>NC_050462.1:8620092-8920092 GCF_903995425.1 Onychomys torridus | reverse complement strand
AGATTCCCACTTGGAGTTCTCAAAGTAAGTTCAATTCTTTGAGCTCTATATTTCCTTTTAATCACTTTTTTTTTTACAAGCTAAATACTTTGTCAAGTGTCATTTATTAAGTCCGGAGTCTTGGCATGGCCTCTCTTATTAAAAGAAAATATTAACTCCCATTTGCCAGAAGTGGAAGGTTCAAGAAGCAGGGAAGAGACTGGGATGGCCACACCATGGCCTCAGAATTTAAGAGGAACTTTCTGGCATCTGGGAGCAGATGTTTTCATAACAGTGAGGTGCCTCCTTGCCTCACCCTCCTTCCAGATGTGCCCAGAAGAAGCTTTCAGGACACGGCTTCCCCTGTGAGTTGTTCCCGTGGCTTCAGTGACTGGGCTGTAGTTTATTTCTAAGGAATAAACTGCTTCTCCTGTAAAAGCCCACATCAGGTATTGATAAAACATGAAATTGTGACATATATGAAGAATTATAAGTTCTTCTCCTGTTTCACTAGACTGTGGCATGGTCTCTGACCCCTTTCATTTGAAGTTCAAGAACAGAACAGATTATTGGGGCATCTAGCACATTTGATATGATGACAGGTTTGGGATGGGAGTTGGCTTCATATTTTCCTCTCTTCAGTTCCCCTTAGCATTTCAGTAAGAACTCCACTAAGTGCTGAAGGAAAAATAATCTAGAACTGTCCAAAACAAAGAGAAAAAGAAAGGCCACCTTTCAGAGGACTTCTCAGACCACAAGAGAACCCTTTGGTCCTGGATGGCTGGGCTGAGTGTGCTGGTGAGTGACGTGTGAGTCCCTCTGCCCTGCTTATGGCTGCCAACTTTATAGAAACTGCTGGCGTGCAGCTGAGCTGAAGCCAGCAGTCCAGGATGGACCAGTGAGCCCTGCAGCTGTCCTGTCTGGCTCCACCAAGGGCGTTCCCTTTCACCCGACCATTCACCTGCCACAGGGGAAACCTGCTTCTGAGAACAAGGAAGTGCCCTGCTTGTCACAGGCTCCCAATAAGTGTGTGTGTGTGCGTGTGCGTGTGCGTGCGTGTGCGTGTGCGTGTGCGTGTGTGTGTGTGTGTGTGTGTGTATGTGTGTGTGTGTTTACTTGCCTGTGTGCATGTGTGTCTGGAGAAGACCGGAAGTTAACTTTCAGTATAATTCCTCAGGACCCCCCCACTGGGTCTTGGGCTCACCTGTTAGCCTAAGCTGGCTGGCCGGCAAGCCCCAGGGATTTGCCTATCTCTGCTTCCTCATATATTGTAACTGGGATTATAAACACGGGCCACCACACCTAACTGTTTATGTGGGCACAGAGGATTGAACCATATGCTAACTTGGCCATCACTTTACCAGTGGAGCTATGTCCCCAACACACTGCAAACTGCTGTGTGTGTGTGTGTGTGTGTGTGTGTGTGTGTGTGTGTGTGTGTCAGGGGGGAGTTTGTTGTTATTTTTGATTTTGTTTTTTTTGAGACAGGGTTTCTCTGTATAGTCCTGACTGTCCTGGAATTTGTTCTGTAGACCAAGCTGACCTCAGATGCATAGAGATGTGCCTGCCTCTGCCTCCCAAGTTCTGGTACTAAAGGCGAGTGCTACCACTGCCCAGCTGGCAGACTGTTTTACCATATCACAGGAACATAGTATAAGTGAATGGGGCGTTTAGTTATTTCGAATTGTTCTGTTTTCCTGAGCCAGGCTAGCAGTTGGCTGGAGACATTACAAGTTCTCTCACACATCCTAGAGTCACCTGAGGGCGTGAGCAGCTTGCAGCATTATGTCTTGTACACACATGCAACCTCTCTTCTAGTTCCCTTTCTTAACATTGAGAAACGCAGTTTCCGTTCCTGCAGAGAAGTCAGCCGCAGTGTGGGTTCTGTTACAGTCTCAGCAGCTGACACACAGGGGGCTGTGAACCCTTTTTATTTTGCATCAGTTCACCCACGGCCATTTAATGCAGAGACTTTGTTCTCTAAGTATAAAGATTGAGAAAATGGAGAACATAGAGTTCTAGTATTTCCTAAACGTCCATTTCAGAAGGCTTTGGGTAGTACTACCATGACTGTTCATCTCACTTGTCAACAGGATTTAGGGTTGTCTTTGGAAAAGGACCCGTGTTTCCACTAAGGCTAGCTGAGGAGTGGAGGCTCTCTGAATGTGGGTGACACTGGTTCGTGGGTGACTGTCTAGAAAAGGGAAGAGGGGAAAGCAAACCGGACACCAACATGCATGACTGTGGGGCACAGTGTGCCTGGTGTTCTTAGACCCGGCTGCTGTGCCTTCCACCACGATGGAGTATAGTACCACCTAAACCATGAACCAAAGCAAAGCCTTCTTCCCCGAATCTTTGTTGTGTGTTCTGCCGCAACAAGAAAATTAACAAACACACAGTCAGTACCAAGGAGTGGGCTGTTTCTGTGATGAGCTTAGCCATGTCACTCACAGGCCTTTGGAGCTGGTTTATGGGAGGAGTGTGGAAGAGTTTGAAGTTGTAGCCTAAAGAAGCCCCAGAATGATGTAAACAGTGTAAGAGGCCATTCTGAGAACCTGCGGAGGCGTGGCTCAGGAGGTTTCGGAAGGGCAAAGCATCACTGCATCCTGCTGATGACCTAAAACGTAGAGTGAAGCTAAATTGAAAAGTAGTGGACTGAGCTGTGTGATGTAGCAAATTTCAAGACATCATGACATCCAGGCAGTGACATGGTTACCGTCCTGGGCTGATAGCTCTCGGTGAGAGAGAACAGAAAGACATTAGAAAATGTGTGGCTTGCCCACGCCAGGATGGGAGTTTAAGGGCAGACAAGATGGGTGCAGAGAGAAGCTGCCGTCGTCCAGGGACTATTGCCATTAAAGAGAGACTTCACACTCTTCCCTTGGACAGTAGAAAAGGCACCCCGAGGGCAAACCTTGTCCATAAAGCCTCCGACTTGTGAAATTACGTGTTCATTTGAAAAGGAGATCCTGAATTGAGAGAATCAACTGCTTTTCTCTACATCAGCTTTAACCCTCAGACTCCAAAACACAGAACCATTCTAAGCCTTAACATGTAAAACTCTTAGGTGTGCTCTTAACTATTTTTTTCAAAATACATGAAATAAGTTTATAACTGGGGTTGGGCATTTAGCTCAGTGGTAGAGCACTTGCGTGGCAAGCGCAAGGCCCTGGGTTCGATCCTCAGCTCAAAAAAAAAAAAAAAGAAGTTTATAACTGTTCTGACACGAGTGTCACGTGTGAGTTATCTAAAGTTATCTAGCTGACTCTTATATGGAAGAGTCAGGAATAGGGAAACAGGGACCCCAGTGCGGCTCTTCCACGGTCCAGGTTCTTTCATAAACACCTCACATACAATAATTCACGTAATTCTCACGGGACAGTGATTATTTCCCTCCCTCCCCCCCTCCCCCTCCCTCCCCCTCCCTCCCCCTCCCCCTCCCTCCCCTCCCTCCCCCTCCCTCCCCCTCCCCCTCCCTCCCCCTCCCTCCCCCTCCCCCTCCCCCTCCCCTCCCTCCCTCTCTCCTCCCCCTCCCTCCCTCCCTCCCTCCCCTCCCCCTTCCCCCCTCTCTCCCTCCCTCCCCCTCCCCCTCCCTCCCCCCTCCCTCTCTCCTCCCCCTCCCTCCCTCCCTCCCTCCCCTCCCCCCTCCCTCCCCCCCTTCCCTCCCCCCCCCTCCCTCCCTCCCTAGACTGAATGAGCAAGAAGTAATTTTTCTAGCACTTTTCACCCGTAAGCGGCATAGCAAGGCCCTCGGTGCGAACAGAACCAGAAAGAAAGCCTTAGGAACCCTTCTCTCCTTGGAAAGGATTACCGCAAACCGTTCCTGGGTGGATGAATTAGAGTATTGCTCTGTTTTCATCAGGTAGCCATTTAGCTCTTGTGTTGTATACAGCAGATTTCAGGAACTCAGCGCATGATCCTGTTACATCATTCTAGAGTGGAAACATGTCTTGGAGTTGACCTCATCTAGCACTTTCATTTAGAGGATGGCAGAGACTGTTGTCCAGAAAGCCCAGTGCGGTTTGTCCAGTGAGCAGATGCAGATGCGCTGTTGAGCATCTAAGTCCTGCCTGTTCCTCACTCACTGAAGATACCCAGGATTAGTACCGCATCTTCCTCCAGGTCTTCTCCCGGCTCAGGGTTAATTTTAACAAAGGCAGTTGACACAAGCTGGCCCTCATATCTCTGGGGTTTAAGTTCCCTCCACATGACTTGGGTTAAGATATGAGTGTTGTGTTTTGTAATATAGATTTAGGTTTATGATAAGGGTGTGTGTCTGGGCTCCTGGAGCCTTTTTTTCTCTCTGTACCTTAGTCTATGACATATCTTACAGCGTGGAAGCTTCTGGAACCTCCTGATTGAGGACATACTGCAGCCATCTCTCAGCCTGGTTGGTAACATGCCCAACCCATGGCAGCAATCATCCAGTTACTTTGCAACCAAGGCTTTGCGGTCCTCATTCTTAGGAAATCCCTTTTGTTTCCCTCAGTTCCTCTTTTCGTAGCCAGCAGTAGGCTTCTAAAGAACAAGCCATGCCTTAACCCCTGTTGTTGAGGGCCTTACAGCCCCTCAACATCCCCCACCTGGCTGGCTAACCATTCAGCAACTAAATCAATAGACCACCTCCTTCCCTCCTTCCCTCCCTCCATCCCCTCTCTCTCTCTCTCTCTCTGCCTTCCCTGTGTATTGATGAGAGGTGATATGCCCTTATTAAAAGTCAAATCATTTGAGCAGTTAATTTTCTTCCTGGAGGACGTTCCACAGGGGAGTTCATTTCTTTAGGAAGTGAGAGCAAGCCTGGATGACACCCTTGTCTTTTCTCGCTTTAATGGGTTCCTTTTTGTACCATGAAAAGGATTTAAAGTGTGTGCCTCAGACACAGAAGAGCTCAGTGTTTGTAGTTCCACAGTCTGGTCTTATTGCTTTTTATCCAGAACCTAGATAGCACATGAAGCTACTAGTTAGTTCTTATTTCAATCACAGTATGGCACATGTTCATAGGATTGATGGCATTTCCAACACAGACATTTAAGAAACTACATAATGAGGGTATTTGTGATATTCTGCTGATATACTCTCTTCACGGGACAGTTTCCTTGTGATTTCACAGTTGATAGCATTACGTTTAAACAGCAGAGCTCTGAATTCCTCTAGTTAATGAAGATTGAATTTATTCAAGGGAAAGAATACATAAAGTCATTCCGCTTATAATTTCTTCAATTAAAATAGTGAATTCACATCTTAATTCTTTTTATTTTTAGTCATGTGTGTGTGAGGCTGTATTCTGCATATTTCTGCATGTCTGAATGCCAGAGGCATCCAACCCCTGGAGCTGGAGGTTCTGGTGATTGTGAGCCACCTGAGGTGGGTGCTGGGAATTGAATTTAAATCCTCTGGAAGCGAAATATGAACCAAACCTCTGTAGAAGGTGTATTTTAAAGTGGAGTAGAGTGACTAGTGGCAGCTAATCAAATGTGGGATGTCACTGTTCTCAGGGGGCAGGGAGTGTTGAGGGGCCTGAAGACAGGCCCGGCCATCTTTCAGCTTACTCTGCCTAGTTCAGACCAGAACCTGAGACTTGTGTGAGACAGAAAAAGTGGGGAGATATTTGGAGCTCTGGAGAGCTTTGATTAGAGAGGTGTAACCCAAGGGGCAGGTGGAAGTGGGTATGGCAAGAAGGTGAGTAGGAACAATCCCTGCCCCTCCCCCCAACACCACCCTGCAGCCCTGCCCCTCCCCCAGCTCCCTTGTTCTTTAATATGGAAGTGAAGATTTATAGTTTTCATTGCTGTTGCTTGAGGTGTTTTCAGAGGAAACGAATCGTGGATGATAATTAAGTTAGAGCCTACCAGCCTGTACCCAGTGACACTTTGTGTCTGGAGAACATATGGACTTGAGTGCATGTCTTCCAGCCTAGTCAGTGGCTTCATTGACTTGTGTGTCCATAAAATCATTAGTGTCTTATTTCTGCAGAACTCGGAGAGCACTGAGCAAGCTTGAGAACCATAGTCTGGTGACTGAAAATGGTAAAATTTCCCAAATGCCCACTGTTATACAGGGCACTTTCTCTGTGGGCCCCTGAGATAGAATTTATTGCCAGAAGCCTGTCATTTGGGGGAAAGAGTAAATAATTGAGAAAAATAGAAGGTGACAAGAAAAATGATGCTGTATATTGTCTTAGGAGTTTTAACCCCGACTTCCGGTTTTCTGTGCATTTGCGATACAACTTGAAGACGTGGCTTCTTTCTTTTAGTGGAGAACTAACCGTTACCAATTAGCAGAGTCCTTCTTTGTGAAACCTCCCCGGATTTTTTTTAATTGCAGGAGGGTTTTTCTTTCTCATTTTTATGCAACCAGGATGTCTTCCCGCTCTCCCCTGCCTCACGGCTGGATAGCACACTGGTCAGGACTCTGTGTGACCGCTCAGGGTGCCTTTCTCACTTACCACTCAGGGTGCTGCTCTTTTAAAAATGCTCTCACTTCCGCTGCTTTTTTTTTTTTTTTTCCAGTAAAAGTGACTTAGAATCCTTTTAAATAATTCTCAGTACAGCACATTCAGTGTCAGCTTGTGCATACCCAGGCCAGTCAGGGATGTAGAGAAACCCAGTCTTAAAACAGAGACAGCCTAACCATACAGGAATCCTCTTGGGGTTAGGGTGAGCAAATTTGTGTACCATATCCCAGGAAGCAATTCTTGTTATGTAAATAAGAGCATTTCTGTAGCATCAGGTTGCAGGTAACTTTGATTAGCTGTACAAATCTACCATTCTGTGGCTGTAGTCAGGTAAAGGGGAAACCCATGTTTTCTTCCTAGGAAATGCTTTTTGGAGTTTGGTAGAATCTAGGACTTGTATATCCTCATCTGTGCTATCACTCTCCTGTTGTGGGAGAATCATTTTGTACACTGTGAAGATGTGTCTCTGACTTGTTAATAAAGAGCTGAGTGAAAACCAAAACCAAAACCAGAGACCACCTAAAAAGATAAAAACGAAACAGACCAGCAGTGTGCCCATTAGTGTTGGACATTTATTAACGCATTATGAATATTTAAGTTTATCCAGAGCAAACTTCTGTCTACTTAGGAAGATTGAGGAGTAGGTTTTTGGGTTGACTGGGTATTTATAGAATCACCATAAACCATGCACAGGTTGATATTTTAAAACTATATTTGCCACAAAAACATAGGCAAACAATGATACTGGCTAACTTTGTTAAGTGCTTACTGTGTGCAAGGGTATGTATAAAGAGCAATCTAACAGTTTTTTCATCAGCTAAAACTCTTATTATTCACCTGTTTGGTAAAATAAGATTATCTTAGGGGTACACACCTGCAGTCCTAGCACTTGAGAGGCAGAAGCAGGATGATCACTAGTGAGTTCAAGGCCAGCCTGAGCTACACAGTAGGATCTTGTCTCAAAAAGAAAAAAAAAAAAAATCAGGGGTTTCATGACTTGCCCAAGGTCGCATGGTTATTACATGGCAGAGCCAAGAAATCAAACACACATCTAATTTTAAGATCCCGATTCTTTAACGATTTTTGCCTTCTTGCCTCTTCTAAGTGTACAGTTCTAGTCTGGCTAAATATGACTTGAATCTAAAAACTTACCTTGAAGGCTTGAGGGGGCTTGGTGGGCAGCTGGTGGGCTTTTGAGAAGGGATTGGATTGTGAGGTCTACCTTCATGATGCATTAACCATTGTGTGTGGGGGGGCGGGGAGGGGACTCCTGGCTCAGTGGACTGTTGGAGAGTGAGGCTAATTGGAAGAAGTAGGCCAGGGTATGAAGGTTAGGTCTGTCCCGAATACTTCTTCCCTATCTGCCTCCTGCTGGATATAAGGTAAACTGCTTTGGTCCACCACATACTCCCTGCTGGTGTTACTCTGCCTCCCACCTCCACTTTAGCCCAGAAACTGTGGAACCAAGTAACCATGGATTGAACCCTCTAAACCACCAGCAGCATAATCCTGCCATCCCTTCATCTGAAGGGATGAGCTCACCATAGTCACAGGTCTGTGAGAAAGAGATGCATTTATGAAGTGCAGAGGAGTGAGTATTATGAAATCTCTTCTCTGATACTTGAACTGGATATTTCCTGTTGCTCTAGCTTCAAAAATGATGATTCTTCCTCTGTCATGTGCATATGTGCCACTGTATGTGTCTTTTTCTTTGGCTTCTTAAGTGATTTTTATCATTGTGCTTTATTATTATTATTATCATATTGTTTTTTTGATGGAGAGTGTGTGTGTGTGTGTGTGTGTGTGTGTGTGTGTGTGTGTGTGTGTGTGTAAAGGGAGTGAAATAGAGTCTTGCTATATAACCTAGGCTAGCCTAGAGCTTGCTATGAATCTTGAACTCATGACCCTCCTGTCTTGAGTGCTGGATTACAGGCATATACCCCCAACCTAGTACCTTGGTTGGTTTTAAAACTGTTTTATTCTGTTGGGGTTCTTAGATACGTAGGTTTATAGATTTCATAAAATTTGGAAATTGTTTCCTGTCATTTTTATGACTCTCCTGTCTATTCTTTCTGAAACACACACACATAATGTGCTTTTCTGTTGCCCCAGAGTCTGTGCCCAAGTTCACAGTTACTTTTTTAGTCTCTTCCCTGTGTACCATTCTGCACAGTTTTCATTTAGTTGCCTACCAGTTCATTGCTTTTTTCTTGAGTGTCTAATGTAAAATCATCACACCCAATGTGGTTTACAGAGTACTTATACTGTTCCCATCTAGAAGTTTCTCTTTGAGTCTTTTCTTCCATTTTTCCTTTTGTAATTTTTCTCTACTTTTTTAGAAATATGGAGCATATTTGTAATAACTACCTTAATGTTCTGGTCTGCTGTTCCTGTTATTTCTAATATTCTTGAATATAATTGTTAATTGATTTTCCTCCTCTTTGTTTTATTCTTCTGCTTTGTAATTTTTGATTGGATGCCAAACCTTATGGATTTGTATTTTGGGGTGCTAGATTTTTTCCCCCTCAGATGTCCTTAAGTTATGGAGAATTAATTGGATCCTTTAAAGGCTGTGTATTAGGTTTTGTTAGAGGTGTCTGGTAAGTCACTGGTCCGGGACCAATTTTGATGGCTTCAGGGTAGTACACTTCTAAGAACTGTTCTGTGTCCCACATGTCACAAGGTCTTCCTGCTGTGCCTGATGGGAACATGGCTTCTCCCCAGCTCCGTGGGAGATCTGAGAATTGTTTGACCTTGATTTCCTGGGACTTCTTTCCCTGGCCTTGGTTAATAATCTTGTCCCACTCAGGCACAGGTCAGTTCTTAGCCGATGACTCAAAGGTCACAACGCCTGTCCCTGTCTGCCTAGCTGCCTCCTCTGTCACTCTGCTGTGCACATACTTGCTGCCTTGACCCTTCTCAGCTCCTGGGTTCCGTTCAGGTCCCCATTCCTGCACCGTGGCCTGGAAACTGCAGTCAGCTGGAACAGCCAAGGGAATTACCCCTTTGTTTCTTCTCTCAAGGATCTCTAGAGCAGGCTTTCGTTGGGCCACCAACCAGCTCCCACAGCATGACACAGAGACTTTTATTAGTTATGAATGCTCGGCCTTAGGTTATGCTTGTCCCACCAGCTCTTACACCTGGATAAATCTTTCCTGCTCACTGGTACCCAAAGAACCAGTCAGAGGCTTAATATTAACTATAGACTGTTTGGTGTATGGCTCAGGCTTCTTACTAGCTCTTTCATCTGAAATTAACCATTTCTATTACTCTGTATCACCATGTGTCCCATGGCTTTACCTGTGTCCTCTTGCATCTTGCTTCCCAGGAGGCTTGCAGCATCTCTTCCGACTCCACCTTTCTTCGCCCTGTCATTTTGGTTTCCCATCTGGCTGCATCCTGTCTTACCATAGGCCAAAACAGCTTCTTTATTAACCAATGGTAACAACACATATTCACAGGATACAGAAAGACATCCCACAGCACTTTCCCTATTCTGTCTAATCAAAAAGGAAGGTTTTAACTTTAACATAGTAAGATTATATATAACAGGACAGTTATCAAGCAAGAATTACAGTTACAATATCTAGTCTGTTTGTGTTCAGCAAAATTAAAATATCATCTACCCTATTTTTGTGAGTCTAAAGTTTTATTTCTAATTTACCTTTTATCATAACCAAGGAAAATTATAACTACCTAGGCTTCAATTCCATCAAAGACCCTAGAAGGATATAATATTACCTGAGTAAACAGGAAGTGCATTGTAAGCAACTTCCAAAATTCTAGAAATGACAGAGATATCTGGCTGCCTGGACAGTCACCCAAAGATCCTCTGTAATGTTGGGGCATCCATCTTCAACCTACAGGCCTAGAGTCTCTGGCAGACTTTTCAGTGAAGCAGGAAATTTGAAGGACGGTTTCACCTATTGGCAAAGTTCATCAGCCATTTTTCTCTGTGTCTTGCAGAATGTCTGGCAGTTTTTTCTGTGAAGCAGAAACCTGAAGGACCTTATTTTGGCAAGGTTCAGTGGTCACTTTCCTAGGGGTCCTGCATGTCCAGTTTATACAATACATTGTCAAGCAGTCCAGGCAAGAGCAGTTTCTTGCTCCAATGGCTGCCTTTTCCACATTGAAAGCAAACTCCATAATGAGTTTCTTGGATGCCCATCATCCTCTCTGAAGTAATTGGTGCTGCTAGGAGCAGACAAGTCTCACTGTCTAGAAAAGTCTAAGTTCTTAAAACATTTTAAATGTCATATTCTGTAGGTCTCTGAAGTGTTTGAAGATTGCCTATCTATCTAAAATATATCTTTGTATATCTAGAAAACCTAATGAATATGGCTATAAGTTTGACTACTATAGGTGACTATTAATCTTTATTTTTAAATTATATATTACATTTTAAAATGAGCTGCAATGTACATGATACCTTAAACAAGAGTAGGAACATGCATATAGTGTAACAAAATTGACCTTAAATTTGTATTTGTTCTTGGATTAAAGTAGATTCAATAATCTACCTTTTTTTCATCATTTCTATATCATATCTCCCTTTTTTCTTTTTAGAAAGAGATTGACTATGACCATTAACCATTTATAATTAACTTCCTTTAAATAAAAGCCAACATTTCATAAACAACATTTTGGGAATTTGGGCACAGCTGTTCATACTACCTCCTGCTGATTGGGGGGCACTGGCAATCTTGTGGGGATCCTGAGAAATTTTAGAATTATGGTTAAATGTTGGCTGTAGTAGTCTGTGAGGCTGGATCATCTTAGCCTGTTGCCTTGAAGCTGTTCTGGATGTTGGGTCACCTGGGCCATAGCTCCCATTAAAGACCTCTCGGGGTCTTCCTTGATGGAGCCATATTAACCTGGAAGGAATCCACAGCTTCTCATCTTCTATGGAAACAAAAACAGAACCTCTTTTCCAAAGCAACATATCTTCTAACTTAAACCTTGAAATCAAGATATTTCTAAAATATATAGATTGATTTGATCTAGCAGCTTTTATAATCAAATGTCTCGTAGCAGTTAAAAATCCAAAAGACAACACAATAATATACAGTATGCAGATTCTCTGTGTATTTTCCATCTTCATGTGGCTTTTTTTTTTTCACTCTATTTCTAAACATCTTATAGCCCATTAAGAGGTTGGTTTTTTTTGTTTTGTTTTGTTTTTTTTTGTTTTTGTTTTTGTTTTTTTTTTCCCATTTGAATCTGTTTTATTGTATATCTTTAATCCTTTTCCGACCAGGAGAGTTTTTAAACTAAGTTGCATGGCTGGGACCGAAATGGCAGCCCTGGCTGCTGGCTCTCGGCTTTTCAACATGGCGTAGGAACTGACAAGTCATGCTTATTACTCCCCACTTCTGGGAAGCAGTGTTAAGTAGCTCGCCTGTGTTCTAAGCCCATTGCTGTGCTCTCAAGCCCGCAGGTAGCAGCTGGGAGAAAACTCTTTGTATCATGGCCCATGAGAGAATGGGAGTCCCCACGTTGCTGCTGAAGCCTGTAGCAGACAGGGGATGCGTCTCTGTACCATGGCCCATGATGAGTGTGGTATGAACTAGGAAGCTGCTCTTGGCTCTGTTCTAGAACCTTTTTTTTTTTTTTTTTAAGTTCTCGGGTTTTGTGTGGAAATTCTTGCCAAACGTCTGGGTGCCAATTGTAGACTGAAGCTTCTCGGTCCCACCAGTCCCACCGGAGCAGAGGCCATTCATGTAAATTAACCTGGTTCTCTTAGTCTCTTCATCTACATTTTACCTCAGGGCTTTTTACTGTTCTTTCATTCCATGTGTCCTACTCCATGTCTGGCTGGCTGGTCCTGGGCATCCCCCCATTTTCCCCTCCTACTTATTCTCTCTGCCCACCAGCCCTGCCTATCCCTCTACTGCCTAGCTATTGGCTGTTCAGCTTTTTATTAGACCAATCAGGTGCCTTAGGCAGGCAAGATGAAACAGCAACACATCTTTACATAATTAAACAAATGTAACACATCTTTACCTAGTTAAAGTAATATTTGCAACATAAGCAAACATAACAGGTCTTTGCCTAGTTAAAGTAATATTCCTCAGCAGATCTCGGGTTGCTTGTCATGGGTAGTAGAGCGAATCCAGCCTCTGAGCTCAGTCATGAATGGACACAGACCAGTCTGCAGTTTGCCTTGAAGGTCTTACTTACAGCAGAGATTTTCTGAAAAATGTCAGACTTGCATCTTATGCGTACGGGAGTATTAGAAGAGCCATGGACAAGGAATGTAGGTTGGAGTCTGAAGCTGCTCAGCTGCTTTATGTTTTCATACAGAAGCTAGCTCGTCACTTACTCTCATTTTTCTTTGTAGGCACCATACTGGACTTACTTTTTATGTGCCCTGGGACTCTTTATCTACCAGTCACTGGATGCCATTGATGGGAAGCAAGCCAGAAGGACAAACTCTTGTTCTCCTTTAGGAGAACTGTTTGATCATGGCTGTGACTCTCTTTCCACAGGTAAATTAGTGGAGTTTTGCTTTTTTTTTTTTTTCTGTGATTTGCTTTTCTTTTTCTTTTCTTTTTTTTCCCCCATAACTGAGGATGGAACCCAGGGCCTTGCACTTGCTAGGCAAGCGCTCTACCACTGAGCTAAATCCCCAACCCCTCTTTTCTTTTTTTAAATAGGGTGCTTAAAAAAAAAAAAAAAAAAAAAAAAAAACTGGCCAGGCACACACCTTAATCCCAGCACTCAGTGGGTGGCAGGCGGATCTCTGTGAGTTCAGGCCAGCCTGGTCTACAGAGTGAGATCCAGGAAAGGCGCCAAAACTACACAGAGTAACCCTGTCTCAAAAAACAAAACAACAACAACAACAAAAAAAAAAAAAAAAAAAAAACCACACCAAAAAACAAAAACAAAACAAAAGAAACCAAATTAACGATTTGCTTTTCAGTGACGACATAAAAACCGCAGTGATCTGAGCTATTGAGTTGTCAGTGTGTTTCTGAGGTGTATATTTGGGAACAGTTTTGCCCAGGGTGTTTTAAAAGGATATTCATAAGTTCATTTTGTCCATTTCACCCTTATGTACGGAGCTTTCAACTCCTCTGGGTCAGATGGCTAGAACCCTCCTTTCCCTTAGTATACAGGGGTGACAGCCCAGTGTCAGCTGGAGGTATTTATCGAGAATGGATCTCCAACCTCTTTTAAGGTTAAAAAGACAGTCTCTTGAGGGGAGATGAAGTGGGCTGTATAGGCAGAGAGCAAGGAGACAATTGCATGGTATCTTCATAGGGGCTGATACAACCCCAGAGCTACTCCCCAAACCAAGGACTTAGATGACGCCTAGATGCCCTTTGCTTCAGTGTAATTCCATCTCCATATCAGTAGTCTTGCAAAATTTCCTGTTTCTGTCATGAATCTGATACATTCTGAAAATGCCATCTAATGACAGGAAAGGCAAGTAACCCTAGAAAATCACATCTCATTCCTGGAATTCCCTCCTTTTTGTCCTCCTTAATTCAGGAATAATCCCACCCACCATAAAAGTTTGCCTATAAAGTGAACTATCCAAGATCCCAGAAATGCTACTTCCTCACTTAAGCACCTACCCTTGGGTGTGTTTTACTGTTTGTTTTGATTCTGAGGGTTGAAACTGGGGTCCTCTGCTTGCTAGACAAGTGGTCTCCCACTGAGCTACATCCCAGGTCCATTTTACTTATTGTTTTGACACAGGGTCTCACTAAGTTGTTCATGCTAGTCTTGAACTACTGTCCTTTTCTTAAGCATTTCTCTATCCCCATATGTAAATCACAAAACCAAACAAACAAAACTCAACTTTGCATCATAAAAAAAAGGATTCATTGTTTGATTATGTCCCTTAAAACTGTATTTCTAAACAGGAAAACTCAATATTTGGTGTCTTAGTTAGGGTTTCCTTTGCTGTAAAGAGACACTATCACCATGGCAACTCTTACAAAAGAAAAACTTTTTAAGGCTAGTTTACAATGTCAGAGGTTTAGTCCAGTGCCATGCAGGCAGACATGGTACTGGAGAAGGAACTAAGAGTGGAGAGGGAACTAGATCTTGATCCCACAGGCAACAGGAAGTGGTCTGGCACACTGGGCTGCTTGAGCATATATGAGACCTCAACACACTTCCTCCAATAAGGTCACACCTACTCCAATAAGCCACACCCTCTAATAGTGCCACTCCCTTTGGGGCCATTTTCTTTCAAAGCACCATACTTGGTTTTCTTTATTTATTTTGGTTTCTCAAGACAGGGTTTGTTTCTCTGTGTCCTGAATCTCACTCTGTAGACCATCCTGGCCTTGGATTCACAGAGATCCGCCTGCCTCTGCCTCCCAAGTGCTGAGATTATAAACTTTGTTTTTCAGTGTTTATGGCCATTGGAGCTGCGGTTGCTGTCCGCCTGGGAACCCATCCTGACTTGTTGTTTTTCTGCTCCTTTGTGGGGATGTTCATGTTTTACTGTGCTCACTGGCAGACTTACGTCTCAGGGGTGCTGAGATTTGGAAGGTAAGCATTTTCTTAAGTTCTGCATTTTAAAATGCAACCAAATTCATTTTCATCATTTTCAGTGGCATCTGCCCACCTTAAAGAAGACAAGTTTGCCCAGGCGGTGGTGGCACACGCCTGTAATCCCAGCACTCGGGAGGCAGAGCCAGGAGGATCTCTGAGTTAGAGGCCAGCCTGGGCTACAGAGTGAGTTCCAGGACAGGCTCCAAAGCTACATAGAGAAACCCTGTCTCATAAAACCAAAGGGGAAAAAAAAAAGATTCTTCTAATTTATTGGAATGTCCATCTGTGCTACCCTCAGAGCTGTCTGGTATCCTGTGTGTTATAGTTACATTATTTGACAACATGTTTTTTTTCTTCTAACTTTCTCAGACTTACTAGTTCAAGGTCAGGATACAGTAAAATAAAATAAGTACCCAAACAATATATATTACCTAAATCTAAATACTATTTGGCCATAAAATATTATGATGTTGAATGGAAGGATTGTTGTTGTTCCTGAGTTTAAAGAATTTTAAACAAAACAAAAAAATTCCCTAGATAGGGTTTTATATGTAGTCCTGACTGGCCTGGAGTTAACTCTGTAGCCCAGGCTGGCTTCACACTCATAGAGATCCACCTGCCTCTACTAAGTGCTGAGATTGAAGGATGTGCCACCATGCCCAGATAAGGATGACTTTTTTTTTTTTTTTTTTTTTTTTTTTTTTTTTTTTTTTTTTGGTTAAGTTATCATCTACCCCGATAGAGGGACCCCCTTGACCACAGTCACCAACAACAGATGATCTAGAGATGCGGCTGTGGGAGACAGGTGAGCTCACATGAGAACACCCTGTAGATGCTAGAGCTGCACATTGCCCATTACATATGACTTGGGAGGAAGTGTATCACTAGTGGCAGACATTTGGGTCTCTCTCTCTTGCTGTTGTCTCCTGATCTGAATGTAAAACTCACAGCTACCTCTCCAGCACCATGTCTGCCTGTGTGCTGCCATGACCTGCCATTATGATAATGGACTAAACCTCTGAACCTCTAAGTGAGCCCCAATTAAGTGTTTTCTTTTGTAAAACTTGCCCTGGTCATGGTGTCTTTTCACAGTAATAGAACATTGGCTAATACAGAAGTTGGTACCAGGAGTGGCGTGTTGTTGTGACAGGCCTGAACTTTGCTTGTTGGTGAAATGGTGGACTTTGGGAGTTTGGATTAGGAAAGCAGCTGAATGCTTTATGTTAGACTTAATGGACTTTATTAGTAGGAGCAGGGAAGACCAGGGTGCTGAGAGCAATGCAGATTATGATGGCCTGGCCAAAGAAGTTTCAGAGAAGAATATTAATAAGTGGTATAGAGATTGTTCTGTGATGTTTTGGTGAAAAATGTGGCTGCTTTTTGCCCTTGTCTGAAGAGTGTATCTGAGGCTAAATTGAAGAGTTTTGGATTAATGGCATTGGCAGAGATTTCAAAACAGCCTAGTATTGACTCTGTTGCTTGGTGATTAGTGGTCATTCTTTTTTTTTTTTTTAAATATATTTATTAATTTTTTTCTTTTTTCTCATAGACAGCTTTTATTATGTTGAGATATTCCCTTCCAGGCCTAGTCTCTCTAGAATTTTTATATATTTATTTATTAATTTTTTTTTTCATTTTACATACTAACCCCAGTTCCCCCTCCCTCCCCTTCTCCCACCTCCTCACCTCCCTCCCACTCTACCCCCATCCGTTCCTCAGAGTGGGTAAGGCCTCCCTCCCATGGTAGTCAACTTTAGTGGTCACTCTTATGCAAATCTATAACAAAAAGGAGCAAGCTGAGCAAGGAAAAATATAAAATGCACAGTTTGAGGCGAGAAGGGGCACCAGGAAGTGGAATAGAGCTAAGTTCAGTGCTCAAGGAGATAAAACATTTGAAGAAATGTCTGATGCTAAATGGAATAAAGGGATTGGTGATTTCAGGGCAAGACCTCACCTAGCTAAGTTTCCAACTTGTGAAAAGAAATTTTTAAAAAAAGCTTAGACCAGGCATGGTGGTACAAGCCTTAATCCCAGCCCGGGGGAGGCAGACAGGTGGATCTCAGTGCCAGCCTGGTCTACAGATCCAGTTTCAGGACAGCCAAGCTTAGGCAGTGAAGGACACCACCAAAAAGAGAAAGCTGGTGAAGGTGTAAATTGAACTAAGGGCCACTTGGTTCTGGCTTTGGAGTCAAGGATCCAGGAAAGGGGTTATAGAACCTTCTTCCGCCCTAAGGAAATCTGCTGAGACTAGAGCCGTTTCTGTGTGGAGCCTCAGAGGCCATTGCATGAAATCTCTGAAGGATGAAGCCTGGATTGTGTTGGAGACCCCAGTGTTGAAGATGCCAGAGTTGTTGGATACTTGCCAAGGAGAGCTGCTAACAGGGAGTGGAACCACCCGAGAGAAGTGGGTTGCAGTCAGTAGAGCTGAAAGGAGCTGGAGACCTGAAAAGCATTTTGACATCAGACATGGACGTGCAGAGTTTGGGAGTTTGCCCAGCTAGTTTTAGGTGTTGCTTTGGTTCAGTATTTCTGCTTGTTCCCTTTCCTCCTTTGTGAAATGGTCATGTATATTCTGTGCCATTGTATGTTGGAAGTATGTGATCTGCTTTTTCATTTTGATTTTATAGGGGTTACAGTTGAGAGATTGTCATGAGTCTCAGAAGAGACTTTGAACTTTGGATTTTTAAACAGTTTTGAGATATACAGACTATGGGGACTTTGGAGTTGAACTGAATGCATTTTTGGATTATGATGACTACAAGCACATGGAGATCAGGAGTGGATTATGGTGGTTTGAATAAGAATACCCACATAGGCTTATAGATTTGAATATTTTCTCACCAGGGAGTGGCACTGTTTGAAGGGATTAGGAGGAGGTGTGGCCTCTTTGGAGGAAGTGTGTCACTGGGTGTGGCTTTGGGGTTTCAAATGCTCCAGTCAGGCCCAGTGTTTCTCTCTTGCTGCTGCCTGTCAATCCAGATGTCAAACTCTCAACTCCCGCCTCCCCAGCACTGGGTCTGCCTACATTACTTGCCGTGCTTCCCACAAAGATGATAATAGACTAAACCTCTGAAACTGCAAGCCAACCCCAATTCAGTGTTTTTCTTTATAAGAGTTGCTATGATATGGTGTCTCTCCACAGCAATAGAAAATTGACTAAGACACTGAATTCTTTCATAATCCTAAACCAAGCTTCATCTCATGCCCTTTTGAGAGACTCAAGTCAGTAACTCAAACAGAAATGTTTAAAGCCATATATTCCAATACAACACAGTCATTGATTTGATACTTACATGCTGAGAAATGATTAGAACAAACTATTGCCTATTTTTCATAATGAAGCTGCTTGTGTTTCTATAAAAGCAGGAAACATCCTATGTGCAATAAAAAGTACTGCAATTTATAATGTACAGAAGTCTTGAATCTGAACCGAGGCATTCAGGCAGTGTCTATTAGCACCATGCAGCATGTGCAGTGCCATGTGTGCATGTTGGGGTTTAGAACCAAGGCTTCAGTGAAGTCATGTGAGGCACCCTGGGTGAGCACAGCAGAAGTACCCTAGAGTCATCCTTGTTGATTTTGAATTACTTGTTGCAGAACTTCCAGAAGCTTTTTACTATTGCCGATTTTTTTTCAGCAGCCCCATGGGGGTTTGCAACCATTAGTTAAGAAGCTGAGTTCTGGAAGGGAGCCTGAGAAGAGACCTAGCAAGGTCAAAAATGGCACAGCAGAACACAGACTCAGAATCCAGCAAAGCAGTTCAAAAAGGAGAGGATGAGTCTCATCTTAAACATTGTAAACAGGTTATATAAGATAACTGCTAAAATTGAATCGTTGAGTAATCGAAAGTCACTTGGGGATGTAGCTCAGTGCCTAGCATGTGTAAGGACATGGATTCAGTCCCCCACACTGGAAAAACAATCCATTTGTTTAAACAATTTCAGGAGAATAATGGGGCCAAAGGCTAGACTATAGTAAGTTAAAAAGCACCTCTGCAGAGAGGGAGGAATTACCAGTGTAGACTCATTTTTCAGTCCCTGAACTTCTTCCTGAGGGCAGAGAGGGTTCTACAGTTTGGAGCGTATACCAGAGGGACTCATGTTGCTTGATTAGTGCCTTTGTTTGAGAGAAATTGAAACATGTCTATATATGAGGCAAAAATATATCTGTAGAAACCAAAAATCTATGGCACTGGTGATGTAATAAGGAAAGCTGTTAGAATTCCCTCTACTTCATAAGTGAAATCAACTTAAATGTATAAGAATTTGAATTAGGTGAGGCTGGAGAGGTGGTTCAGCAGTTAAGAGCACTGGCTGTCTTTCAGAGGACTCAGGCTGGTTTCCAGCACCTGCTTGGCAGTTCACAACCATTTGTAGCTCTAGTTCCAAGGGATCTAACACCCTCTTCTGGCCTTCATGGGCACAAGGCAAACATATGGTGCATATTATGAAGGCAAAACACCTGTGCACATAAAATAAAACAAAATAAAATAATAAAATAAAATATGAAATGAAATTGAAATGAAATAATAATGAAATGAAATGAATAAAATAAAAGGACAGACAAGATGGCTTAGTGGATAAAGGTGATTGCTGCCAAGCCTGATAACCTGGGTTTGATTTCTGGGACATACATGGTAGACAGAACCGACTTCCTCAGGTTGTTTTCTGATTTCCATGGCACATACATACAAGCATACACTACACTACACACACACACACACACACATATTAAATAATTGGATTAAAAATGTTATTAAAAAGTGAACCCTGATCATCAAGAGGAGGAGAAGGAGGAAGGAAGAGAAAGAGGAGAAGGAAGAATTTGCCTTAGGACTGGGGATGTGGCTCGGTGGGTAAAGGGCTTGTTGCACAAGTATGAGGGTCTGAGTTCAAATCCCAGGTCCCACTCCCAGGCACAGCAGCAGCTGTCTGTAGTCACAGTGCTTCCATGGCTAGATGGGAGTTGAAGGGAGGAGAACCCCAGAAACCTGCAGGCTCTCTAGCCTGGCATGTGCAGCAGCAGATAACAGAGAGAGTGGTTTCCAACAGGATGCAAGGTGAGGCCCAATGCTTAAGGTTGTCCTATGACCTCCACATGCTCCTGCACTTATGTGTCATACTTAACAATAATAATAATAATAATAATAATTTTCCTTAAGTCGTAATGATTATGTATTTTATGAGTCTTTTGTGATTTTTTAAGAATAATACTTTTTGGGTTGGGGATTTAGCTCAGTGGTAGAGCGCTTGCCTAGCAAGTGCAAGGCCCTGGGTTCAATTCTTAGCTCAAAAAAAAGAATAACACTTCTTTTGAAAAATTCAAACCACACAAGTACATCAAGTAGAGAGTAAGTCTCTTGTTTCTGTAGTTTCAGTAACTTCTTGCAATCTGACACATGTTATACAGTATTTTTTGTCTGCCTATACTGGTATTTACTTGTGTTCTTTCCTACCTAGCACAGTCAGCTGATACAGAATTTAGTGATGGGCGTAAAAACTGAAAACCAACCAGGTCTATATGATTTCTTTGCATCTCTGCCATAGAGTGTGATAACTCAGTTCATGTTTAAGAACTTTGTTTACAGACACTTACCTGCTCTTTGTTCTTCCTCTGTAGAGTGGATGTAACTGAGATTCAGGTAGCTTTAGTGATCATCTTTATATTGTCTACATTTGGAGGAGCAACAATGTGGGACTATACGGTAAATCTAAATGTTTAAATTTACATTTAAGTGCTTTTATGTACAGAGGAAAGATAGTAGATTGTTGCCTGTCTTTAGAAATCCTTGGAGTTATAGTTAATTCATTCTCTTTTGTAAGCTTTTTCTTTCATTTGATAATAGCATCCTATATGCTCTTTTTACATGACTTTTTTTTTCTATAATGAATGTTTTATTGCATAGAAAATGTCCCTATTTTCCTAGTACAAAAGAGGGAAAAAATCTATTGAAACTACCTTTCTTAGGGCAAAATTTATCACATAAAACAAATATTTTTAAAACAATTAGTAAGATGTATTTGAAATTTGTCCCTAAATATCCTCTGCCTCCATGCATATACATCACACACACACACACACACACACACACACACACACACACATACACAATTTTTTAAAAATTACGTCTTACTTAAAAACAATGGAAAGGTTCCCTGTGGCACTTAACTATTTCAAATCTTCAGTTACTTCACACCTGAAAGTTTAGACACAGACTTTCAGCATACTCTCAAGTAGTCATACTTTCCTCAAGACATTCTGACTCCTTCCCATATGAACAATACACTCAAGGGTATTCTACTGTTGAACTGAATCCACTGGATGCTGAATGTGGACCAAGAAGCAGCTGGGCAGTTCTAGTCACTAAGTCAGGTGTGAGTGGCTTCAGTTTGTAACTGAATCTTAGATTTGTTTCATTCAGGGTTTTTTGGCAATAGCATAAGGAGAAAACACACCTTAGTCTCACAAACTATGATACTTAACGGCTTTCTACATTTACTTGTTAACCTATAGTGTCCATAAATTTTGGTATCATCTCTTGAAGTCTATTTTCAAAATATGCTAGCTATAGCACCTAGCAATTCATTGTTAATGTTTTTAAATCCTTTGCTGCCTTTGGAAGTTGTCTTGAGCAACAGTTGACCAACAGGTAAATATATTGCTGGAGGTTTAATCCTGGATATTTCTACTACACAGTTTTTTGCATGCACACACGGTATTCATCACATGTAGCGTGCAGACAGGCTGAGTCTGCCTTTTCTGTCATGCTGCCTTTAGAAGCTGCAAAATTGCAGTGAACTATTCTTTTCCTTTCTTTTTTTTCCCCAGAGCTGAGGATTGAACCCAGGGCCTTGTGCTTGCTAGGCAAGTACGCTACCATTGAGCTAAATCCCCACCCCTCTTTCTTCATGTTGAAGTCAGTTATATAAAGGCTTGTGAAATGAACTATTTGATTATGATCCTCTACACAAACTGAACTGATTTGTGGATTCGTTTTTCAGTTAGGAAAGCAATCCTAAAAAAGTTCCAGTTTTTATTGCAGAAGCTGAGGTTTGATTTTGCGAAAAAGGAGAGCCTATTGTACACGACCATGTTATGTTTCTTTCTATTTAGTAGAGAGAGAAACCCCATTTTCTTAATGATTTGTTTGTTTCCTCTACCCCTAAAGATACCTATTCTAGAAATAAAACTGAAGATCTTTCCAGTTCTTGGAGTAGTAGGTGGAGCAATATTTTCCTGTTCAAATTATTTCCATGTGATCCTCCATGGTGGTGTTGGCAAAAATGGATCTACTATTGCAGTAAGACATTCTTTTCATCATCTTTCAATATTAATATATAATAAATTTTCATTATAAAAGATACCCAAATACCCTAAACTCAAGAATGGAGAAAGAAACCAGTTATCTTAAAGAGTTCGTTTTAGACACATAACATAAAAGCATTTTAAAAGCAACTTAGATTTAAAGCATTTTTCTTTCTTGTCGTATTTTATTATTGCACATAATAACCATAGTCATCATCAGTGCGGTTCATTTTCTTTCATTTTGTGCCTGGATCAAACCAGCAGCAAGGTGATTGGAGCATGGGATCTTGAATGATAGGAAATGTGCCAAAGGTCAAAGGATTCATGAATGGGAGAATTTATTACTTATAAATTTTGACATTTTACTGAAATGTCCTTAAAGGTACTCTGATTATTTTGAGTTAAAATTTTAACTTCATTTCTTGAGTACATATGCCTAACTTTGTGTTCTTTATACTTTGCTTATGCTATCATAATTTGTAGATTTATTTGTATTTGTTTTAAAAAGTCAGTACTGGGTTGGGGATTTAGCTCAGTGGCGCAAGGCCCTGGGTTTGATCCTCAGCTCAAAAAAAAAAAAAAAAAGTCAGTACTTTTAAGGAAAATGAAGACAGAATTTCTGATACTTTTTTTCCGTGTTTTTTTTTTTTGAGCTGAGGATCAAACCCAGGGCCTTGTGCTTGCTAGGCAAGCGCTCTACCACTGAGCTAAATCCCCAACCCTGATATTTTTAAATAAATGTGATATCTCCATTTTTAAAAAGTCTAATATCTTCAAGGTAGTTGACCATAAGAAGATAGTACTTACTCAAATGATGACATTTTATAACAAAAGTATTAGAATTGCTTTTAAGAATTACTTTAAACTGTTGCATTCTATGACTCAAAAATTTCTGTCCATAAAGGATTTATTGACTTAAAACAAGGTTTAATTTTTTGTTTGTTTTCTTCAGGCAGGGTCTCTCTATGTAACCCTGGAAGCCCAGAAACTTACTGTGTAGACCAGACCAACTTCACACTCACCAGCTAGAACAAGATTTAATTACTAAGAGTAATAAACAGGAAATACAGTATTTTTAGTTACAGGAATTCTCATCTTCTCATCACTTGTAAATTGGCTCTGAAGACCGTTTCAAAAGTCTTCCATAATTGACCCTTAAATTTTAATGCATAATTTATAATTCAAAAGCAAATTATAAAATTCATTTAGATGTGCAGTATCTAATCTGCTTATAAAGACTTTTTTTTTTTTTAGGCGTTTTCTCTGCTAACCTCTGAGAATTTATTGGTGCTTTTCTTTTCTTTTTCTTTTTTTTTTTTTTTTTTCCCCGAGACAGGGTTTCTCTGTGTAGCTTTGCGCCTTTCCTGGAACTCTTTGGAGACCAGGCTGGCCTCGAACTCACAGAGATCCACCTGCCTCTGCCTCCCGAGTGCTGGGATTACAGGCGTGCACCACCACCACCCGGCCATATTGGTGCTTTTCAACATGTTTTTTGTGAAACATTATGACTATTATGTATCATTTTCTGTATTCACAGATCTACATTTATTATCAGTCAGACTTTATACTACCTTTTGATGACATTAATTTTCATTTTTGAAGAAATTAAGAACAGAGATTCAAAATAAAAATTTTAGTCTAGATCCTTATAATAAAACAGAAAATGAAAATGTTTGCCATGTAATATATGAAGTGTTAAAATGTGGTGATTAAGTATTTTGCTTTTATCCCTTAGGGTACCAGTGTCTTGTCACCTGGACTCCACATAGGATTAATCATTATATTGGCAATAATGATCTATAAAAAGTCTGCAACAAATGTGTTTGAAAAACACCCTTGCCTTTATACCTTAATGTTCGGATGTGTCTTTGCTAAAGTTGCACAAAAATTGGTGGTAAGAAATTTTTTTATGATTCATGATATATAAATATTATAGCCTTCCACAAAGCTGGAAACAATTTCTTACAAATGTTGGTTTTCCTTTACAACAAATAGCTGCTTGTGTTCTGTGGTGGTATTGTGTTCCCCAAAACATTGTGTACCTCAATAAACTTATCTGGGATCAGAGACAGAACAGCCACAATATTAAACATGAGGAGGGGTTGAGGATTTAGCTCAGTGGTAGAGCGCTTGCCTAGCAAGCCAAGGCCCTGGGTTCCATCCTCAGCTCTGAAAAAAAAAATAAATTAAACATCAGGATAGGCAGTGGTAGCACACGCCTTTAATCCCAGCACTCGGGAGGCAGAGCCAGGCAGATCTCTGTGAGTTCAAGGCCACATTGGAAACAGCCTGGCATGGTGACTCACACCTTTAATCCCAGAAACCCAGCCTTTAATCCCAGGGAGTGATGGCAGAAAACAGAAAGATATATAAGGCGTGAAGACCAGGAACCATAGCTAGTTAAGCATTTGGCTGGTTTAGCATTTGGCTGGTTAAGCTTTTAGGCTTTGGAGCAGCAGTTCAGCTGAGACCCATTCGGTGAGGACACAGAAGCTTCCCAGTCTGAGGAAACAGGATCAGCTGAGGAACTGGTGAGGTGAGGTAGCTGTGGCTTGTTCTGTCCCTCTGATCTTCCAGTATTCACCCCAATAACTGGCCTCAGGTTTGATTTTATTAATAAGATTTCTGCTACAGTGTTCTATGTAAAACTATGAGTTAATAGTATGGTCAATTCCTTTGTTCCTCAATAATAGTCAATTATAACTTTCTGATATCAAGGAACTTAAATATTAGGACTTTTAATAAGCTATCTGCTCATGAACTTGAGATGTACATTCAATATTCCTTTATCAAGTATGAAATGAAATAGACTTGTCTTAATAGTGAATTATTGTCATGTGTCCTGAAAATTAGAGCAAAAAACAGTGAAATTATTTTATTTGCTTTTTTATAGATAGCTCACATGACGAAAAGTGAACTATATCTTCAAGATACTGTCTTTGTTGGTCCGGGTCTTTTGTTTTTAGACCAATACTTTAATAATTTTGTAGATGAATATGTTGTTCTATGGATAGCAATGGTAAGTACATTTGAGCTTTTAATGTGTTGGCTCACAGTTTAAGAACCATTTCAGTGAGACTATGTATTTATGATATATAGTCAGTATCTCTGTATATTTAAATTTAATTTACTTTTAATCCATGAATCATTTTATATTATATGTAGAAGTAGAAGTGATTGGCGTATCTGAGAGGTCAGGCTTCCAACAACCTAGATCATGGAAATACTAGCTGTGTACTAAAAATAACTCTTTTCTCTCCCCCAAATCAGAACAGACATTTAAGAAAAAAATTCCACTTTGCCCAAGACTTTCCAACTTTACTTAGGCTTATTAAAGTTATCCCCAGCTTGTATCAGGTAACAAGCCAATTGGATGGGGTTGGTGTTAGCACTTAATGTTGGAGAAACAGAACAGATAGTACCACGTGTCTCAGAATAGGATTTGAAGACTAGCTTTGTTTGAGGTAAGCAACCTTGAATATGGCCAGAACCTCCCCCAAAAATGGAGGGGAAAAAAATCAAACACCTATTTTTTGTTGTTTTTTTGAGACAGGGTTTCTGTGTAGCCCTGGCTGTTCTAGAACTCACTCTGTAGACCAGGCTGGCCTCAAACTCATGAGATCCACATGCCCCTGCCTCCCAAGTGTTAGGATCAAAAGTGTGCACCACCATCATCCAGCTAAAGCACCTATCTGTAATAGTAATTGGCCTGATTTACACCAATGATAGAACAGTCTGATGAACTGGAAATGTTAATTTCTTTGTTTTCTTTTTTCTTTTTTCGGTTTTTCGAGACAGGGTTTTTGTTTGTTTTTGGTTTTGTTTTTTTGAGACAGGGTTTCTCTGTAGCTTTGGAGCCTGTCCTAGACTAGCTCTGTAGACCAGGCTGGCCTCGAACTCACAGAGATCCCCCTGCCTCTGCCTCTGCCTCCCAAGTGCTGGGATTAAAGGCGTGCGCCACCACTGCCCGGCAATTTTTTTCTTTAAAAACACTGTATGAAAGGCAGTTCAGACACACAAAACATGCATGGGTCAAACAGAACATCTATGGTCCATGGTATCTTTAGGGGAAAGCTTTCAGAGATATAAAGAGCATGATAGAATTTTCCAAGTAAATAAAAAGGAGCTTTTCCTGTGGGTGAGAATTCCATTCCTAAAAGCTTTTTCTGGCCTTTATTTTCTGAAGGAAAGTATTTGACTCTAATTTCTAGGCAATATCATAGACCTTTTCATTTTTAAATACAGCAGAACTTGATGTATGCTTCCTTTGACTACAGTCGTCTTTCTAGGCCTTTTAGGTTCTTAAATGTCAAAGGAATAAAAATATGTGAACATCCCATCCTAATAGGAAATCTGTGGCTTTATTGAGTGGCATAAAGTTGGGAGAATGTAGAGTCAGAAGACAGTGTGGTGGGATATTAATTTAGGATGTGTTACATTTGTCTATGCTGTGGAATATTTAATGACGCAAAGATGTGTCACATTTAAGTAAAATTAACCTGCGGTCAGGAGGCCGAATCAGCAATTAGCTGATAGGAAATGGTAGGAAGGAACCATGTGTAGCTAGGGTTCTTAAGTGGGGGTGGAGCAGAAGGATGCTGGTTTTTGGGGAGACGCAAGCAAGGAGAGAAGGTTAGCTAGCAGAATTTCACTCAACCTTTAAATCCTGAGCCCTTTAAAGGGGTAGGGATTTAGTTTCCTTTAGTGGCCTTGAGAGGGCAGTGCCTTAGAGAACAGAATCCCTGTAGTAGCTGCCCTTTTGGTGTAACCACTGCTGGTAGCTGAGGATTAGGACAGCTGTTGCTTAAAGGGCAGCCATTGAAATTATATGAAAAACAACAACTTAGGTTCTTCTGCTTTTGAGCATTTGTACTTTAGTCTTTTTACCTATGTTTCAATTTCTATAATACCCAGAATATCTAGACATTGTGGTACATGCTTGTAATCTCAGCACTTGGGAAACTGAGGCAAGAGAGGTGACACGATAAAGGCTAGCATAAAAAGGACTACATAGACTCTGTTTAAGAAAAAAAAAAAAACCCACTAAGGATGTAAGATTTAAGTATGAGAGGTATAAAGAGTACTCTAAAATACAGTATTTTCAGTTAGCAATTTTAAGGACATTTTGAGAGGGGAGTTGGGACTGATAGAAAAATTATACTTTTAGAAAAGATGAACCATAACCCATTTTGTATTTTCTTTTTTGCTTCCAAAGGTCATTTCTTCATTTGATATGATGATATACTTTAGTTCTTTGTGCCTGCAAATTTCAAGACACCTTCATCTAAAAATCTTCAAGACTTCATGTCAACAAGCACCTGATCAGGTTCACAAGCATATTGACTGACTAGTAGCCCAAGGAAAAGAGGAGGAGCAGTTAGGGGAACCTATGTGTGAAGGAAATCCCCCTATGCAGGAGGCTAGTATATTATCTATAAGGTTATGTTTAAATGTAAAACATAAATCTAGTAGTTTCCATTATGTCTGTCAGTAATGAATCCCTCGTCATTAACATATTTTATCACTGACACCAGTATAATATAATGTATATATTAGAAACAAGAACAAAAAATAAATTTAAATACTAAGGACAATAAGAAATTGAACCCCAGTAATTTAAATAAGCACTGGGTCTACAAAATACCTATCAGACTTGGGGTGTTGACTGCCAAGGTATTATACAAATATTCAGAACTCAAAAATAGTTCTAGCCTTCTTGGCAGTGACATTTGATTGATGAAAGTTAAAAAGTGAGCTCAAATACTAAGTATATAACAATACTATTATAATTGAGTCAAGTGATACACTGAAGTATTTTTATATAACAGCCATTGTTTAAAAGATGTATGCTAATTATAGAAAGATATACTTGAGTCTACTATCTAGAATTTAAAACAGTGGTATGGGAATTTTGTTGTAATTTGTACTTAGTAAAAAAAAAGAACCTGTTGTATCAATTCAGCAAAATGTTAATCTTTGAGGGTAACCTTGTATCTTAGTAGTCCAAGTAAAACAGTTCACTTCCATGAAAAAAATGGACCTTAAGTCCCCAAGGAAGACAAAAAGTATCTAAAATAACTGACAGGAAATTAGTAACTTAGAAAAAAAACAAGTGTCAGTTATTCAACACTAAAGACATTAGGTACTGATTGTTTTTTCTATTCTAGTTGAAAAATACTTAAGATTTTCTTTATAAATACTAGAATTATCTTAACACTATTCAGACCTTATGATTCATATGACCTTATTTCTAATTTCATACAAAAGCTCCATAGGCTATATGCCATATGATGAAATAATCAAATACA
This sequence comes from Onychomys torridus, assembly GCF_903995425.1. Taxonomy (NCBI): domain Eukaryota; kingdom Metazoa; phylum Chordata; class Mammalia; order Rodentia; family Cricetidae; genus Onychomys; species Onychomys torridus. The sequence continues at coordinate 8,891,535 of NC_050462.1, read as the reverse complement.
CATGTACTTTTAAAAAAAGTATTCCAAGCAAGAAAAGGAGATTTTTTAAAAAGTATATATTTCTCAAAAGGTAAAAATATGTGAAAACAGAGAAAACACTCTGAAGTACTTACTTTGCCTCTCTAATGCCTGGTAAACTTCTGAAAGAGCTTAAAAGCTTAAATGATACTTAAGGTTTAGTCCATGTTGCAGACATAGCTGAGTGAAGAACGAATTCTTAGCATGGGTGAGGCCCTGGCTTGATCCCCCAGCAACACTGTGTGCCCACCCCCCAAAAAAGTATTTATAAAGAATCGAACTGTCCTTTTAATGTCAAAGCTAATGGTAGAGGGGTAATTGCTTCATAGAAGATAAAAAGATTTAGACTGTTTAAAAGGGTGGGTTATGAACAAAAATAGATTGTTGCTTTCCTTCAAATGGGATGTTTTGTTCTGAATTCTTCATTGACGGCAGTTTCAGCAAAACTAGTAAGTTTAACTGACTTCAAAGAAATGTTGAAGCAATTCAACATGTATGAAATTGAGTTAAAGTTTCTCTATATAAATGCCTATTTTAAAAGTTAAAAAGTTAAAGTTTGGAAATGAATGTGAAAACAAGTTTCAGTATATTTACTGAATGTTACAATGGAAAAGGCAACTAGGTAATTCATATTTGAAAACAGATAAAGAAATACTTAGACCATAAATAACTTTAGCTGTGTTTGCGATAATGTTCTTAATCATTACTAAGGGCATGTGTCATTTAAATACAGACCAGCCCAATTAAATGGTATCTTGTTGACCTTGAAATATGAGATATTCATAAATATATGTATTTTAAAACTAATACTTATATTTTTGGATTTATTAATGATTTTAGCATTTATAATTTATTCCAAGACACACTAAAGTTCTTTTCAATAAACTGTAGATTCTCTTTTTTTTAGAATTGGATCTATTCTTTTAGTAAACATAAAGATGTACACATAAAACAGATTCTGTGGGGTTTTTTCCTTAGAGGAGAACAGTGTAAGTCAGGAGTAGTGGCATGCACTTGTTCCTGCTACTTGAGAGGCTGGGGTATAAGGATCACTTACTCCCAAAAGTTTGAGACTAATCTGGGCAAGAGGATTAGACCTTTCTTAGAAACAAAACAACCATCCATTCTTGGAACTTTGCACCTTAGAACTGTTAAGAGATACACTGAAACCAAATGTTAAATTTAAATCATTTTTATTGTGACTGTAGTGGACATTGAAATAGCTGCTACTTACACAGCTGTTGAGGTTTATTTAGAAGTTAATAGAAACAGAAGTCTTCCACTTAAACAAGCTAACGATTACGGATGTTATAGTTTAAACTATAATTTCTAAAGGCATGTCATAGCTAATGTTTTAATTGTATCACATTACATAGGTTCAAGTTCTTTCTTCAAAGACTCATCAGAATAACATGGACTGAAGAGACTTTCGAACATTTGCCATCTCTTGCTGCTGCTGTTTCATGAAAGGAGATATGAAACGTTTAATTTTTAGTTAAATGTTATAAAAATTTCAGCAAATAAAACATTTCAGTGTCTCCATTAATCCATATTTTTACAATTTAAAATAGAACTTACAGTTTCCATCATAACTTTTTTTTGTAACATAGCCATTTCTTTTTTAAGTTCACTTTGTGTGCCAGTAAATAGATTATCATTATTTTTCTCCACATCCTCCAAACTCTAAAACACAAAAAGGCCACTTTGGTTATAAACTGTAACTTCTAATCATGGGCTCAAAATTGTAAATTTTTCAAAAGTTAAAAACCTTTTAATTATTCAAATAATGCTCGTTATTTACCCCAGCAGTCTAACTCCTATAGACCAAGTTTCCCACCATAAACAAGTAAAATATATCATACATTAATCAGATGCGATTATATAAAGTACCAATAGTAGCATCTTTGCTCAAAACAATAGTTTAATGAAGTATTAAGGTCAAGGTGATAAAAAGAAAAATGGGGGAGGGAGCTACACAGAATGGGAAAACTGAGAATTTGAGGCTAGTCTGGGCAACATAGGATCCTGTCTGAGAAGAAAACAAAACCCAGGAATAGAAACAGTAGAAACACTGATAAGACCATTTTGAAAATTTCTGTTCAGTTTCTTAAAACATCTGGGTACAGTCTACTTATTGTGACTAAGACTCAATGTGACTGGAATTCACAAAACATAATAAAATATTTGTAGTATGAAGTCATTTCTCAAGTTATAAAAATTATTAGATTATTTTAAGAATTTTTTATTACATTTCCATTCAGTGTATATGTGTGTGTGTGTCACACATATACGAGCCACTATATGTAGAGGACAACTTGTGGGTACTGGATTCTCTCCTTCTGCCATGTGGGTTCTAGAGATTGAACTCTGCCTTAGTATTTTGTTTTTCTAGACAGGATTTCATTATATAGGCAAGGCTCACCTCAAACTCTCAGGCTCCCCTCTACTGGAATTAGAGGAATGTGCAATAACACCTAGCTAAAAAGTTTAAAATTTTTTAATATTCATACAACAAATAGTTTACCTATTGCCTAATATGTAAAATGTACTACATTCTGTGTAGAAACTAAAAAAAAAAAAAAAAAAAGGTAATACATGCTTGTTTCAATCAGAAAAATTATATAAACAAGAATAATGTAACTTTATAAATTATAAAAACAAGAATGGAAATGAAACTCCTGTAGCTTTACAGTGGAATGCACAAATATTCCTACTTAGTGACAGAAGGCATATTATTTCATTAATTAAAAGGGAACTTAAAATATTCTATAGGAATAGTATAACTGAAGCATGGAAATATGTTAAGTCTATGGATTCAGAGAAAGCAATTATGTAGAGAGTTTGGAGTAACAGACATGTATAGTTTGTGAGGCTTAAAAAGACTCATTTCAAGGGAAATCCTAAATACCTAAAAATTTAGAACAGGAGACTATAGGCACATTTTCAGGAAGGAGGTTTTAGAAAGATATAAGGCAGACTCAAAGGAGGGAATGAAGGAAAGAGAAATCAGTTGAGAGTTTTAATAGACAAAGGGTGATAAGAGCGTGAAATAGTACAAGCAGCGAATAAATAAATGTAACAGCAGAAATTAAAGACATAATGAACCACTCCAGAGGTAAGAATTCTAGAACAATATAATAGTAACAATGTAAAATTAAAAAGGATACAGAGAGCAGGGCTTTGTTGGTGTGGTGCACTCTTTTAATCCCAGCATTTGGGAAGAAAGGCAAGAGGACCTCTGTGAGTTTGAAGCCAGCCTAGTCTACATAGCAAGTTTCAGGCTAGCCAGGCTATAAAGTGAGCCCTGTCTCAAACACAAAAACAAAAAGACACAACAAATCAAAAACATGTTATCATGTGTAACTCACCTTTATGAACTGCTCATGTAGCTGTTTGATTGCTTTCAGTCTCTGGCTCTGAACAATTCTAGACTGCTGAAAGAGCTTCTGTTGTTGACGAAAAAGATTCTGTAAACACATTTTAAAAAAGCCTGTAATGATTTGGTAAATGTTTTTGCTATTGTGGGCTTCATGCATGCTAGGCAAACACTTAGCTCTGAGCTCTATCACAGCCTTATTTTTAAATTTAGCAAAAATACTTCCACATTAAACTTAAAGGCACAGTTTAAGGTTAATATCTTTAGTATTTTAACAACTATTATGACTAGGTTTAATCACTTTTTACCACTAATATTCACTAAAATAATCCTATCAGTCAACGAGGATAAATATTTCTAACTGTTTTGTGTGCCTGAGTATAGTATGGGTATTGGACCCCCTGAAACTGGAGTTTCAGGCAATTATGAGCTACTGTCTGAGTGCAGAGAATGAAACCCTTTCGTCTGCAAGAGCAGTAACAACTCTTTACCTTTGAGCCACTGCTCCAGCCCCAAACACTTCCTTTTTGAGACTAGGTTTCACTATGTTGCACAGCCTGACTTGGAACTTGTGACTCTCCTACTTCAGCCTCCAAAGTAGCTGGGATTACAGGCATATACCACCATAAAAGATAGGAATAGGAAATCTCAGTGTTCAAGGTTTTGAGGCAGGGTTCGAGTTCGCCTCAAATTTACTATGTAGTAAAAAAATGGCCTTGAAATGCTGGGTCCCTTTGCCTCACAAATGCCAGGATTATAAGCATGTTTTGTTTTATTTAGTGAGTAAGGTCATCAGAGTTGAAAGTGAAAACCACACCTGGTTTATGAAGTACTGAGGATCAAACACACGGCTCTGTGCATGCTAGAGTCTACCAACTGATACACATCCCTAGCCTCAAGACTATCTTATTTTTAGTAATTTCAATTTCTAAATGTTCTTATTCCTTAATCTACTCCACCAATGGCTTTGACTTCTAGCCTCTTTAATCCATTCACTTACATTCTTATATTCTAGATTTTGCCATTATAAAGGGTATAACCTTTCTATAGTATTGTAATGACAAAATGTATTAACTTGTTATTTTGAGCCCCTTAAGTGTACACACGTACACATACACACACACACACACACACACACACACACACACACAGAAACTCAGTGCTCTGCAACTATTTGGCATAGGTATTCATCATCAGTTACATCCAGAGATGAGGAAACTGAAACAACAGTAAATTATTTGTTTCACAGCTATGTTCAAGCAGAATTTGGCTCCAAATAGGTTTCTATAATCCAGGCTCTAATTGTACATATGGTTTCTCCAGCATATTGTATAGTCAACCACTGCCTGCCTACTACTCTGGCTTACTTTTTAGTACTATAGCTCAATCTTAATTCAGGACTAAAATTGTATTCTTCCTTTTACTGTATTTCCCAAATTAAGTTGTATAATACTACTTTGCATATACACCTTGTCACCTTCTTAGTTACATTTACTTGAATAAATCCCTATCTTGTAAAATTCAACTGTAATTACTCTAACATGGTGGTATGACTTTTCACTATCTGATGACCTTACTAAATAAAACAGAATCCAAAGAGAATAGTTTTCATCACCATTTGTGGATCTCTGAGTTTGAGGCCAGCCTGGTCTATAGAGCGAGTTCCAGGAAAGGCGCAAAGCTACACAGAGAAACTGTCTTGAAAAACAAAAACAAACAAAAAAGTGAAACAACTGGTCATGGTTGTCACACCTTCAATCCCAATATTTGAGAAGCAGAGGCAGGTGGAGCTCTATGAAATAAAGGCCAGCCTGGACTACACAGTGAGTCCCTGTTTCAGAAAAACAAGAATGACTGGGGTTGCCTTCCATCACCAGAGGAGATAGAGAAATAATACAATATGGATTCATAAACCATATTCTTGCATGGGGGTTATAGCTCAGTGATAGCATGTTTTTGTAGGATGCACAAAGCATCTAGATTCATTCCCCAGCACTCATAAGGGGCGAGGGGGCGAGGGGGATGGGATGGGATGGGACAAGTAAACACTGATTGGTTAGGGATGAACAAATGATCCAAACTAGATAATGATGTTCCATCATGTGAATTTTCTGCAAAGATATTCAGAAAGACTGTCTCAGTCTATGCAGTCACTAAATTTGTAGGTCTAGGCCTGGGAGAATTAACTTAGATTAAAAGTTCATGGAGGCGCCGGGCGGTGGTGGCGCACGCCTTTAATCCCAGCACTCGGGAGGCAGAGCCAGGCGGATCTCTGTGAGTTCAAGGCCAGCCTGGTCTACAGAGTGAGTTCCAGGAAAAGGCGCAAAGCTACACAGAGAAACCCTGTCTCAAAAAAAAAAAAAAAAAAAAAAGTTCATGGAGGCTTAGCAGCAGCCCAGATGACACTAAAATAAGCAACCCTTCCCCACCCCAATTCAACTGTCTAAAGCTAACTTACCCCCCCCCCAAATCCAGTAATTCTCCTTTTACCCATTGACAAGTTTCTTTTACTTAAAAATGCAAAGATATCAGCTATTAAGAAGACCAATGCCTTTAGGAATATTGTATGCACCTATACTTCTGTGGTTTATGATTTGGCAATATTAAAACATGTAGCCAGCAATGGGTAATATAACTTGTCTTAGTTCTATGGACATAAAATATGACCAGGGTCTCATTTCTACTTGAGGTTTAATTATAATAGATTAATTATAAAGTCAGTTGTAATACTAACAGTTAGTTTTTCTCCTTGTTCCTCAAATTTCTGCATATCCAGTTCCCATTGCTGCAACACACTCAAAAATTGCTGAGAATATTCACTGTTAAGCTTCTGTCTGTAAAGAAACAATGAATCCTGTCAAATTTCATACCAGTGTGAAAATACCATTCAAGACAAATTCAATTCACATATTTTATGCTAGAAAAAGGAAACAATAGTTTAAATATTTTGATAAGAAAATTAAAAATAAAATTTAGGTTGATTTCAGTATTTTTTTTCTCTAACAGATGTCTTCTCATATGCTTTAGTTCTTGAAAACTAAGGAAGTTTTATTTTATGTTTTCCAGGAAAATTTACTTTTACTCTCCAAGGAATTTTTCATTTTTCCTACTGAATCTATTAGTTCTGATAAATTATTAAATTTATAAATTTAGATTAAATTATTTATAAACTTATAAATTAAATTATTTCTGCCAGGCGGTGGTGGCACACACCTTTGATCCCAGCACTTGGGAGGCAGAGGCAGGTGGATTTCTGTGAGTTCAAGGCCAGCCTGGGCTACAGAGTGAGTTCCAGAAAAGGTACTCAGGGGAACCCTGTCTCAAAAAACAAAAGAGAAAAAAATTAAATTTTTTCACTTAGGTTGTCCCTCCCCCCCACAGCAAAGATTTAGCATGAAGAAATAGTCAAATTGGTTAAAATATATAAATTATTTACAATATAAAAACTTAATTTTTCTACATTTTTCACACAGTTAATTTCTACAACATCTACATCTTTTATTCAAGTTAATATATTTCCATAATGGATATAATTTAATAATCTCTCAGTTATTTAAAAAGAGAAATAATCTTCACTGATTTCTAAGAAACGTCTCAATTCTTTGAAGACATGAGGTTATAGGACTACTTGATTAGAAAAAAAAAGCCAAGCATTTTCACTAAATAAGCAGATGATGCTATTTTCCATACATGATTTACACCAGGACATACTAAGAATTAATAAAGATGTAGCTCTTTTAAAACCTTACATTTCCTCTTGTTGTATTTTCCAAATTTGCTCGATTTTCTGGTTACTGGCTTTGAAAGAAGCTCTAGTATACATTTCTATTCTTTTTCTTTTGGCAAGAAGAGCTTTGTTGATGTCAGCTATATTGAAAATAAACACTGAAATTTAATGTTGAAAAAAAATGATTTTGTTCCATATAACCAATTAAATGTAAATATGGGTTGATTCAACAATATGGTGGCACATTCCTTTAATCCCAGCACTTGGAAGGCAGAGCTTTGCAGGGGTCTCTGTGAGTTGTAGGCCAGCCTGGTCTACATAGTGGGTTCTAGGGCAGCCAGGAAACATAGAGACCCCTTGTCTCAAACAAAGAAACAAAACAAAACAACAACAACAAAAACCACTTGCCTGACAACCTAAGTTTGATCCTGGGCATCCACAGTGGAAGGGGCAAAACTGAGAGGTGTCATCTCCCACAGTGCAAGAGGAGAATCAACTCCCAAGTGTCCTCTGACCTGAGCTTGCACATGGGTGCCACAGCACATATATACCACACTCATAATATAAAATTTAAATTAAAACATTTTAATTTTAAAAATAGCACCAACATGTGCTTTTGAAAAACATGTGCTTTAGAACACTTAGGATTTTGGATTTTCAGACTAGGGAAGCTCAGCCAATAAAGTCTATGCAAACATTATGAGACCAAAAATGGTTGAATTCTCAAACATTTTTGGTCTTAAGTATTTTAGAATAAGAAATATATAAAACATCCAACTTTATCTCAATTCTGATTCTTATAACTGAAGGTAAATTTAAAATTTATGGATAAGGGTTAGGGATTTAGCTCAGTGGTAGAGCACTTGCCTAGCAAGCACAGGGCCCTCGGTTCGATCCTCAGCTCAAAAAAACAAAAAAACAAAACAAACAAAAAATTTTATGATGATAAGGAATGAGTAAAAAGAAAGGTCAAGGCCAGACTTATGAATAAACACTAGTAAAGGCTAAATATTTCTAAATTTATAGTACATCTTCCATTTGGTAGGCCACACTCAGGGAACAATTGTTAGGACTGTATCAGAAATAGTAAATTAGAGAATCCCAAAGGATTACTAATAAAATTTGTAAAGTAAGTCAATACCATTAAACATATTTTTTTTTTTTAAAGCAGTCTCGGTGTAATATCTAGATAATGCATCTAGGAATACTTTATAATACTTTAATGGAAGATTATTTTTTGTGCACTGGTTTTTTGTTTTGTTGAGATGGGGTTTCATGACATAGCCCTGGCTGGACTGGAACTCATCATGTAGACCATGCTGGCATTGAATTCAGAGATCCACCTGTCTCTCTCTCCAAGAGCTGGATGTGTGCCACGAAGCCCAGTTCACAGTAATTTTTATAGGGCATTTTTATCACTGATAAGTATGGCAGTTCATAAAACATTTAATACCTTAAATGTTTACTATGCATCTGCCTTTTTGCCATAAAAGTTACCTTTTGGTAACTATGGTGTAACTATAATATTTGTATTTCTAGCATTTATAGTAAGTTTATAAAACAAGCATTTGTCGTGTGTGGTGGCACACTCCTTTAATCCCAGCACTTGGGACGCAGAGGCAGAGGCAGACGGATCTCTGTGAGTTCAAAGGCCAGCCTGGTCTACAGAGTGAGTTTCAAGACAACCAGGGTTACACAGAGAAACCCTGTTTTGAAAAACCAGAAAATAAGTAAGCATTTTGCTACTCCCAAATAGGGCAATTATTAAAGATAAAAAAAGACTTAACAGTATGAATAATCCTTATAGGAAACAATTTTTTTTTAAAGAGTATTTTGGGGCTGATGAGATGGCTCAACAAATAAAGGTGCTTGCAGCCAAGTCTGACAACTTGAGTATTATCCCCAGGATCCATCCATATAGTAGGAGGTAAGAGATTCCAGCAAGTTGTCATCTGCCCTCCACACATGCATTATGAATGCTGCCCACTTCTCTCCCCAAAATGTAAAAAAAATTTAAAAAGTGATTCTCCTAAACCAGGCAAGGTGACTGATGCCTGTAATCCCAGCACCCACAAGGCTAAAGTGGTGCCCAGATTAGGGAAGCCTGGACTAACTAGCAAGCTGCAGCCAGCCTGACACCGTCTCAAGAGAAGCAAATAAGCAGAATGCTGTCTCCTAATTAAACTCATACAAAAACATTTAAAACTTAAGTTCTTTGGCTCTGATTATCTTTCAATGGCTGGAAAAGTTGTTGTTTACTTTCAATTACATAATTTATTACTATAAAAATAACAGTTCTCTTATGATGCTTTAATTTATATACTCCCCCATAAAGGAAAGAGCACAAGAAGAATCCTAAAAAGTGTGAATGAAAAACTGACATACTTTGTGAATAAAGTAGAGAAAACTGTTCCCCTCTATTTTTATAAAATTCTTAAAAGTACGTTAACTTCATACATGGAAAAGGATTAAGAAAAATCTGTGATGCTAAATCATGAATATTTATGCATAACCCTATAAATGAGAACAAGGCATTAAACAATATTCACATACAATTTTAAACAATGTTCATTAAATTATCTCCCAAAAACATACCTCCAAATTTTTCCAGCATATTCTGTACTTCACCTCTGTGAAAAATTACATTTAAAAAATTAAGACCAGGAATGTAATTCAGCAATATAACATTTGCCCAATGTGCATAAGGTTTGATCCCTAGCACCATCAAAATTTAAAAAAAAAAAACCTTTTAGAGATTCACAATACCACATATCAAGTATTTTATATCACTACTTGCTAGATAACCTTAAGTAAATTTTTCTAAAATAATTTATTAAACAAAGAAAACATCTTTGGGGCTTGAGAAATGCTCAGTTAAAAGCCTGCAGCAAGCATGAATAACTGACATTATCTTAACACCCACATAAAGTGCTTAGTGTACGTATACACACACACACACACACACACACACACACACACACACACACACACACACGATCACCCTCATATTTAACATCTTACCCCACATCTTCAATTATTCCTCCAGATCTTTTCTTTCCATGTTTTTCAATTACTGGAGTCTTTTCTGTATTAACAAAATAAAATTTGAAACTATGCTATTTTGGTAAGTTTTAATGAAGTCTATTTTCAGTTCTTTCAGGATTTTGTAAAAATTTTAAAAGCAGATAAGCAAATGTAATATTTTCTCTGAAAAATGAAATCACATCACAATTCACAACCCATTTTATACAAGCAAATTTTCAGGTCAGACTATATTTATCAAGTTATTGGCACTGCAGAGATAAGGGATACTCTTTGAAGTGCTACAACTCTTATACAGAGATATGAAGATCTGATGAGAAAGTATGTGAAAATGCTTACTTCTCTCAGTTTTAAGTGTAGCGGGTTCAAAACAAATGAACTCTAGGACACTGTTAATACCCAACATTAGAGATACTTACCATCAGCAACATCCTCCTCTGAACCAGTCAGATCTTTATCTTCTTTCTCAAAGTCAAAGGCTTTAGGCTGATCCACCAATGATGGCTTCCCAGATTTCCCAGAAAGCTTTTTTCCACCAGGCACCATCTTTAGTTTCCTTGTTTAGAAAACAAAAAACAGCAAACCCCTGGCCCAAATCTTTCAACTGTCTGAATTCAAAGACATCATTTAAGTAAACTTTTTTTATGTTTATTTGGGGGTAGAAACATGTGGAGGACGGAGTCAACTTGAAGGAGTCAATTCTCTTCCACCAATTGGGTCCTCAGGATCAGACTCCAGTCAGGCTTGAGAGCAAGCACCTTTACTAAATGGGCCATCTTGCCAGCCTGATTTCCTTTTTTATTGTACCAAAAGTTAATAGTTTATCATTTATCTATTTTAAAAGAGAAAAACACCAGTGTTCAAGTGATAGCTTGAACATTTGACTCCAAATGTTTGTTTGCATGCAGCCACTAGATCTGAATTTTGGCCCTATCTGCCAGACACTTGGTAAATTTTAGTTAAGTTTGCATCTCAGAAATCATAGTTACCAACAGGATAAATCACAAGCATTCCAAAAATTGGTTCAGCAATATAAATCTAGAATATCTACTCTACAGAACTGGGAATGTAGTGCCTATACAGGGGGCCTTGAGTTCCATCTTCGGCACTGCACAAATTCAGGCATAAAATTCACAGTGGTTATATAAGGAGTTTCAGGGCAACTAGGTTACAGCACCGAGACTCTGTCTAAAAAAAACAAAGTGTCACACACCAGGATTGCAGTACTTCAGAGGCTGATGCTGGATGATTACACAGAACAAGCCTACTTTAGAGAAAGTCTTCTAGACCTTGGGAAAGTAATACACCTATAAAACTTCCATAGTGTGCATATTAAAGTAAATGAAGGGGTCTTGCAGAGTGGGCAGAATAAGTACACTGAACACTCAGAGGTCCCGCGCCCTCTTCTCAGTTCCCCCTCAGTCATAAGTGCCTTAATTCCCTTAGCTCCCAGCCCCTCCAGTCCACCAACTCCCCAATCCTTGTTCTCATGCTCCCAGTCCTATTCTTTCAGCCCCTATTCCTTTAACCATCAGTCCACTCAGCCCATTATTACTCCCTAGTCCTCTATTCCTTCCAGGCCCTCATTCCACAGACCTACAGTCTCACTAGCCCCTCAGTCACACCCTTACAGCCCATCATTACCCGTTTCTTATTCCTTAAACCACCACCCAGAGCTTTAGCCCCTCAGTTCCTAGGACCTGTCTCCGAACACCCAAAGCCATCATTCCCTCAGGCCCTAAGACCTTCATTTCATAGTGCTGTGGATTTCCAATCCCTAATTACCCCAGCCCCTCAGCTCTCTATTCTCAACTCCTCAAACACCTAAGCCTCAGTCCTCCACCCTCAGCTCTCATTACCCCTGCTTTCCTTCTCTCACACTGCATTCCCTCATCCACTTAGTCCCCGATTCTCTCAGCCTTTCAATGAACTTCCTAGCCCCCAATCCGGAAGCTCTCCAGTGCCTTTAGCCCCAAGTCTCTCAATCAGAACTCATTTCCTCAAACCCAATCCCTAATCCCCCCAAAGGCACATTCTCTCAGCCTCCAACTAATTTCCTCATCCCACACAACACCCAACTTTCTCAGCCCCCAACTCCCTAGATGGCCTCACCCACAAGCCCTAACACCCTCATCCCAAACCCCAATTCTATCATATATAACCCCTAAATCCCTCAGTTCCCAAACACCACTTCCCTTAACTGCCACACCACCAATCTTTAATTCCCTCAACACCACCACTAATTCTGTCATTCCCCAGATTCTCTGAGCTCCAACCCCTCTAACGAATGCTCTATCCCCTCCCTCACCCCAATGCCCAATACCCTCAGCCCCAGCATACCTAACCCATCACCCTCTAATTCCCTCTTGACCCAACCAGAATCCTTCATTCCCCTAACCCCAGTTCCCTCACCTCAACTCACAACGGCCTCAGCACCAACTGATGATTCCCTTAGCACCCAACAACGAATTTTCTAGGCTCTCGGCCCTGATCTCAAATTTCTTCGGTGCCCAACCCCTACCTGCTCCCTAGATCATAGCTCACAATTCCATGCCCTAATTTTCTCAGTGCCCGACCCCTAAGCCAGACTTCTCCATCCCAATCCCCAATTCTCTAGGCCCCACCCCCCCCTCCCCTAGGCCCTGACCTTTAATTCCCTCAGCCTGACCTTAGCTAACTCCCTAGGTCCCAACCACTAATTCCCCGCTCAGCCCTGACCCCAGCATTCTTTAGCCATGACCCCTACCCCCCCGGCCCCGCCTCCTCATCGCCTTAGCCGTGACCCCTACCCCGCCAGGTCCCGCCTCCTCATCTCCTTAGCCATGACCCCTAACCCCCCAGGCCCCGCCTCCTCATCTCCTTAGCCGTGACCCCTAACCCCCCAGGCCCCGCCTCCTCATCTCCTTAGCCGTGACCCCTAACCCCCCAGGCCCCGCCTCCTCATCTCCTTAGCCGTGACCCCTAACCCCCCAGGCCCCGCCTCCTCATCTCCTTAGCCCCGGACTCCCAATTTCCTAGGTTCTGAGGACTAACTCCCTTGACCCCCCTGCTAATTCCCTGACCCCCAGGCCCTCGGCCCTCAGCCCCCAACTGACACCCCCACCCCTGACCTCTAGGCCGACAGACCCTTTAGCCTCCTCGGCCCCCCCCCCCTTGGTCCCCGCCCCCCTCAGCTCCCCTCAACCCCGCCCCCCTCAACCCCGCCCCCCTCAGCCCCCCTCGGCCCCGCCCCCCTCGGCCCCGCCCCCCTCGGCCCCCCTCAGCCCCGACCCCCTCGGCCCCCCTCAGCCCCGACCCCCTCGGCCCCGACCCCCTCAGCCCCCCTCAGCCCCGACCCCCTCGGCCCCCGACCCCCTCAGCCCCGACCCCCTCAGCCCCCCTCAGCCCCGACCCCCTCGGCCCCCTCAGCCCCGCCCCCGCCCCCCTCGGCCCCGACCCCGACCCCCGGCCCTCAGTCCCCGACCCCGACCCCCGGCCCTCAGTCCCCGACCCCCGACCCCCGGCCCTCAGTCCCCGACCCCGACCCCCGGCCCTCAGTCCCCGACCCCCGACCCCCGGCCCTCAGCCCCGCCGTCCGGAGCTGTCCCGTCTCAGGCCCGCCCGCCCACACCGCCCACGGTTGGTGACCCGCCCTGCCCTCGGGGAGGCCCGCCGTGCCCATCTTGCCCCGCTCGGCGGTGGCGTCCTCGCCTGGGCACCGGAGGGCAGCCGGGGCCGGGGCTCCTCCCTCTCCCCGCGGCCCGGCGCCAGGGCCGAGCCGCCGCCTGGGCTCCGCTCCGCGGCCCGCGCCGCGCCAGCCCTTACTTGGGCCTCTCCGCGGCCGCGACGCCTCTGAGCGAGCTTCGCCTTTGCGCGGGAGAAAACCCAGCGCGGCCTCGACCGCGCTCCGCGCTGATTGGCTGGACGCGTTAGCCCCGCCCCGTGGGGGTGTGCCCAGGCCCCCGCTCTCCAGGCGCGTGCGTGTTCGCACGCTGTAGCCAACCGCAGGGACACGGAGGGCGGGGCACTCTCATGATTGACACATCGCCCCTACCCAGGGCTGTTTCTGCTGGTCCTGCACTGAACTGGAGGAAGACGCGTCCAAGCCGTACCCCTCTCCATCACGCCACCTGACCCGGCCGTCTTTGCCGGCGGTTCCTCACTCAGGGGTGTACGGAAACGGTTCTGAATTTGTGTAACTCATCCATCTCCCGTTTCCTGATGATTTTGTTTGATTCTTTGTTTTCTGGTACAGGGTCTCACTTTGACCCAGGCTGGCTTCAAACGCGTGGTAATCTTCCTGCCTTGGCTTCCTAAATGCTGGGATTATGGAGTAAGCCAAACGCCGGTTTACGTTTTCTGAGTTTTGATAACACATACACATGGTCTTTGACATGGCAATATATAATAGTTTTGTTTATGTTTGAGCATTGCAATAGCAAAAAATGTACAACACTGTACTATTCTGCAACTCACTTTTCCTTGTTGCAGTAAGAACCACTCTTACTGTAGACAGCCAGGACTATCATGCAAACGCAGAGCAAGCGCTAGAGCTGACTCTAGAAGCCGACTTTTATGCTAGCTGTTCATCTCTGTAACTTTCTGGGTTCATTTTTTCTTTTTTAAAATTTATCATTACTTTGGATGACAAAAAATCATTCCTGTACAAGTTCCATAGAACTATAAGGTGTTTTTTTTTTTTTTAATTTTAGTTTTGTTTGCCTGCCATTTTGTACCTCAAATCAAACAATCATCCTATTACTTTTTTTTCTTATGGAAATTGATGTCTCAATAGACTTTATTAAGAAGTGTGTGCTCTCCCTTTTCAGGGTGTCATATTATCTCTCTGTCAGCGTTATGTCAAGAAAGATCTTGCTAGAACAACTGCACATATCTATGGGGTGTGGTGTGATCATTTGACACATGTATGCAGTATGGAATGCTCAAATCAAAGTAGAACTTTCCCAAAGTTCTTGAGCTTGTTCCTGCTTATTACACCAGCAATTTTCCCTATATCCCTGCTTCCAAACCACAATTTTCATCACCTCAGCCTTCGCAAACTTTCGGTATCAGATAGGGCAAGTCCCACACCGTGTTTTCCCTCATAGATACACTGTGGGTTCTTGAACTTTCATTTCCTACATGATTTTAGATGGTTTTCCCAGCTCCTTTAAAAACGAACAAAACCAACCTTCTTATTTTCTTTTATGTGGGAGGGTTGTCACTGATCTATAGACCAAATTAGAGAGAATTGACTTTTTTTTTTTTCAGTTTGTTGAGACAGGTTGACTCTTACTAGTCTTTCAAGTGTGTGTGTGTGTGTGTGTGTGTGTGTGTGTGTGTGTGTGTGAATTTGGGATGTCAAAGGCCTCTCATTGGTTCCTGTAGCTCACCAAGTGAGCTAGGCTGGGTCCCACAGATCCTCCTGCCTCTGTTTCCTCCACCTCTCCAGCATTGGAATCACTTGGTTTGTCCACTTGGTGGCCAGTTGGAGAAGACTTTTTTTTTAAAAAACTATCTTAACATTATGTGTGCATTTATTCTTCCCCTCTGTGTGTGTATATGTGTGTATTTGACAAGGCTAAGTAATTTTTGACAGTATCTTTCTAGGTGCTCTGAAGTGCCTGACATATTTTATAAAAAGTATTAAAGCAACGCACTATGTAAATATAGGCTAGCAAAGATGTGTTCAAGTGCACATTCACTCTGCAGAAAAGCCATGTGATAGATTGGTCTCTTAGTAGATGTCTCAGAAGGGCCAGTGAGATGGCTCAGGAGGTGGGTGCTTGCTGCAGAAGCATGGAGACCTGAATTCCATTCCTGGAACCTGAGAGAGAGAACTGACTCCACAAAGTTGTCTTCTGGCCTCTCCCACACATGTATTGTGGCACAGTCTCCTCTCTCCTACAGTAATACTGGATAAAATAAAAATAACAATTTGAAAATTCCTTATTACGTGTTGCCTATTTTTTGTCAATTTGGCAGAAGCTAATGAATCATCTGAGAGGAAGGAACTACAATTGAGAAAATGCCTCCAAAAGATGAGCCTGCAGGCAAGCCTGTGGGGACATTTTCTTGATTGATGATTGACATGGATGAGCCCAGGCCCTGGCAAGAGGTGCCACCTCCTGGGCAGTTGGTCCTGAGTTGTCTAAGAAAGCAGGCTGAGCAAGCCATGGGGAGCAAACCAGTAAGCAGCCTTCCTCCACGGCTTTTGATCTAACCCCTACCTCCAGGTTCCTGCCTTTGAATTCCTATCCTGACTTTCTTAATGACTGGCTGTGATATAGAAGTGTAAGATGAAATAACACTTCCCCCATCTCAATTTGCTTTTGATCATGGTGTTTTATCATAGCCATAGAAACCCTAACATTAGGTGAACCACCAGTGATAGACCACGAGGTATGAGCTGGAGATTAATGAACCAAGAAGAAGGAAAAGGCAAGGGAAGCAGTAAGAAGAGGTTGTCTGCAGGCACAGGCCAACCGGGGCATGCACAGCCCATTTGTGAAAACATACATAGCGTTGCTGGTACAGTGTAAGGTCCAAAGTGAAGTTGGCAGGTGAGGGAGAGCAGAAGGAAGGCCCAATTATACCTTATAAAGCTACATTTAAAATGAATTAACTTATTTTTTTTTCTGTACTGGGGACCTAAGCCAAGACCTTGTGCATGTGGCTACTCTAACACCAGGCTACATATTGGCCACATTTGCAGACTCCTTACTGTGCTCTTTTATTTTATTTTATTTTTTTCCTTTCAAGACAGGGTTTCTGTGTGGCTTTGGAGCCTGTCCTGGAACTCACTCTGTAGACCAGGCTGGCCTCAAACTCAGAGATCCACCTGCCTCTGCCTCCCAAGTGCTGGGATTAAAGGCATGTGCCACCATCGCGTGGTTACTGTGTTCTTTATAACACTTGTGCTTTCAATAACATTTTAAAAACATTTATTTATTATGTATACAGTGTTCTGGCTGCATGTTTGCCTGCACACCAGAAGAGGGCATCAGATCCCATTCTAGATGGTTATGAGCATGTGGTTGCTAGGAATTGAACTCAGGATCCCTGGAAGAGCAGTCGGTGCTCTTAACCACTGAGCCATCTCTCCAGCCCCCAATAACAACATTTTTAAGTTGGTTGCATTTTAATCACCAGACTTGAATTTTTCAGTACTTTCAAATATAGCAGCTTGCCTTGAACTTGGGCAATCTAGGGACTTGGTCTTCCACATACATGCAGGAGGGCGGTGGTGCTCTTACACACACACACACACACACACACACACACACACACACACACACAGCTTCAAGGAAGGGTAGTCCTCTTGTAGGACTTTGCAAGCCTCCTGTGGGTGAAAGGCTCCATTTCTCATGCCAGGAGACAGAGCCTAAAATAAACTAACCATTGTGTTCAATCCCAATCAGGATTGTCTAGACTAAACCAGAGGTGAAGTTTCTAGACTCTCTGAAAGATGAGTTGGGAGGCATGCCTTCATTCTGGTGGGGATAGAACTGACGTGGAAGAGAGGCAGGGATAGAGTTGAGCAATAGTCCAGGCAGGGTATATTAGTCAGGGGTCTCTGGAGGAAGGTGGAATGAATATATATTAAAGGGGGATTTGTTAGACGGGCTTACACCTTCTGCTCTGGGCAGTCCAACAATGCCAGCCTTGGAATTCCTACAGAGCCAATGATGTGCAGTCTGTGTTGAAAGGCTGAAGCTGGGTTCAGGTGTTTTCAAAGGACGGCAGCCACAGCAGCATCAGTGCAGGGGCAGCCACGGGTAAGAAAGCTGTCAGCGAGGTAGACACTCACCAGCAGAGGCTACTGGCAAAGTAAGAGCTCTATTTGCTCCGCCCATGACCTTGAGCTACAGGGCCCGAAAGAGGCGGTGCTTCCTGCTGTTGTATGTGACCTCTTAAAAGGAGGGAGAAGAGGACGACATCAACGGTCTACTCCGTTCTGTATTCGTGAGTGTATTTAACTTATATCTTAATAAATCCCTATTACTTATTAAATACTCTCGTGGATTGACCATACTAGAGCTCCCCCTCAGACTTCCTCACATCTGGGCCACCACAGAGGTGCTGCCCACATGTAGAATGGATCTCCCAACTGCCGTTTACCTAACCTTACAGATGTGTCCAGTGGTGGCTTGCCTCTGAGAAGATTCTAGATCTTGTCAAATGGACAGTACTGACCATCACATAGGTTATGTCTCTGGTACTCCTCTTTTTTAAGAAGTTTAAGGTACATCTGTCCCTGGCAACCCAAGCACATTTCAGTGCCTACCAATGAATTTCATGGAGTCTTGAATAGAAAGACTGACTGCCATTTAATGGTGAGAATTTTAAGATGGGGCTGGAACTGGGATGTTCTCTCACTCTTTCTCTTTCCCTTGGTTAAGTAGCTTGGGAAGACTTTGAACTTACTAACTTCCAGCTTTATTCTTCATAATTCTGCAATGCCAGATGTGTGCCACCACCACGCCAGTCTGGAAAAATACACTACCAGGGCTGGTGAGGTTGCTCAGCTCGGAAAGGCACATGCTGCCAAGTCTAATGGCCTGAGTTTGTTTCCCAGGATCCATGTCGCAAGAACAACTGACAAGTTCTTCTCCTACCTCTGGAGGTATGCTGTGGCATGTATATACCTCCCCTGGCCACAGGAAAAATAAATACAGTAAGATGGTCACGGTGGCACACACCTTTAATCCCAGCACTCAGGAGGCAAGTGGATTTCTGTGAAACTTAAATCACCCATGTAATGGTGTTAACCCATAATGGCGGAACCTTGGTGACCATGATTAGTTGTGCCTATAAAGGGATGGATAAAAAGAATCTGCCCTTTTGTCTTTCTGACATCTGCCCTGTCAGCACAAGGTATTATTCACTTCTGGGGGGGGGGGGGGGGGGGGGGGGGGAGGTGGGCACAGCATTCAAGGTGTCAACCTGGAAGCAGAGCGCCACTCAGCAGACAACTGAACCTACCAGCACCTTGACCTTGGAATCAGGCAGGCCTTGAACTCATGCAAATCTCATGACGCAGCCTCCTGAATGCAGGGATCACAAGCATGTATCTTTTTTTTTTTTTTTTTTTTGGTTTCTTGAGACAGGGTTTCCTTGTGTAGCTTTGTGCCTTTCCTGGAACTCACTTGGTAGCCCAGGTTGGCCTCGAACTCACAGAGATCTGCCTGGCTCTGCCTCCCAAGTGCTGGGATTAAAGGTGTGCGCCACAACTGTCTGGCAAGCATGTATTTTTATAACCACAAATGGGCTTAAGACACATTCTAATCTTTTATAGAATTTCACTTGAATAATTGTTTCTAAAGTTTAAAATTTCTGGCCACTGACTGCTCATCAAATTCTATCCCAACAACCTGCTGAATCATTATCTAAATGATTCTATGATTGCTTGCATTTTATTATCCACCATTACCAAACTTCTCATTGGGTACAATTTATGCCCATCTAACTGCAGAAGTCTGTATTACATCTATATGACCATTATCTATAACTTTTCCAAAATAAATTCTTGGCTTTTATATAGTACCCAGAAATCCCTTCTCTCTCCCTCTCCCCTCTCTCTTTTTTTTTTGGACAAATTCCATTTAGAATCTATCCCCCATCCCATAAAGCAACATTCTCTATTATGTCACAATACTAACCTTTCCTTACATTACTTCACACTTTATATCTCAGAGCCATACACGCCACAGACAACCATTCAAGACTGTTGAATCTGGGCAGTAGTAACACCAATCTTCAAAGACTTTGAGCTCAAAGCACAGGGCTGGAAAGATGATTCAGCAATTAAGAACACTAGTTGCCAGGTGGTGGTGGCGCACGCCTTTTATCCCAGCACTCGGGAGGCAGAGCCAGTTGGATCTTTGTGAGTTCAAGGTCAGCCTGGTCTCCAAAGCTAGTTCCAGGAAAGGCACAAAGCTACACAGAGAAACCCTGTCTCGAAAAACAAAAACAAAACAAGAAACGTTTAAAAAAAAAAATAAAATGCTAGTTGCTCTTCCTGAGGACCTGAGTTCAATCCCCAGGACCACATGGCTCACAACTCCAGTTCCAGGGGATCTGAAATCCTCTTCTGATCTCTGCACATGGTGCACAGACATGCATGCAGGCAAAAACACTCATACATCATAAATAATAGTAATAAAACTCTTAAATCAATAAATGTGATATTTTTTTATGAGACTTCGGTTTTGAAATACATAAAATTTACAGCACAAACACAATATTTACATTTCAAGTTCTTGTTACAAAAATGTGTGCCATTTGGGAAGAATACTATTGAAATCATGATCGAAGATACCTGTCAGAATTCAAAACAGACTCATGGAATCAGGTCTCCACAAAACCACTGTATAATGATATAACGGAGCATGGCTAATGTTAGGGTTTGTTTACCCATATGTAAAAATGAGACTGAGTCTCTGGCCTGCCAACAATGGCCAGTGGGTCAGGTCTGGCTGGGGCCTGTTTTTGTATAGCTGCAAGCTAATGCTGGTTTTCATCTTTTTATTGGCTGTTTAAAAAAAGAAAAGAAGCCGGGCGGTGGTGGCATATGCCTTTAATCCCAGCACTCAAGAGGCAGAGCCAGGCAGATCTCTGTGAGTTCAAGGCCAGCCTGGTCTACAGAGCAAGATCCAGGACAGGTACCAAAATTACACAGAGAAACTCTGTCACGAAAAACAACCAGAGAGAGAGAGAGAGAGAGAGAGAGAGAGAGAGAGAGAGAGAGAAGAAAACGAACCCCCCCCCCCTCCAAAACCAAACCAAACCAAGCAGAGAAGACATTTGACAAAGAAGGATGTGTCTCAAGTTATTTACTCTCTGTTCTTTTACAGAAAAAGTTGGCTGACCCTGTTCTGACAGAGTAAGCTGAAAGTGAGCTGTTGGAAGATACGGTGGATTTTCAACTGGACACCAGGGTCGCCGGGTGCCGTCAGTGCTACTCATTTCTAAAGTGAGGCACTTTTGTTTGAGTGTGTACGTTTCCAAGACATAATTACATCTGGTGAGTAGCATTGGTACTTGACACTAGCCCTTTGCAATTAGGCCTGCAGACAAAATCACAGTATCCTGGGGGACTAAGTTAGACAGGGCACTTTCACTCAATCACCGAGCTCTTCAGTAGGTGTTAGTGATTCAAGACCACTTCAATGTTAATAAAGTCAATAATTTAGATTATGCTAAAAGGAAGTGCTAGTTGTACATTATTTAAATAAGATCTGTACAAACATGTTTGGACATCCTGATTCGTTATTTTCAGAAGCGAGAATAACTAGCTTAGGAGCTACTTATTTTTAAAAATGAGAAAGGAATAAAAGAAGAGGAAAGTGAAAAGTTATGCCAAAAGACTGGAATGCAAAGCCTGGGCTCCCTCAGCACTTGCTCCCAGGCTGGCCTGACTTCTTAGGCTGCAAGGAAGGAAACCAGAAGTTTGTCAGAGAGGGTTCATCAACAAGCCGACAGGTCCTTCGGCACATCCTTTAAAAATACAAGCTGTACAAGCCGTCAACACGAGTTCTAAGTGTGCTGATGAATTCCAGGGCAGGGGGCTCTATTCATGCTGCAGAAGAACATGGTCTGCTTGTTGTCCCTGCTTCCGAGCAGGCCTTCCGTGCATCACATCGTGGGGACACCCTTGTGTCTGTGCATTGCATCATGGGGACACCCCTATGATGGCGAGGTGTGAGATGCTCAGAAGACGCTGAGGTAGGTGATTTTCAAATGAAGATCTTCTACACCCTGATTTGATCTGGACTAGCCTCCTTGTGTATCCTCCTCCGGGGAAATATCTTTCGCTTAAGAGCAATTATCTACATGTTGGAGGACAGAAAATAAGTATAAGTTTTCAAAATTGATGAAAGCGCATTGGTGTAGCAGGCGTTCCTTCTGTGACCCACACATTCCTGATCATTGTCACAATCTGATACGTGTTCCTTTCACTTCCCCTGAAACAAATGAATTACACCGGGCAGTGGTGGCGCACATCTTTAATCCCAGCACTCAGGAGGCAGAGGCACATAGATCTCTGTGAGTTCAAGGCCAGCCTGGTCTACAGAGGGAGATTCAGGACAGGCACCAAAACTACAGAGAAACTGTATCTCGAAAAACAAACAAACAAAAAAAAGAATCGCTTGTTTTGCTTAGCGCTATAGTCAATATGTTTAGCATGTGCCCAGAGAGGCAAGACTAAAGTTATGTTGGCCCAGGGTGCATTTCTCGAAGATCTGCAATGAGAGACGGTATATGGCCTAAGGGCATTTATTTTCAATATCTCTGTGCAGGTTTGTTTGTTTTCTTTTGTTAATTGAACTGCTGCTGTTTAATCATTAGAACACTAATTACAGGTCTGAATAAACTCTTTTTTATACGACAGTTAAAAAACTGCATTAAAATCCTATCAATTTTTTTCTATACTTATCAACAGTCATTTGAAAATAAAGACAATGGTTATGAATCAGATGCGATTCAAAGAGTTCATTTCTAGGTGCTGGAGGGATGGCTCAGCAGTTAAGAGCCTGGCTCCCCTGTGGAGGACAAAGGTTTGATTTCCAGCACCCATCTGGTGCTCACTACTGTCTGCAACTCCAGGTCCCGGGAATCCAGTGCCCTCTTCCGGCCTTCGCTGGCACTTGCATGCACATATAGAACACGCACATGCAAAAGACCCATACACATAAGAATAAGCAAAAAATTATTTCATAGTTAATTTATAAATGTGTTGTTTAGAACTTGAGTAATATTTATTTTCTCAAGAACAGTTTACATGTGCTATATCTGAAATGGGAAACCTAACCATTATTGTAAAGCTGCTATGAGGAAAAAACTCAACCATGATTTTATGATTTCCATTTGGATCCCTAATGTAGTGGGTAGCCATCCCAGCATTGGCCTGGAAGTTCTAACCCCCACTGAGGCTTCGGTAATGATCACGCCCACAAGGCGGGGCAGAGGAGGGAGCAGAAGACCGAGGATGAAGAGGAGGTCTCTCTCTTGGTTCCGGGACGCTGGACACTGGAGGTAGACCGAGCAGAGTTCTCCAGAGAACACCGCCGGACTGCGCCATACCTTTGCCAGACCCTGCAACCTACCCCTTCATTTGTAAGTTACCCCACAAAATAAACCTCCCTTTTAACTACGTGGAGTGGCCTTAATAATTTCACCAATATCCCTAATGCCGACTTTATCTTTCGTCTTCCTGTATACACCGGACCAGCCATTTCCCTTTAGGGATGGAGCCTGGGCCTTATGAGCAGTTCCATTAATGAGCTGGGGAAGGTGGTAAGGGTGAAGACAGACAGAAGGCCCTGACTTGAACAGGTGGAGAGCAGGGTGCTGGAGAAGCATGAAGGGATGGATCTTCCTTCTCCTTCTCTTCCCGTCCCATCTTTCCAGCTCTTCTAGTACAGATGACACAAGAGAAAGCTTGGTCTTCATGTTTCCTTACAACACTCCCTGTGGCTGGCCTCAGCCAAGTCCCTCTCCTTCTTCAGCTTGAAACACCTGAGAGCAGATTGCTAAGTTCCTCAGGGGACCCATATTCTAAAAGAAGGTGTTGTGTTATTCTTTTCCCCCTACAAGAACATGGCAACAAAGACCAAGAAGTCTTGCTACTTGGAAGGCAGGTAAAGGTGCCATTCTGTCCTGTTCACTCACTCAGTCCCGAATCTTACTCAGTCCATGGCAGGAGGCCATCACTGATCCGAAAGCTCTGTGTTTACACTCTTCCTTCTCAGTGTGCATTTCCTGTGAGTGACAAGCATGGCAGCTCCATTCAGCAGTCACTTCCTTTGGAGGCTGAGGACACCTGCTTGCTCCAGTTAGGTGGGCCTCATTCCTCCTGTTTTTCTTCACAGTATTTTATACTTGTAGCCCAGTGAAGATTCTCTTACCATTTCATTATCACCCCTCACACCTTCCCCTGCTTTCTGGACCCTCACTGAGGAGCTGGGATGTAAGTGGACAGAAGTGAGCCCACATGGACGAGGACGACAGAGGAGGAAGGGCAACCAGGCAATTCAAAGGAATGTGAGGGGACTGTGGGTGTGTGTGCAGCGACACTCAGGGCCACTGGCACCTGAGAAGACACGGGCTTCTCTGGGAAGGTAAAGAAAGAACACTTAGTTCCACAGAACGATTTTAGGCAAAGTTGGGGCTAGAACTAAAACTTTTCAGTTATACTTTGAGGTCCACAGTTAACACCCGCAGTGTGTAAGTAAAAGGGAAGATGAGATAAAGGAAAGACTGCTAGGCTGGCTGAATACAGACTGACTTTACATGCTGGACACACGGACAGCTATAAGCTAAGAGGAAAAATTTACACGTTCTGTTTCCTTTTCTTCTTTTTTGGGGGGGTGGTAGTAGTGGTGGTGCAGATTTTCAATACAACTTCTAAGCAGCCCAGGCTATCCTCAAACTTGTGACCTCTCAAGTACTGGGATTCTACACCTGACTGTGGGCGTGAATTTATATCATGTTCTAAAAGGTGCTGACACAACCCACCCAGAAACATTGCTTAAGATCTATGCAATATACAGAAAATTTACCTGTTCAGCAAAAAATGAGAATATAGTAAATATAATCAATGTTGCTAGTACGCAATGGGTCCAAAACTTCAACTTGTCTCGATATGCCCTCCTGTTCAAAGACAAAAGAGTTATTCACTGATTTTTATAAAATACTGTGCATATATAAGGCAAAAAGATACTATCCATAGTTAACCTTAAAATATTACTAAAATACACATTTCTAACACAAGTTCAGATCTGTTATTTTATAGTATTTATTTGGTATAGTATATATTTGGTAGTAAACGTTTCCTTGGCTTCCAAAGAACAGTACTTTTAGACTTTAACATTTTTAAAATGTATTCATTCACATTCATTTATTTCAGGAAAAAAAAATCCTGGATACAGAGAGATAAACAAGATTAAGTTTCTGCCTGAAAATGCTTAGAAACTTACAGAGTCACTGACATGCTATCAACCAGGCGGCTGGAAACATGTGTTACCAAAATGTAAGTTTTGTGGAAAACCCCCAGAGAATTGGGGACAGCTGCACCCAGACTCACGTTTTTCCTTACTTAGCCTTGAGTGAGAAGGAAGATGGCTGGCTAAAGAGGGAAAGTAACAGTGACAGAGGGCACAGTCACCCAGAGACCTGCAGAAGTGATGAGCAGGGCCCGTGCGGCTCTGGGACAAGCGGAGCCACAGGACGGCAGCTGGCAGGGACTGAGGGCTACGCTGGGAATGAGGTTTGCCTGTGACACTCTCAGACAAGACGAAATGTGGAGGTATGGGTGTGTCATACAATCAGGGTAAAAATGGAGGCTGCGTAAGGACAGACAGACAAGGCACATGGTCCAATCTAAGCTGAGGCAATGGGAAAGAATGAGGGGCTGTCTCGGGGCGATGAGAAATAGAAATGAAGGAACACTGAGGGTGGTGGAATGAGGGGGCCTGGAAATGACGAGAGCTGGGGGTAAAGAGAGAGGGAGGACAACAGTGTCTCTCCTGTTCTTCGGAAACAACCAACTGTTAAGAACATTCAATAAAAGTGCTTACCATTAGGCCTGAGGGAGAAACTGACACCTACTACACACGGGCTTTTGCCTCGTCCCAGATTCTTACAACTCTTTGGGAACGGACGTCTCTCTAGTTTAAGTCACAATCTTCCACACGTGGTTCTTTCTCTCCCGTGACCAGACACAGGCAGCTCAGTGGGTCACCACACAGCTAGTTCAGTGACTCTGATGTGTTTGGGATCACTACCATAGCCGTGAGTACCCATGCACTGTTCACAGTGGCTAAGACACTGTCAGTTCAGTGATTCTGATGTGTGTGGGATCACTACCATAGCCGTGAGTACCCATGCACTGTTCACAGTGGGTAAGACACTGCCAGTTCAGTGACTCTGATGTGTGTGGGATCACTACCATAGCCGTGAGTACCCATGCACTGTTCACAGTGGGTAAGTCACAGAAGGAGCTTAGATGTCCATCATCAACAGGTAAAGGGATAAAGAAAATATGGTCTACATTTACAGTGGGATTTACAGAGCCATAAGGACAAATGAAATTGTGATATTAGCAAGAAAGTGGACCCAACTGGAAATTCTCAAGAGAAAAAAGATAATGCATGTTTCCTCTCAAATGTGGATCCTAGATTTTAATCTGAACATTCTTGTGCGCACCCAGGTTATGAAGCTAAAAAGCTTCATGGGGTGAAAGAAAAATTCCTACATGGGTGGGGGGACAGAAGCTAAGGGGACACATAGATCATGAGGGAATAGGGAGTGCTAATGGGGGAAGGGGACCAACATGAGAGGACAGGGAGACAGGGACGGAAAGTGAGGAGCAGGACAGAAAGTGGGTCCACAATGCAAAAATGCTGCAACCAAACACATCATGTACATGCTTGCTGGAGCCCATTTGGGTTTCCTAGTGGCGTTACCCAGCAGGTCTGCATAAAGAGGATGATTGGAGCACAGGCCGGGTACCAGGTTTTGAGATGTCTGCACTTGGCTGGGCTGGAGAGAGGAATGCTCCACCCCTGGCGTTCCTTTAAAGACCCTAGGGCCGAGACAGTCAGGGCTGATGGATTAGGCCCAGGCCCTCCCGAGACTATCCTGTGTTTTCTATCTGTTTCTCTCCCTCTTTACGTCTATCTAATATTTCCTGCTGCTCCTACTCAAGAGCACTCCGAGGAAAAGTGGGGGTGGGGTGGCCCCCCACAGATGGGGCCAGTGAACAGGGACAAAGACAAAAAAGACAAAAAGAAAACCCAGAGTACTTAGGGAAAGTGAGAGCTAGGTGCTGCCAGTAAGTGGTTGGACTTGGTGGTTCTGTAGTGAAAAGAGCAAAATGAGGCAGGGGCTCTATCCTCAGGAAAAAAGGAACTGGAAGCATGTCTGAGTATAAGACTGCAATGTAGAATCTTCTCTATCAAGACTTCTCTCTTCCCGTCTCTCTCTTAATTCTTATCTTTGAAAAATAAGGAGCCAGGCGGTGGTGGCACACACATTTAATCCCAGCACTCGGGAGGCAGAGGCAGGCGGATCTCTGTGAGTTTGAGGCCAACCTGGTCTACAGAGTGAGATCCAGGAAAAGTGCAAAGCTACACAGAGAAACCCTGTCTCGAAAAACCAACCAACCAACCAACAAATAAATAAATAAAAAGAAAAATAAGGAAGGTAGAATGTAGTAATATAGTATAGAAAAAACTTAGAAAAGTACGTGTAGGAATATAGCATAAAGACAAAACTTAGAATAAAATAGACTATGATAAGCACCCAGACAGAGAAACTATGTCTTTGTTTTTCTAACTTTGGAGCTAGGAACGCAGACGGAAAAATCAGAGGAGAAGAAAAAACAGGCAGAAAAAAAGATTCCTGTGAGAAGCTTTTGGTCCAAAGTGGCAGGAAAAGAATCTCCCTTGAGACAAAATGCAGATGAAATAAGCCAGTTTAGAAGTCTTGGGAAAACTTGGGGTCTTTCTCAAAAATTGAAAGCTTTCTTGGAAAAAAAAAAACCTTGATAAAGTCTCTCTCTAAAAACCTAAAAGTCCACAGTTGGGGATTTAGCTCAGTGGTAGAGCGCTTGCCTAGCAAACGCAAGGCCCTGTGTTTGGTCCTCGGCTCAAAAAACAGAACAAAACAAAAAACTAAAAGCCTTTCAAAACTTTCTGAGTTTCTCTTTCTGTAAGAGCAAAATTAGATTCACCCGTTATTGACATCTTTGGGAAAAATCACCTGTGATTCACTCTAAGAAAAAACAACAAACCTCTTGGAACAGGGCAAAACCTCTCTCTCTGCTAAGTTCTGTCTCTTCAAGCCAGTAAAAAGCAGCCAGAAATCCCTCTGCAGCTAGAACCTGGCTAACGATGTTGGAGCCAGAACAGGGCCGAGAACTATCCAGGAGAAAAGCTCTTTTCTATCAGGGAAAAGAACTTTCTGAAAAAAGCTGTTTCAAGTGCTTTTGGCTTCCCTCCCTCCCCCAGTGAGGAAAGTGAAGCCCTGAAGGGTTTTTGCCTCTGGCAATAAGCCCCAACTGAGTGCATGAGGACAGACAGATGCAACCTGCTGGGGAAATGTCTGATGAGGGAAGTACACCTGTCCTAATGCGAGCTTAGGGATAACAAAACCCTCCCTAGACAAAAAAGCAAAAGCTTGATTTCAGTATTAAACACAAACCACACAGACTCTGAAAGCAAACAGAAGTCAGTGTACTTGAAAGGCATGATGGGAAATATAGTGTTGAAAGAGTAGCTTAAAGGCACGATGGGAAATGTATTGTTGAAAAGTAGCTTGGGAAATGTAGTAATAGCATAACAATTCAGAGAAATGCATTCTGGGAAAGGTAGTTTTTCCACTAAAGATGGTGGTACCATCTGGAAAATTGTTTTTTCAGCTCATAAGTTTCTTTCCTAAGCACTGCTAGAAAGCTTAGATTTACTTCCCAAAAAGCTGAGAGTAAACAAAAAGCTTACCTCACAGGAGATAATTAAAACGAAAAAAGCTTATGAGATTGAGTTATATATAAGATTCTAGAGAAACATTGATAACAGCTTTAAAAATTAAGAAGGAGGAAACTTTTCTGCGAGATTGTTGAATGTCAGCTCCAAGGAGAAACTGAAAGGATACAAAGCTCAGAGCTGTGCTGCTTTTGGCTAGACAGGCTCCTTTCAGAAAGTGCCTTATATTGCCTAATAGCTGCGCAGATTTTTTTTAAAATTTTTTAAATTTTTTTAAATGGTAGCTGGATAACAAAGAGCTACCTATAAGGGCAGTGAAGTCCCTTAGAAAGTTTTTCTTATTCTCTTTTTTGGTTTGATAACCAAGAGTTTACTTTTATTTTTATTTTCTAAATCAAGTCCAATTACTCTCTGTCTTGTTGGAAGATAATGTTTAAATCTCCTCTAGGTGTTAAGAAAGCTCTTTCAGGCGTTTGCTAAGTTAGACATTTGCTAATGGTAGCCCTACAGAGAGTTTGCTAAGAGTCTTCCTAGTGCAAGTTAGTTTTGTTAAGAGTAAGAAGTATCTTTGCTAACGTACAGTTTCCTCAAGAATATAAGCTTGCAAGAAGTATAAATAAGTATAAGTTGAGTGTGAGTCTGTGAAAAGTGTAAATGTTGAATGTGAGTCTAAATGCTTAATGTAAAAAGATATTGTGTAGGAGCAAGTAAGACAAGTATAATATATTAAGGTAGGATATAGGCTTTAGGTCTAGGGACACAGTGACGGTTTAATAGAGGGATTATATGGGGAAGGTTTAATAAAAAAGTAATTTAGGGTAGGTTTTCCTAACCTGGGATGTAGAAAACAGTGTCCATAGCGGACTGCAAACATGGCAGTTCCAGAAGCCTCCAATAATTGCAAGACACAGCTTCAGAGAACAGCAGCAGAACATGTGCAGCTGAGACCCTTGAGGCATCAGCACAGCGCAGGTGGCAGACCCCCAAGACAGTGAGAGCAGCCAGGTTCTGCAACCTTTGAGATGCTACGCCTCGAGAAAGGTGAACAGCAGGCAGCGGCTTTGAATGCCCAGTGGCTTGCCTCACCTTGGGAAAGGTGAACAGTGAGCAGTGGTGAGCAGCGGGGACTGCTGAGACCAGACTGCTTCCAGAAGCAGAGGAACGTGCAGGACGAGCACGAGACACGTGGGAACCCAAGATGTGTTGGAGGTGAGAGCCATGCTCCAGGATGAACAGCCAGACTGCTGAGAGCAAGGTGGGGCTGGATCCATGAAGTTTCCCTAGAGCTACATTCAGCAGTGGACCAGGACAGCATACAGATGATTCTGGGACCCGGGGTGCTGAGCACCGGACCATCACTGAAAGCAGGTCATGGAACCCTCCCAGAGCCAGGGTTGCTGTGGGAAAGTCATAGGTCAGCTTATAGCAGCTGGAGTATGGCGTGAGGTGAAGCCCTCTAGCTTCAGGACACAGAGGTCCTGAGAACGGCCTGATCACGGAAGGCTACAGACTGCAAAGTGCAGTGGCAGCTGAACGTGAAAGTTTCAGAGATGTTTGCTTGAACTGAAAAAAAAAAAGTTTTGGTTATAGACTCCTCATATTTGAAGCTGTCTGCTTCAGTCATTATGACTCTGACAGCTGTACAAAGACTTGAGGGCAGCTGACAAGCCAGGCCCTGATTTCAAGCACTCAGAGGAACTTTTAGGAATGGTACCAGAACTCTTTTTGAACTTAAGAAATGAAATGGGCAGTAGTGATTTCATTACAATGGGACAGTTTGAATTTACTTATGCATACAGGTGGTGGCGCATGCCTTTAATTCCAGAACTTAGGAGGTAGAGCCAGGAGGATCTCTGAGTTCGAGGCCAGCCTGGGCTACAGAGCGAGATCCAGGACAGGCACCAAAACTACATGGAGAAACCCTGTCTCGAAATACCAAAAAACAAACAAACAAACAAATCTAAAAATATTAGCTGAGCCTATATCCTGCACTCAAGAGGCTGAGGCAGGCAAGCAGCCTCCTCGTTTTTCTCAGCATCTTGTTTCTTCAGAGCGAATGCCAGTGTTTATGTTGTAGGACAAATGCAGTAACAGGACCCCAAATCTTGGGTGCTCTGGTCTGGGCTCCTTCCTTTCTTTGTTTAAGGGCTTTCTGACAACATATTTGCAGGCATCATCTTCTTCAGAGAGACTGGAAAGCTTTTGGATCCGGTGAGCTCTTTCAGGTCTCAATCTAGAGGCACAGTGGTGTCATCAGTCTAGGACATCCTTCTCTCCCTTTCTCCTTTTCCTCCTTTTGCAATAACCGAGCTGAGAACACTCACACTGGCATCCATGGAGCATCCTCAACAGACCGGCACTTGGGCCGCCAACCCTCGTTGGTCCATGACAAGAACACCCCTTGTTCAACAGCAAGCACACTTGGCCATGAGTCAGGATGCCTAGATGTGAAAACCTTGCCATTTTGTCATTCCCACGTCTGATTGGGACCACATAACCCTTCCACTGTTCACCCAGAGCATCAGCAGCTACTTCTGTGGCCTTGCACTTCTCAAAGACAGTATGAAGCTTATGTTCATCGTCCACGTCAATGAGTTGCTGACAGCCAGTGTCTGGGAAGGACTTCATGAAACCTTTTCCACATAGAAACATCATTTGGGAAACCTGAATTCATTCCCTGGGCCATGGTCAGTCACATTTGGCTCAAGAATAAACTTTTATTCCCCTTGGGATGAGAACTATGTTACATAAGGACAAATTTAAGTCCAAATGTCACCAAAAAATCAGTGGTTCCATCCTCAGTACACCAATATCATCACAAACCTTACTGCCACCACCAATATATCCTATCTGATGCCTATCACACTGGACAGAATGTGAACACCTCAAAGCTGGCATTATACATGCTTCATCTCAGAATTCCAGCACCTGACACAGGGAGGCATGGGAAGGGTTAAAAGTCTTCATAAATTCAAAAATAAAGTTTCCTGACATGGCAGTAAGTAAAATATGAAGACAGCATATAAAACAGCTACAGAATATACTAGGAATGCATAAACTTAACAGTCAGGCTTGATCTACCACTTGCCAGTTACTTTAGTGTGAGCAAATTATTCACAAGGCTGAGCCAAGGTTCAGACCACAAGGGGCAGACCAGCTTGGGCTGCAAAGGGAATTGCAGACCAGCATGAGCTATATAGAGAGACTCTGTCTTAAAAAAATCAAGGGCTTGGGCTGGAGAGATGGCTCAGAGGTTAAGAGTACCAACTGCTCTTCCAGAGGTCCTGAGTTCAATTCCCAGCAACCACATGGTGGCTCACAACCATCTGTAATGAGATCTGGAACCCTCTTCTGTATACATAATAAATAAATAAATCTTAAAAAAAAAAAAAGAAAAAGGAAAAAAAAGGAAGGGCTCAGAGTGTATCTTGGTTGTAAAGCACTTGCCTAACTAACATGCACAAGGCCCTGGGTTTGATCCCCATCACTGAAGAAAACAATTCCGCTAGAGTGACATCAGTTACACAAGGTCACATGGCACACATCCTTACATAAACAATATCCAGAACAGGCAACTCCACAGTGAGAAAGCAAATAAATGGTCACTAGGGCTGAGGGTGAAGTGATGGGAAAGTGATTGCTCAAAGGGCACTGGGACTCTTCTGGAGTGATGAAAAAGTCTTCAAACCCAAGCAGTGCTGAACACACCGTGAATATATAAACACCTCTGAACCATATGCTTGAAAACTGTGAGGTGTAGTCCTCCATTTCACTATTTCCTTGTCTTCTCTTGTCTCCATCCTTCCAACTACAGTAGACACTTTCTAAAATAATTTACCAAATGTCAACCTTTCAGACATTATCTACGACATTTCCGTTGGTTCTGAAAGCTTGCTTGACAGTCGGGTCAGCCCATGCTGACTTCATGTGCCTCCCATTTTACATGACACAACCAGATCTTCCAAATCAATGCTGCTGTCCACTCACAAACAACTGAATAAATGAAGTTTCATTCAGGAAAACTGTAAAAACCCAGTTACCTGTCTTTTCACATCTCTTGAAATGCCAGTGAATGTCTTTTAAATGTTTAGTAAAATAAACATTGTAACTATATTTTCCCAAAGAAATTACACAACAGGTAACACATTAAAGAACTGTCAGGAATCTAAAATCCAGATTCAAATGTATAAGTGAATACACAGGTACACACAGATATACACGGGCACACACAGATATACACAAAACCAGAATTTACCATTCCTGCAGCTCATGCATGTGAAGAAAACGGTTCCGATACTCTCTTGGCAGCTCAAACTGGGAAGGTATGGGAAACATGGATTCATAGAAGTCCCTGAGAACAGCCTTCACTGTCTGGGCATCTTTATGATTGTGCTCAATGTTGTCATTCAGACAAACAAACTTCCTGAAACAGAGAGCTAATGTCACTAGTCATCACACGCGCGAGCCTGATCCAATAGGTAAGAGATCTGGGTTCCAAAACTATTTCCAATGTGCCAGCACCCTAAGTTGGTACACTTGCTGACAGAGTTCCCCGAGGAAGAGTGTTTCGTAGCGTTTCCTTGCAAATTCCTTACCTATATAATTCTAAAAGGTCCATGTAACTATGGGAATAAATAAATGACATCCATTAAGTGCAGTATGTGTTCAGTAGATGTATTTGACTGGCTGCAATACTGTGTTAGCAGCTAGGGGAGTAATTAGTAAGCACCTAGAACAACAGGTTCTTTGAGCTGACTCTGTGGATGTCTGACTTAGAGATGGTGTCCTACGGTACAGACCTTGTGAGTTTCGAATTCATGTAGCTCCAACCAAGCTAAGAGGCTAGAGCTCAGCAAAACTGGGTTAGGACGGTGTGTCCCCTCTTGTTTCAAGTTTTCTTGAAGGCAAAAGTCACTAAACCAAGGTCCCATTAAGAGCATGGTAAGATGTGACAACACTTTTGAAAACAAAATTAAAAAAAAAAAAAAATCAAACAAATTTAACAAAATCTTCTACTCCAACTACCAATTCTTGGAAAAACAGAGAGGACGTAGGAACATCTTAAGAACCTACATGTAGAATAAAAGAGAGGAAGAACTTTTTAAAAAGGAAATTAGCTGAGCCTGGTGGCTGGTGCCTTTATCTCAGGACTCAGGGGGCTGAGGCAGATCTCTATGAGTTCTAGGCCAGCTTGGGCTGTGAGAACCCGTCTCTAAGATAAAATAAGAAAACAGAAAGACTAAGAGGCCCAGGCTATCAAACAGCCAGCAAGTTCTCCCAGCAGTTAGAGAACCACTCAAGTGACCCTCCTGTGTGCCAGGGCACCAGGGTCTCAGTCTCTGCCAGGACCACTACCCAGGAAGAACCTTTTCAGAAATGCTGAGTGCCAGCTGCCTGCAGGCCCCGCCCCCCAGTCTGCTCTTGGCCCAGCGCTTAGCAGTCTGGGCGAGGCCCTCTGTGGGGAATTTACACTTAATTCACAACCCCTGTCTGTCTGGTCAAGCCCAGCTGAAATACTAGGTCCCTTTACCACGGCGCTTCTGTCTACTCCAATCTGAACTACGTCATCCCCTTCTCTCCAGTCCTGCCTGTTCTCTTTTTAGTCATGTTTATTTGCAGAATTTTTAAAAAAATCACATTTTTATAATCAATCAGAAAAAAATTATAAAAATTTAGTACCTGGGGTTTTTTCTTATGTCATCCAACTGGCCAACCACATGAGAAACATTGGTACGAATCATTTTGAAAGCGATTTCTTCTTCTCCCATTATTTCAAACCTATTTGTCAAACATATTTAAAGAGTTTAATAAATACATGAGCATTCTTAAAAACTTTGGTGAAGCTGGCAGCGGTGGTGCACGCCTTTAATTCTAGCACTCGGGAGGCAGAGGCAGATAGATCTCTGTGAGTTCGAGGCCAGCCTGGTCTACAGAGTGAGTTCCAGGATGGCTAGGAAAACACACAGAGAAATCCTGTCTTGTAAAACAAACAAAAAGACAAAAATAAAAACGAACAAAAAAACCAAACCAAAAAAAAAAACATGGTTAGACTCAATGTTACCAGAAACCACTGCATCTTTTAAGATTACTAGAGAAAATCTCACATAACCTTTAAATAAACGCACAGTTTAATAAAACATTACAAAGGAACAAACATGCCAGACCTTTAGAACTGTCCTTCAGCTGAACAAAGGTGCATTTACTACTCACCTATACTTGTTCTTGTCTTTGTATGCCTTATGGATTTTGTCGGTTACTGGTTTACAGTTGGTGACAAGACTTTTAGTGACCGGTGGCTGTGAGAGAACACAGGTGGGTCAGACAGTCTGTCCATCAAGGGCAAGACAAGAAAGAGCAAGTGAAGCACAGCCTTGGGTGCTGAACGTAGGGGCCACCAAGAGCTCATGGGGCTCAGGAGCTCCGGCCTTAGCTACGCCCTAGCTGTGCTCTGGGGGTACACCTACAGCTATCTAAAGAGACAGGGATGGGGCTGGCGATCTAGAGTGCCGACTTCCGCTCTTGAGGAGAAAGGGCGTGGTCAGGTCCCTGATAACTACGAGCATTTTAGTTACCTTGACAAACACGTGAATGAAAAATTAATGACCCATCCTTGGCCTAATTAAGTAGTTAATTACTGTTGTCTATCTTCTTAGACAGCCTCTCCTCATGGAGTCCTGGCTGACCTGACTTCCTAAGGAGACCCAGGCTGATTTTAAACTAGTGGGTCTCTCACTCCCCCCTCATGGGTCACAGGCCACGAGCTACCAGGCCTGGCTTAAAATAGAATAAAAAATGACAGCAACCACAACAAATAACAGGCCATTAACCTGAAGACGCCTTTGACTCTACTAGCTTTGACAGAATTGGCATAACTAAATCTAGGGAAACTTAAGAGATTTTTATTGTTTTAAACTCTTCCAAGAATGTTCTTCAACCAGCATAATTTAACTACTATATTTAAAAGTGATTTTATTCTCTCCAGAGGCAGAAAATGACTACTGATTACACACATACCCTTTCACTGTGAACCGGCAGTGTTACAGGAATTACCAATGGTTGTAAACCACTAGGCAGATGCTGGGAACTGAACCCAGGTCCTCCACAAGAGCAAAAAGTGCTCTTAACCACCAAGCCACCTCTTCCCTCCAGAAAACTTTTGAATAGAATTTGATTCTAATTATGGGAGCAAAAGCAATTCACTATACAAACTATGGAGAAGACAACAATACTAGAAAATGCTCTGTGATTTAGTCTATCTTCTAAGCTATGTATATTTTGGTATTCAAGCAGGGGGTGGATTATATTTGGGAATTCTTGATAATTCAAGTCATAGTGCATGCTTCCCATTTCCCTCCTTATTCAATTGATTCTCTAAGCATTTTCCCATATATCATGTGTACAACTTACAAAACCAAGTTAAATCGAGTATGGTGTATGGCCTTTCATCAGTTCTGAGGTGCACATATTTTCACATCTCTGAAATGGGGACATCTCTTACAGTTAATAATCTGATTGTTTTGGACAAGTGACGTTGCCACAGGTGTGTGGAGCTCATCCGCCATCTCCCATAAAGCCAGGAAGGGTCAGCAGCACTTGTATGATGTATTTCTTTGGAGTGTTCTTTCCAAAAGACAGTTCTGGGGTTACACGCTGCTACCCTTGGTCACTAGAATGTCTGTTTATGGAATCGAAGTAACCAATCTGAAAATGAACTTACACAGTCACAGAGTTGGGACGGGTTCTAAAGCAAGATGTAAGTGACTGTGTATTAATTGTGCTGCTACATTGCCTCTGGTTGTGCTACACAGAAATGGTGGAGATGCATCTGATAAGGATTAGCATGGAACTTACCAGATTGGGATCATAGTATGCTTCTTGAGTTGGTGGAATATTGTTCAGTTGAGTGATATTAGCAGGAAGCATTTTTGAGCAATTTATTAGCATGTGTTCCAAACCTGTCAAATCCTAACCAAAGCAAAATATAAATATGTTATATACACTATAGATAAAAGCTGTGTTTTAAAAATAAAAAGTATGTGCATACAAGTAACATTATATAGACTGGCACAGGTTGTATTTATGTATTTAATATATATACACATATGTTCCTATAAATTTGTTATATACACTATAGATAAAAACTGGTTTAAAAATAAGAAGTAGGTGCATATAAGAAACATTATATAGACTGTGCAGGTTGTATTTAGGAATTTAGGAACACACACACACACACACATACACACACACACACACACGTTCTGTTGAAAGTTCCGCCTCAGCACCCCTCCTCCAAACCCTGCCCCTCAGATAGCCCACCAAGCCAGGGCTCCTCCCCCAGGGCTGCTCAAGACCACGCCTACAGGGTATTTAAGCTCTGGTCCTTTGATCTGCCATGTGATTTCTCCTCTCTTCCCTCCCCCAAGAGATCACTAGGAAATGCTTTGCTCAGATTAAACCTGGTCTTTACTTTTAATTCAGCTCGATTTGGCTTATAGCACCAGCAGAGAAACCCACTGCCAGGGATCCAAAATACTAATCAATATACACACACAACAATTGACGAGGATAAAAAGGCCATGAATTTGAAAAAGCTCGAAGGGAGGTAAATGAAAGGACTTGGAGGGTGGAAAGGAAAGGGGGAAATGATATATTATAATCTCGAGAAATAAAAGGAAAAAATCATAATAAAGAAGTATGTGAAAGTCTCAAAGTGGCGATTCTAAAGGGCTCAAAAGCAAAAGGATTCTTAAGTCTAAAATAGAAACATTTCAAAAGAGCAAAATAAGACAGTGCAGCAACAAATACTTCATCCTCATCTGAGATAGAATGTGAGGCTGGTGAAACACCCAGGTTTTCAAGGTGGTTCCGGCTCACAAGAAAGAATGTAGTGCAATTCAATCCACCTTAACGTCCCCAGGCATGAGTTCTGCATTTCTAAGGACCACAGAAGGGCGTGGCTGAGATCTCCAGCCAGCCACACCCCCACACCCCAAATGAACTTGCCACAAGGACCATGTGCAGGTATCTACCACCTGGCTCTCCGCTCAGATAACAGACAATTACCCCAATGCAAGGGCACGAAAATAAATCCATAAAACACAAATTTCAAATATTTTAGTTCTGGCACTAATAAGTGGCCTCGTCACTAGCCCACACATTAAATATTCAGAGTTATCTTTACTTGAAATGTAGTAGAAAGAGAGGTATTGTCAGAATTATATTTTTTCACTCAACTTGTCACAAGCTTAAGGCTGAAACAATACATTACCTGCAAGCTCAAAGGCAGATCATGAATTCTGGTAGCGAGTGTTCGGATTTCTCTATCGGACAGGACACCAGATTGGTCTGTATCTACTTCATTAAAGACTCGAGAAATATTCAGGGGCTGGACTGCACTCATGAGATAATAAAAATACGAGAAGGCAAACTGCATGTCCTCAGAGTGGCGTACCTTGTGAAATGAGGTCTTGTCAAACTCTTCAGGGAACCTGTCCAAATGTAACACGCAAAGAGCTTTGGATAGATAGTCCAAGTACATACAGTATTGGACGATTATGAAAACAGAAGTCTGTCTTCACATCACACTTATATGGCTTCATATCTGACTCATAGCTCATCAGGGCAAATATGCAAAAGGCAAGGCAGGCAGGCACTCGTGCACAGCTGAGACTTACATGTCTTGCAGTTCTTGCATAACGATTCTGTCAATCATGTGCGGCATGTGTGCAGGGACTTTCCTGGACGTGAAGCCAAACTTGCTATTTAGAATTTTATTGACGTATCGGAGTGAGTCCGCGAACGTGTCTTTTAGCTGCCGCCTCGTACGTTTGCTATCAGTAAAGTATGCCAACTGTATCTTCAATGACTCTTCCTCCTGAAAGGAGGATTCCATGTAACTCAACGCTGTGTTTAGTCCAAAGTAGATTCTACTAACAAGAGGGAAAGGCATCCATGCCCTGTGTTACAGAATGTGTTAACTGGTCACTGACAGTCCTATGGGGAATGAACTTCATGCTGTCAGGTCACTTTAAGAATCTTAAGGAGGGCTGGGGATTTAGCTCAGTGGTAGAGCGCCCTGGGTTCGATCCTGGGCTCTAAAAAAAAAAAAGAATCTTAAGGAAAACACTGGCTTGAGAGTAACAGTGATAGAGCAGGCCTACCCTATTAAGTGTGTCTTAGAAACCAGTCACAGAACACGTGACTTCAAAGCCAATTCAGTACAGCACTTAGAAAAAGTATTTCCATACAAATTTTACAATGCTTTAAATGTCAAGCTACTTTTCCTGGTGACAAAGGAGCACGTAATTGAGTTTTGAATAGGACTAAAAGAAACTGAGCTCACTCTACAACAGAGACAAAACCAGTTAGTGAGGCAGAGCCGCATGGGCAAAGGAAATTGACCAAGAATGTGAATATACTTTAAAAGAAGCAATTTTTTGCTCCCCAGACTGAAGAAAACATGGAAGAATGGCAGTGACTAGGTGCCGGTTAGGGGGTGGAGCAGCGAGCATTCCTGTGCCTCGTGGAGCACGATGTGGTGCCAACACTGAAGGACATGAAGGAGGAAACCTCGCCATTCCAGCGACGGAACAAAAACCTAAGCACGAGGTAGGTGGCAGGGCATGCTGAGATGCTGCAGTGCTCAAATAATGGGAAAGTCCAGCTGCTGGAAGGGCAAAGGCATGGCCATGCGCTGCTTCTGAGTCAGCCGCAACCACAGGGAACGTGTGGATGGTGTGCAATCACAGCCGTGTGCCGGAAGCCCCACAGTGGTGCGTTTATGCACCCGGAGCAAAGACTGGAAGGCGGCCACTGATCCAATCTCGAGGAAGGAGATTCTAGAAGACCTTCCCCTTTTAGGGCAGATTTTTGCACTGCTTGAACATTTCACTGGTCGACAATCAAACTACTGTACTTTTTTAAAGGACAGTTGGGGAACCATAAAAAGAAACACCGTCAAGAACCGCCACCTTGCACTCAATTAGTAAATGCCCGACGTGCAAAGCAAAAAGATGCCTTCTCAAAGTGCTGAGAGAACAGGACACAGAACCCAGTCTGTGTTCTTCTTCACCATCTAGCCTTAACCATACAACTTGGTCTGTCAACTCTGACCCATCTAGGGTCAGCTCACAGGATGTGGTGGTTCCTGAGGCCATCTCCCTTGGGACTCCTTGCCTATGACTCAACAGAGGCACCTCACGGCCACAACTATCAGCTTTCAATCTGTCCCGCTCAGTGGACTCTTGGTCGTCCCCTGTCTGTACTCCCCAGTGTTCATCACTGTGGCAACACCTTCAGGAAAAATGCCACCATGGCACAGTGAAGGCCACGTGGGACATGAGGGACAGGAACCCCAGTTCTGAGATTCAGCTTACGCGGCCGGGGGTGCTGATGGTGGAAATGCCAATGAATTTATCTGAACCTCGGGTTTCTCACCAGTAAAGCTGGTGAGACAGTACCAGAGCTAAGGAGACAGGACATCACTGCTGTTCTTCCACGTGCCCAGCCTCCACGCTGGCTAAAACGCTTACTCACTCACATCAGGTCTGTTACCTAGACTGCAAAAGTTTGGGGCATTTTTATGATGAGGGTTATTGGGGGAAATTAAATGAAATATTGGAGAAAAGCACTTACTTCAGTCATGGACACAGGAAAGCACTCAACAAATGGTAGTTACTATTACGTTAGCACTTAGAAAAAGGCTGGGTCTCACTTACATCAAGAAGGTCTTGGAAGGACTTTTTTTTCTCCCAAGGCAAAAAGCCTGGGTAAGTGTGCGTGTAGTGCTGCAGCCTCCGACCGGGCACTACTTCATTTACAGCTATGCGGCTGTCAACATCGCCCTCCACTTGGCCTCCTTCCTCTTCTCTGCCCGGGAGCCCTTCCTTGGTTACACGCATGCTTAGTGCACGTGGCGCCTGAGTCTCTGGCTTAGCTCTTACATTGGTCTCCAAGACCGGGGGTGGATTCAAATCACTGTCCTGGCCATTCGCGTTCACTGTCCCCACTGGGGACGTCCATCTCTCCGATCTCTGACCAACAACAAAGCCCCCTGGGCTTTTGTGAGAGGGCTTTTCCTGTGGGATCTCCAAATTGTCTTTTGTTTGGTCAGTCCTTCTAGCCTGAGGTTTTACTTCAGGATCTGGTGAGCTCCCCAAGAAAGACCTCAGCAAGGCTGACTTGGATAAGTTGTATCCTTTCAGAGTGAGGTCTCCAAGTTCCAGTTGCAGATCCAAGTTGCTCAGTCTCACCTGGGCTTCTCTTGGAAGGAGTGAAATGTTCACCAGGGGGATTTTCACCTCCTCTTGGAATCTCCCTGTTGTGTTTACGTCATATCTCCGGACCTTGGGGAAGCGTTTCCCTTTGGGAACGTCTTCAAAAGGGATTTCAGCCTGGGGAAGAGGTGTCACTGGGCTACCCAAATTCCCATTGGCCTTCTGGGTTGTAGAGTTCAGCTTTGGCACCTCCCTGGTGTCCACCTCTACTGTTAGCTGGATTTTGAACTCTTCGTCATTTTCCCTTTGGAGTGTGAGATTAAAGTGGACCATGGTTGCGTTCATCCCACTATG
Organism: Onychomys torridus; assembly: GCF_903995425.1. Classification (NCBI taxonomy): domain Eukaryota; kingdom Metazoa; phylum Chordata; class Mammalia; order Rodentia; family Cricetidae; genus Onychomys; species Onychomys torridus. The sequence continues at coordinate 8,850,336 of NC_050462.1, read as the reverse complement.
CAGGATGAGGTGGATGGTTTTCCACTTGTTTGCAATGGATGCATGTCGGATGACTGGGTTATCACTGTAGGCGCCTTCGATTCCTCTCCTGGCTATTTTTGCAAAGCTGAAATAGGGCAGGTATTCACCTTTGGGGATAACATAGTGAGTCTGGTTGGGGAGGAGTGTTACTTTATACAGTTCATGAAAATGATCTAGGGGAGAAAACACAAACATAGTTTCTTTTTAATTAGACATTTTTACTGCCTTTCCTTAATTCTCTCAGTTCAAGTTCTTCAAGGATGACTTTAAATCCATTTAAAAATGCTTACAAATTCTAATACAAGGTTTGGGGATATGGCTCATTGTATCATTTAAGCTGGCCACAGCAGTTTACATGGAACATTAACTCTGATTCACTACAGAGATGTGGCATGATTTTTAATCAACACATTTTTTTAAATAAAGATTTATTTATTTATTATGCATACAGTGTTCTGCCAGTATGTATGCCTACATGCCAGAAGAAGGCATCTGATCTCACAACAGATGGTTGTGAGTCACCATGTGGTTGCTGGGAATTGAACTCAGGACCTCTGGAAGAGCAGCCAGATGCTCTTAACCTCTGAGCCATTTCTCCAGCCCTAATCAATAAATTTCAATGACCGATTTCCAGCTTTTCGCCCATTTGAGAATTACTGTAAATGCTGACAGCCATTGAGTGCTCCCCTATTTGTGGAGTTAGCCCTTCGTTTCTGATGTTTCCATGGCAATACGCATACCTTGTCCACAGTCACCAGCATCAAACCCGCAGGACAAGACGTTGCAGGCTTGGTCGCAGAACTTATCGGCAAGCCAGGAATTCGCACACCCTTGGTTACAGTAAGAGACACTGTTTATTCCTCCACCAAACTGCCAGGGCTGTCCGGCTCCAATATTCCCGGTACCCCCACCTCCTGCAACATAGCGGCTTCCTCCACTGTTACCTGTGGAGGGGGGAGGAAGGAAGAGTCCTTACTGGGCTTAAAACAGTGAAGGCAGATAACTCATCATCCTTACTAATGTTTGCAAGACTGCAGCATGGATTGCAGCTACAGAGGCCCATCCCATCCTTTAACAGAAGACTCCCTGTGTCTTAAGGGAAGGAAGTTCACGTGGAAGAGCACAGGCAGTGGTGATTAAGGCAGGTAGAGCCAAGCTGGAGAAGGGAAAGAGATTATCCCAAGGACCATGACTCAGAATTCCCAAAACCATGTCCAGACACAGGTATTAACATCGTCAAGGGGTTGGGGATTTAGCTCAGCCGTAGAGCGCTTGCCTAGCAAGCACAAGGCCCTGGGTTCAATCCTCAGCTCCACATACAAAACAAAAACAAACAAACAAACAAACAAACAAACATCATCAAACGTTAACGTTTTGCTAGGTCTGCTGTATACACCTGTGTTCTCTCCCTGCAGCTGCCTAGATGTCACAAAAGGGCAGCTGACAGAGAAGCTGTGTGACTCTGTTTCCTCGAATAGTCAACACGTTTCCAAGTCCATTTCCTAATCCAGAATACCAGGATGATGACATCTGTGCCCACTCTCTTTCTCAGAGCCCCCCAAATCAAGAGGGTAATAAATAATGTTCTAGATTTTAGTGCTTTATGAACTGAAAGGCAGTAAGTAAACATATCTTCAAAAGTGCCAGCATCAAGTCCACGGGTGAGTGGTGGGTGGTGCTGCTGAGTAGATAAGGGTTATTTATCCTGCAGCTGCCATCAGTTCACAGCCTACTGCAATTCCCCATGAACGCTCCTGCCACGGACTCCTCAGCGGATACCGTGAATCAACAGGGCCACATGGCCATGCCCACCAGGAACGTCCGGATTCTGGAATGTTTCGGCGTACGGTTTAGGAAGTCAACAGCACGCATTCTTAGGACTAAGGATGAAAAGCCGACCAAGTCGCGTTGAGCACACCCTTACCAGAGCAATCGCCGCCGTCCCAGTCACAGGCGGAATTGTTGCAGGCCTTGTCGCAGTAGCCATCTTTAATCCAGGAGCCGGGGCAGCCCTCGGCACAATTGGGCACAGGCCACGTCAAATAAACCTGTGGTAAAAACCAAAGAGAAAATACAACCATTTCTGACACCTTTTACTCTCTAATTAAGATATCTTGATGGGCTGGAGAGATGGCTCAGTGGTTAAGAGCTCCGACTGCCCTTCCAGAGGTCCTGAGTTCAATTCCCAGCACCCACATGGTGGCTCACAACCACCTGTAATGAGATCTGGCGCCCTCTTCTGGCCTGCAGGGATATGTGCAGACAGAACACTGTATACAAAATCAGTCAATCTTTAAAAAAATAGTATCTTGAGAAAGATATTGAGCCTCTAAAGTTTCCCAAAGACTGCTGCTGATATTCATTCATTAGCGGCCTTCAGCTCGCTAACGCCCACTGTCGAGTTAAGCCTGCTGAGCGTGGCTAGTCTCTTCCAGTCGCTTCGGAGAACAGGGACTCATGGATTAGTTTGAATAACATGCTTTTGTAATCTACTTCTAAGTAAATAGCATGGTCAGACTTACATATGAACACAAAAACACGTCAGGGGAAGAAAGGGCAGCTCTTCAGCTGTGACACTTAGTAACCTGAGTGCTTTTCTGCATAATTGCCTCAAGGCTGAGGGAAGGAGAAGGTGAGTGCCAGGGGCCTTTTCCCTCCACAGTAAGGCCCTGCCTAGGCAAATTATTTCCACATCTTGAGCTCCCAAAGTGAGTGCACAGTTACTTGATAAATTAAATCCACTGAAGAGAAACACACCCTCTCCCGTCTTAAAGCCAACATTCCTTTGCACATTACACTCACTCAGAATTTATATTTTAAATCTAAACTGAAACTAGAGTCTGGCTCTATGGTAGAGGACTTGTCTAGCATAGATGAGTTCCTGGGGGTGATACCCAAAACAGAAAACAAACAAATCCAGTTCGATTCAGACAGGTCTCCACATCCCACCCGATTAAACCTTCAGTCTCCCTCTCCTTCCCCCAACACAGCCTGAGCCAGACAGGCCACCTTACATGACACTTCATCACCCCCTCCCACTCACCCACTCACCCCCACCCCAGTGCTGCACACGCACGCGCGCACACACACACATACATATCCATCACACACACACACACACACACACACGCACATCCATCACACACACACACACACACAACTTCTTTAAGCTAATTTTGTGTGCTGGTCATTTTGCTGTAATTTTGTTGCAAAGCGGCTTTGCTATCGAAACGGGTCAAAGAGGAGAGGGAATTCGGTTCATCTGAGATGCACAGCCGTGTTCACTCTTAACCCTGACTCTCCTGAGCTCGGGAGTCACAGATGCATAGCTGTTGATACTTGCATATAGAAATGCATACACAGGCTGGAGAGATGGCTCAGAGGTTAAGAGCACTGACTGCTCTTCCAGAGGTGCTGAGTTCAATTCCCAGCACCCACATGGTGCCTCCCAACCATCTGTCATGAGATCTGGCGCCCTCTTCTGTATACATAATAAATAAATAAATCTTTAGAAATGTATACTCAGATACGGGAGGAAATGTCTTTCCTCACCTGCTACTGATGTTCCAGCGAGGTGCCCACCCATCTTAGCACTTACCTTCTGGCCTTTGGAGTGGCTGTAGAAGTCATCTGGCCAAACATCCTTACCGAACATAACATCGTCATTTAGATAAATAAACTTCTGTGACAGCCCCTCAATGCGATGAATGTGACTTTCAATAGCAGGTGAACTGAAAGTAGGCAGGTGGCTCAAATTTCGGAATATGTCCTTTAACAGAAAAGTGAGATGTAAGGTACCGGTAAGCCAGGAGCTACGTGGCAACTTACAGACTAATAGAAATGGGTTAATTTAAGATAGAAGAACTAGACAGCAAGAAGCCTGCCATACAGTGTATAAGTAATATAAGTCTCTGTGTTTTACTTGGCTGTGGGACTGGCGGGTGAGAGAGATTTGTCCGGACTGTGGGCCAGGCAGGACCAGAAAAACTCCAGCTACAGGAGGAGACTGGAAATTCAAAGAAGGTGGACATGGAGGTGGAGACGATCACTGTGCCACCCTGAAAGCACAGACAGGAAGCCACAGCCTTGTGATATCTGCAAAGTCACACACCTGGTGGGTTACTATGGTCACTCGAGGGTTGTCAAGGTTCAGCCAGGATGGAATCTGCCCGTTGGTGACAATGAAAATATTCCGAACCCAGGGCGCATGTCTTTCGATAGATCGCAATGAATACCTCAGCTCTTCGTTATCTTCGAAACGGCTGGCAGACACATCTTCATCCTGCTTGGACTGGGAGATGGGAGAGAAGTTTGTCACATGAAGTATGTCACATGGAGTATCTCCACTGGATCCCAGCTCCTCCTCCTCGTCTTTACCCTCTGCCTGCTCTGTTCTAGGGGGTAATATTTTTATGTCAACTTGACACAAGCCCGAGTCATCTGAGAAGAGAGAGCCTCAACTACGAAAATACCTCCATAAGCTCAGGATGCAGGTAAGTCTGCTGGGCATTTTCTTAATTAGTGATGCATAGGGGAGGACCCAGCCCATTGTGGGTGGTGCCATCGATGGGCTGGTGGTCCTGAAGAAAGGAGGCTGCACAAGCCACGATGACCAAGCCAGTAAGCAGCACCCCTCCCTGGCACCAACTCCTGCCTCCAGGTTCCTGCCCTGCTTGAGTTCCTGTCCTGACTTCCTTCAGTGAAGAACAGTGCTGTGGAAGTGTAAGCCAAATAAACCCTTTCTTCTCCAAGTTGCTTTGGTCCTGGTGTTTCATCACAGCAATAGTAACCCTAACTAGGACAGGGGGACTCTGCCTAACCTTTAAAATTCGTGTGTGTGTGTGTGTGTGTGTGTGTGTGTGTGACAAAGAGACAGACAGACAGACATACCATCTCTTTTTATTTGTTGTTTGTTTGTTTTTTTCTAGACAGGGTTTCTCTGTGTAGCTTTGGAGCCTGTCCTGGAACTCGCTCTGTAGCCCAGGCTGGCCTTGAACTCACAGAGATCCGCCTGCCTCTGCCTCCCAGTGCTGGGATTAAACGTGTGCGCCACCACCGCCCGGCTACCATCTCTTTATTATACTTTACATAAAGGGTCTTAGATCCAACTGGTCCTGCAGGCCTGGAACTCACTATGTAGACTAGGCTGGCCTCAAATTCACAAAAATTTGCCTTCTTCTGCCTTTAGAGTGCTGGGATTAAAGGCATGTCCCATCTAGCCTGACCAAAGCTTAATTTTATTTAATTTATGATTAAGTGAGTGTGTGAGTGCATGTGTATGTGGTGCCCTTGGAGGCCAGAGAAGGTGTGATATTCCTTGAAGCTGGAGTTATAGGAGGTTATGAGTTGTCCAATGTGGTGCTGAAACCAAACCAGGGTCCTCTGGAAGAGCAGCAAGTGCTCTTAACAGCTGAGCCATCTCTCCGGCCTTGTTCTTTTCAGTAAGAGGCAAACCAATGGTAGAGAAAAGTCCTAATGAGGTCACTTTTCCCTAAGTCCTCTTCCTTCTAAATTTGACCTATAGATATTTAACATTCTAATTCTTCAGCCTACCACTCTCCCAGATAATCTGTTCTGCCAATGGCAGACATTCTGAATTCTTGATCTGAGCTGTAGAGGTCTACACCCCTTCCCTGAGCTGTAGAGGTCTACACGTCTTCCCTGGCTATAGAGGTCTACACCCCTTCCCTGGCTGTAGAGGTCTACACTTCTTCCCTGGCTGTAGAGGTCTACACTTCTTCCCTGGCTATAGAGGTCTACACCCCTTCCCTGAGCTGTAGAGGTCTACACTCCTTCCTGGCTGTAGAGGTCTACACTTCTTCCCTGGCTGTAGGGGTCTATACCCCTTTCCTGTCTACACCCGTTCCCTAGCTGTGAGGACCACCCCCGCCCTTACCTGGCTGATGGCACTCAGGTCCCACAGCAGATACGCAGGGCTGATGGTCAGCTCTTTCCCATTGATGGTCATGTTCTTCTTGGTTTGCTTGTTCAGCTCTTGGAAACCTTTGGGGTTATTCAGTTTTAGAAGCGCGACACTGGCCTCCGAATATAACTGCAACTGACAGGGAGCAAGACACACGCATGGGCACACTGGACCTCAGGGAACAAACACAGACTGATTTAATTTGGTTTTCTTCTGGAGAGAGCGTTTCAGGGTCTAGGGTGACCTTAAACTCATGGCAATCCTTCTGCCTCAGCTTTCCAAGTGCTGAGATTACAGGCGTGAGCCATCATGCCCAGCTTTGTAACTTTTAGTCTTGAAATGTAAGGACAGAATCACATAGGCCAACAGCATTAGTCAGATGAATACAACAGAACATCTGTTACCAGGAATGAGTGGAGGAACAGTGTGACCAGGGCATCTTGATGGCTACAGCCAGCCATTCCTCAATCCCACAGGAGACTCTAGATGTCTCCTGAGAGGGCAGATTCTTATGACATCCCCCCAACTCTTCAGAGCTGGCTTAAATATTTTTTATGGCTCTTCATTTACACACACACACACACACACACACACACACACACACACACACTCAGGAGGCAGAGACAGGCAGATCTCTGAGTTCGAGGTCAGCCTGGTCTACAGAGTGAGTTCCAGGACAGCCAGGGCTATGTGGAGAGACGCTGTCTCGGGGGGGGGGGGGGGGGGGGGGGGAAGCCAACAGTTTCTGACTTGGTTCTAGAACATGACCGATAATGATACACTGGGAGAAACTTGCAGTGTAACTTGGCTGGATTTAGGTGGCTGCATGCTGTAACTGGGCATCTCAGCAGTGTCCTGCCTCACTCCTGGAGTGCCTGTCAAGTGCTTCCAGAGTAATATACCTTTTTGTGGGCAAAGCTGTGGAGCAACCACAGATCTAAGAAGAAACAATGTGAACAGCAGGCAGTTTTACACACCGGCTTCTCCAACCTCTCAGTGCCCACACCACCTCCATCTGCATTAGATTTAGACACTGTATCAAGATTTCCTAGGAAAAGAGGTTTTTCTTTTTTCTTTCTTTCTTTCTTCCCCTCTCTCTCTCTCTCTCTCTCTCTCTCTCTCTCTTTCTTTCTTTCTTTCGGTTTTTCGAGACAAGGTTTCTCTGTAGCTTTGGTGTCCTGGATCTCTGTAGCCCAGGCTGGCCTCGAACTCACATAGATTCACCTGCCTCTGCCTCCTGAGTGCTGGGATTAAAGGCATGCGTCACCACTGCCCTGCAGAAAAGAGGGTTTTCAACCAGAAACTAAGGAAATGGGTGGAAACAACCCCATTGGAGGCAGGAAATCCTGCCATGCTGGCTTCCCTGACAAGGCTGCTGTAGCCTATAAGACAGAAATACAGATGCTTACAGGGTCGCTCTGGGCTGTTTTTGCTATCAGACTGTCTGACTCATTTCCTAAGCAGTTCCCAGAGACCTCCGGGCCATAAGAGAGCAGTGGAATTTCATGTCTCTTATTTCCCCCTTTTCACCAACGAATGCCATTAACTCCTGACCACCAACAGTGTGGGGCATACATACATCAAGAACTCAAGGGCTCAGTTCTCCTGTGGTCACCAAGGGACATTCCCACCTGTCCCTGCAAGACTCTCTGCCCCTTTCTTCCTGTTCACTGGTTCCCATAATACCTCCAAGGGCCCCCAGAGTGAGGAAAACCGCTGTCCTAGAGTAAGTAAACAGTAATTTAGTTTTAAACTAGTTTAAATTTAGTTTAAAAATGTCTGCATCCTAATCTCTTCTCTCAAAATTGTTTTGACCTTGGAAATTATTTAAGCCTCACAGACATTCTCAAAGTTTACAGATTTTGAAGACGCTTTAGGATAAATTCAAAATCCAGTTAAAGGTCTGAGGCATGTACCAGCATATCCAAATGCAGTCCTGAGCATCATTTATCACTAGTGATGGATTTATGCTAGCATTTCCCCTACTTTTGCCTAGCTACTATTCATCAGGGAAAGTTAACTGCACAGACTCTGTAAAGAAAATGATTCAAGTACACCATGTTAAAAAACCAGCGACGCCAAACTGTCTTAGCATGCTTACACAGACGCTTGCTTCACGTTGGGACTAAGAAGGAACTCAGAGCCTCATGTGTGCTAGGGAAGTGCTCTGCCATTAATACAGCTCCATGCCTCTTTTACTTCTTATTTGGAGGCCTGGTCTTGCTGAGGTGCCCGACAGGCCTTGGATTTGCAATCCTCCTAGCCCAGCCAACTGAGGCAGACTGCAAGTCTGTGTTACATTTTAACTTGGTAATTGTAGCATTTTGACTATAATTTCCACCCCTGACCGAGCATATAAATGCACCAGACACTGCCTTGGGCAATTCTGCCCCAGGGTTATTATAAAGTGTAAACTCACGCCTGCACTGCTCTAAGCCCGAGTGTCAAACACCCAGGCTTGTGCTGCTGTGGCAGAGCGGCCCCGGGATGTAGAGAGGATGAGAGCAGACACCTGTACCACCAGTGCAGCCTGGGACTAGAGACGCCACCGAGGCAGGCAGTTGGTAGGCTGGCTGGGATCATCCGGACCTGCTGGGCCAGCTGCCTGCTGAGCTGAGCCCCAGTGAAGTCTGCAGAGAAGTGACATCCTCTCCTCAGCTCTGTTCACTCCAGGAAACAGCCCAGGGGCCACCAGCCAGTATCAGAGCAAGAAAACCATCCAGCCTGGCTGGAGAGGCTGTCACCAGGTCCTGTGTGAATGAATGCCACTGCACAGCTCCCATGGAGTCCCAAGCCACCACAGAAGCCCAGCTAACTCCCGAAAGGCTAGGGGTTTCCATTACGAGGCAAACAAAACACAACACAAAACCAAAAACTGCTAACCAGTAAGTATAAAAGTCTGTTGTATGACTGACAATAGAAGAGACCAGGCTAAGTATCTATACAGTCTAGTAGAGTGCTTGACCCTCATGTGTGAGGTTCTGGCTTCCAACCAAGCACCATCAATTTCAAAGAAAAGATGTTTCGGAGTTTCTCTGTGTAGCTTTGGAGCCTTTCCTGGATCTCACTCTGTAGCCCAGGCTGGCCTCGAACTCACAGAGATCCGCCTGTCTCTGCCTCCCGAGCGCTGGGATTAAAGGCGTGCGCCACCACCACCTGGAGATTCTTAAGACAGCTTGAGAATTCTAAGAGAGCCAAAGACTCACAGCATTATTTTAAAATGGTATCTAATTTTATTTCATAATTTGTATGGCCTTTTACTTGGCTAGAAGTGCACCAAGAAAATTATTCTCCAATTATATAACTTAAAATTTTTTATTTTATATATGTATTTTGTGGGTGGGAGGAGTATGAAGGCCACCATGCAGGTGTGGAAGTCAGAGGACATCTTTCAGGAGTCTGTCCTCTCCTTCCAACATGTGGGTCAACAGGACTGAATTTAGTCAGAAGATTTGGCAGCAAGCACCTTAACCCATCTCGACAGCCCATACAAGTAGTTGCCTAGGACTGGCTTCTAACTACATCATCAAAAATCAGAAATGGGTGAAGTTAGTCTGGTCTACACAGCGAGTTCTGGGACAGTCAGGGCTGTTATATAGAGAAACTTTGTCTTGGAAAACTAAAAAAATAAATAAATTCAGACATAGGTTCTCTCACAGTAACCACACAGCAGTTAAGAGATAAAAGGCAAAGAACTAAGGGGCAGTGGTAAGAAGCATGAAGTATCCTCTGCTGTCCACTAGGTGGCAGCCCAAACCTGCAACGTTATTACTAGTACTAGAGGCTCTTCTGCTGGAAAAGGATCCGAGATGTGCCTCGATCCTGGATATATAGATTTTGGTAGCAAATGGCATCTACTGCTGGAGGCTGATTTCTGGTAAGGTTGAGTAGCTGTGGCTTCTGCTGAAGGATGGAGTTCTCAGGTAGAACTGTTCTTTTTGCACCTCTGCAGAGCTGGGACTACAGGCCATTCTGTGTGACACCGTCTGGTTTGGGACCCAACCCCAGGCCTCTGGTACACTATGTTGGCATCCAACCCATTGAGCTACATCCTCAGCTTTGAAAATTCATGAAACAGCCCTAAACATATTTCTATGAGAAAGTACAATTCTTAGCATTGATGACTAAAGCAGCAACAGAACAATAACAACAACAACAATAACAACAACTTAACTGATTCTGAAGTATCAACTCTGGCCAGAATGTAACTATTTACAACCACCTAGTATGAAATTTGCTTTCATCTTTGATAAATACCAAAATTACATGTATACCAAAGATTTACTTGAAAATGAGTTTCCTGGGCTGGAAAGATGTCTCCGGGGATAATGGCACCTGCTACCAAGCACGCATGACATCGATTCCCAGGACCCACATGGGGGACAGAAGTGCTTCTTGTCCTGTGACCTCCACACATGCACACTGTGGCACTTACACACACACACACACACACACACACACACACAATGTAAATAACAAAACTCCTAATTTATTATCAGTAAATGTGTATCTATTTCCTATACTTATACACCTAGAGTCATATAAAAATTTCTCAAGCCAAAGGGGTTGGTAGTGGGAAGGTTAAGAAGGTTCTGATCCAGAGAACAGAGGCCTGGGTACTGCTAACCATCCTGCAAGCATGTGTACTGTGTAGATGTAACCGTCTTGTTAAATAAGAAACACAGAGCCAAACACAGAGTTAATAGCCAAGAGGTCAGAGCAATAGCTGAGAGCTGAAAACCTTACCCTTCACTGCTGCTCTGTCTTTCCTCTCCACAAGACTTCAACGTTGAAGGGGTATTTCATAGATTTTTTTGGGCTGGTTAAGCTTTTAGGCTTTGAGCAGCACAGGTCAGCTGAGATTCATTTGGATGAAGACTCAGAAGCTTGCAGTCTGAGGAAACAAGATCAGCTGAGGAACTGGCGAGGTGAGGAAGCTGTGGCTTGTTCTGTCTCTCTGATCTTCCAGCGTTCACCCCAATAACTGGCCTCAGGTTTGACTTTATTAATAAGACCTGTTAAGATTCCTGCTACATCCCTGGGCTAAGACTGTCAGTACACAGGCAAGCAAACCCCAAAGAATGGCAGGGGCTCAGACAGACACCCTCAAAAACTCAGCAGGTGTAATGTAAGTTGGTTTTAAATTCGGGTTGATTTGATTTTTATGTTATTAAGTAGACTTCGGGATAAAAACACTTCCGCTACGACTAAATGGAAACCAATCAGCGCCTTTTAGTGCCTGGTAAGTCAGGGCTGCTGGGTTTTAAAAGTCCTGATGGTTGTTCCAGAGCCAAAGTTAGTTTTATAGTCGTTGCTTCATCTGCTGACTGTTCATTTTAGAGATAAAGCAAAAGGAAAATCACGCATTAAAAGACAAGTAAGATACTTCCATGGATGTTGTGTGTTCGTAATAATACTACGTGGCCAAGTATCCTTTATCTAAAATGCTTGGGACCAGAAGGGTTTTAGTGCTAGGAGTGGTTTTTTGTTTGTTTGTTTTGTTTTGTTTTTTGAGACAGGGTGTCTCTGTGTAGCTTTGGAGCATGTACTGGAACTCACTCTGTGGCCCAGGCTGGCCTTGAACTCACAGAGATCCGCCTGCATCTGCCTCCCCAGTGCTGGGATTAAAGGCGTGCGATGCCACCACTGCCCGGCAGGAGTGGTTTTGTTGTTGCTGTTTGTTTTTTGAGACAGAGTCCTACCATAAAGTTTTGGCCTGGAACTTGCTATGGAGACCAGGCTGGCCTTGAACTCAAAATCTCACCTGCGCGTCTGCCTCCTGAGTGCTGGGATTAAAGGCGTGTACCACCACATCACTGTGTTTGTTTTGTTTCAGGCCTGGCATGGTTGCACACACCTTAACTCAGGAAGCAGAAGTAGGTGGGTCTTAAGTTTGAGGCTTAGCCTGGTCTAGATAGTGAGTTCTAGGCTAGCTAGGGCTATACAGTGAGACCCTCCCTGTCTTGGAAAAAAAATCCAAATATTTACATGTACTTGTGATGAACTATTTGGGGGATGAAACTCAAATCTAACCATGAAATTCATGTTTCATATATACCTTATACACAGAGTCTGAAGATAATTGAACACATTTAAAGTAATTCTGTACATAAAACAAAGTGTCACATGAGGATATAGATAGACCTAATTGTGGTGTCTTGTTGGTGCTCAGAAACTTTTGGATTTTGGAGCATTTTAGACTTTGGATTTTCAGATTAGAGATCTTTAATTGCCAGCATAGTTTTTGGTGACCGTAAACAGGTCCTGAGTAGAACTTTGGGGGGGTAGAATGCAGGTGAGTTGATAAGGTGGTCACCACCTTGCCTGGACCATCCTTCCTGGCTAAGCTCATCTAGCTTTCGGTGAATTAGTACAGTCTGCAGACCCCCAGTGTCTCTGAACCAGACTCTTCCTGTTTCCCTCGTGCCTGGCTACTTTTGTGCCTCTGTCATCTGAGGGAAGGAGGATTTACTCTGGCTCGCCATTTGAAGAAACTGTCCTGTCCATCGTGGTGAGGAAAAAACTACAGCAGGAAATTGCCTGTTCACTTCACAGCAGACCAGGAGGCAGGGCCAGCATGTAAACTCAAGGCCTGCTCCCTAGTGACCCACTTCATCCAGCTAGGACCCATCTCCCCAAAGCTCTACAAACACTCAAAATAGTGTCAGCAGCAGGGACTCGTTTTCAAACACAGGAGCCTTTGGGGTACATTTCTATCCAAACCCTAAGAGGGCAACTCTGTAGCAGTCTACTCAATTAGTCATGCACTCCCCCAAACTCTCTAACTTCAAAACAAAACCAAAACCTAAACTAAACGGAAATGGATGAAAAAAATAAAAGCAGAAAGGTTTAGAGAGAACTAAAGATAAGACACTAGAGAGAAATTCTGTGTGTGTCACATCTAAAACTTTCACTGATAAACTCGTAGGTAATTGATCAGACTATAAGATGAGTCACCTCAAGGTTTCTCAAAACAGAGAGCCTGAGAAAGGGTTGTTTGTTGTATAGGATGAGAGTGGACAGAAGCGTTTGTAGGAATTCAAATCCATTAGCTTACAAATATGGCGCTGTCTAGTCCCACATCCTCTCTTTAAATTCACAAGCATGTTTTCCTCTCAGCGGGGCCGATAAAGGCGAAGGTGTATGCACACATCAGGTGGAGTGGCACACTTCCACACCAAGCATGGTGCCTGCCACTCTTCACAGCAGTGACAAGCTTTCCCCTTTCCCACAGCCCACATATGGGGAGTGCCCTTCAGAGTGACACTCAGCCCCCCACATGGAGATTCAGGGCTCAGCCTGCCATGTGGAGGTTCAGAGCTCAGCCCTCCATGTGGAGGTACACAGTGGCACTCAGCCCCCCACATGGAGGTTCAGAGCTCTGACCCCATGTGGAGGTACACAGTGGTGCTCAGCACCCCCTCTTCCCTGCCCTGTGGAGGTGCAGAGGTGAAGAGAACAATGAGCTAAGATCCTCACAGCCTGTGATATCTGCTGGACACAGGTGCCCTGTCTGACTCAGGGTCCCCGCCTCAGCGAAGACCTCCTGGAGGAGCACAGGAGCATGCCTCATTCCAGCTGCCCTGGCCTGAAGTTCACTCCCTCTCACACGCTGCACGTGCCTCTAACTCAACACTCAACCCATCCCCCCACTGCAGCACAGTGTGCTGGACGCCATCACTTCTGGTGCACCACACATCCACCTCCTCTCTTGGTCTTCCTTCTCACCCACAGCTTGCCAACATGTGATGTTGAGTATCTCTCAGATGTTTCTGGAACTTCTCCCACCACTGGCATCTCAAGGCCAGAGGCCCTTCAACAGGAATACCTGTAGGTCTAAACTAGTTTTCTTGCCTCCGGCTTTTTCCTACCATCGACCACACCTGTGCCTTAGAAATACCAGACTGTCTTCCTGTCCCAGCTCTCCTTGCCTCTGGGTAAGATCCAGCAATCCTGCCGGGCGGTGGTGGCGCACACCTTTAATCCCAGCACTGGGGAGGCAGAGGCAGGCGGATCTCTGTGAGTTCCAGGCCAGCCTGGTCTACAGAGTGAGTTCCAGGAAAGGCGCAAAGCTACACAGAGAAACCCTGTCTCGAAAAACCAAAAAAAAAAAAAAAAGGTCCAGCAATCTTGCCTTACCTAGCTCTCCATCTCCATCCCTAACAAAACTGTGGCAATCTGGCTCCAGAACTCCCAGACGCACTATCAACTCCCCAGCCTCTAGCCCTTGGTTCAGGCTCTTCTCTCTGCTGAAGAACAGTGGCTCTGTGCAGGGCCCGGCAAGCGGCAGAGCCTGTCTTGGCTCCTGATGTGCCCAAAGCCCAGGTGTTCTTGGGCACCTTATACTACTATTTGGAAATGTTCATGTCCCAAGTAAATGCTCTGGTCCCCTTGGTTCTCCCAAGCATACTCTGGAACACGGGCGGTGTCTGATAAAAATAATCTAGGTGGATTGAAGCCTGTAATAGGAAACACTGATCTCAGAGGATCCGTAACAGCCTATGGGAGGAGCTGAGGAACTGGAAGTGGCTCCATGACAGTATGGAGATCTGAGTTCAGCTCCCCGGAGTCCACGTTCAAGCTGGGCATGTCTACAATTCCAGCACTTGGTAGGGGGAAGGGAGACAGGCAGATTCCCTAGAGCTCTCTGGTCAGGAGGCCTAGACAACTGGTGAGGCTAAAGACTAGCTCAAAAAATCAGGTGGAGAGTGACCAAGGAAGACGCCTGATCCACATACACACCCACAAACATACACTCACACACACACATACACACCCACACCCATACACACGCACACACAAGCATACATACACACCCACACCTATGCATGCACACATACACTAATATACACACACATACACTCTCTCTCACACACACCTGTACACACACTCATGTACACAAACACACCCATACACATACACACACACAGACCCATACATATGCACATACACAAACATATACACACGTGCACACACTGACGCACACACACAGATTTGAAGAACTCAAACACCACCACATCTGCTCTTCCTGCTTCTCAGTTTCTCTGGCGGCTCAAGTCACCACTACACTTTACATGATCCACCTCCACACGCCACACGCCAGGCCACCACTCTGCGCAGTGTGCAGAGGCCGGCCACTGATGTCACCAGTAGCGCCTCCAAGGCAGTCAGCACCGAGGTGCAGTTGCAGCAGAGCAGAATGGGAGATGTCACACAAAAGCAGACAATGGAGAAGCAGAAGGAATTCCTAACTGCTTTTTAAATTTTGATTAATGTGGACTTACGGAAATAGAATAAAGTCATTCTTCCCACATAAGGGAGATGAGCTGAGAAGAGTGAATAGTGGAAAGCACAAACGTGCATGTGTCTGTAATTCTGGTACTAGTAACTAAAAAGTCAAGACACCAAATAAACTTGGCTGAAATGAAAGCTTATCTATGGTTTTAACTGCTCAAATCAGTACTGAAAGTACCTCAGGGGAAGGAGATGTGGTATCTATTTTAGAGTCACTGCAGATTAACCACAGAGTCAGCCCAAATGGAGCCGAGTGCTGTTCCATTCCACACAAGAACTGCACACTAACGAATCGCGCTTCTGGAATTCCTCCCCTATTTCAAAGTACAGTGAAGGAAAGCTCCAGGGGATGGCTGGGCACAGGGTGCCGTGGAGACCGGAAGACTGTGGGTTTGAGGACAGCCCAGTCTACACAGCAAGTTGTGGGCCAGACAGAATTACACAGCGAGACCTGTCCCAGACAAAAACGAAGAGGAAGAGGAAAACAGAAAGACAAAGCCAGCTGGCTATGGGGGGAGGGTCGGGCCTACGAAACAAAGAAAAAAGACCAGACGCCATCACATCATCATTTTCCTCTAAACATACCACCAAGCATTTAAAGCTGTGAGGCCTAGTGAACGAGGAAAAGACTTGTGTTAAAGGGAGCTCCCTTCCTCCCCTCCCGTGACCCCCACTTCTCCATCCCCCACAAACCTAAGACGGAAAACTAAGAGGAAGTGGGAACCAAGAAAGCTAGATCCGGTGGCAGAATTTCACAAACCCAAGAAGCAGCTCCCTACAGTTCCGGAGGCACGGACTCCGCACCCTCTCTGCTAAGAGACACTTGTATTACCACCTGGAATCTGATACAGTAGCGTGACCTAAGTAAGGTCGACTAGAAAACACACATGGATTGTGTCCTGAATCTATGTATGTTCAGGAAAAGGAAAAGGCCGGTTGGGGCTGAAGGGTAAGAAATACACACAATCCTAAACACATCGATGCCTGGATTTGCTATGAATGAATCAGAGTTTCACATGATCAAATGGTTGTAAGTGCTGAAGTATAACCTTTTTATGAATGAAAACATTTATAAATATGCCCACTGGAGTTCTCATTGCTTTTATGGTTGTTCCAACACACACACACACACACACACACACACACCACACAATGTAAAAAAAAATAATGATAAATTATAAAAGTAGTAATTTCAGAGCTGGGTATGGAGGTGCAAGTCTGTAGTACTAGCACCTGAGTTGGCTGAGGCAGTGGGATTGCTACAAGTTCAAAACCAATCTGGCTGTAGAGCAGGGCTTAGTCTCAAAAGAGAGCAAGGAATGAGGACCTTCTGTGCAGATTTACTTTTCTGACAGTGGGCTGTGACAGGTCAGAGTTCATCTTTGCCTGGGCTATCCTTGGAACAAAATGCAACATGGGTCAAGAGAGAAGCGTGGGGTGGGAGGAGCCGTGCTGGGGGGCCCTCTTCTTCTCTTACCAGTTTGATTTTTGAAGAAAGGTTTTCTGGCAGTTTTGTCTTCAGCTGACTTGTCTCCTTGAACGTCGGCGGGAAGCCACTCAGGAAGGCCAAGTCGGGCATCAGCACTAAGCCTGGGACTTCTTTGTCTGTCGTCTGAAATCAGAGGAGAAAACTAAACTCGCCTTCCGTCTCGAAGCTGGTGTGCCTCCCCTGTGTCCTCTGAGCTTCAGATTACATGCCAGCACAGTGGGCACTCACTGGCACCAGGAGGCTATACTCGGAGAAAAGGCTCTTAAGGAGCACAGCATGGTGGCTCAGGACCGCCATCCCAGAATTCCCAAGGGGAGGCAGGAAGATTGCAAGTTGAAGGCCAGATGGGACAACATTGCAAGACAGCTTTATTATTCATGCTTTATTCCAATCTAATGCAAAAAGTACAGTCAGATTTAAAATGACATACCAGGTAGGCTCTCCAGACTGTCTGCTTGCTGCTTCCCTTAAATAGTCCAGCATGGGCATCTTCAACTACAACAGACAATACAAGAAACAAGCACATGTTTAACAAACACCTAACTCTCTGGGAGAACACTATACAGAGCATTTTGGGGAGCTACTAAAATAGCATAATACATGGTTTAAAAAAAAGGAGTTAAGGACAATAAAATTAGCACATTCGACAACGGAGGCACACTGTAAAGCAGTGTATAACTGAACATGAAATTCTGCACTGCCAAGAGATTTGTGCAGGCAGCAGAAACATGGAGTGCTTTGTGGAAACCAACTTAGGCTGGACTGAAAGGCAGAGATGGTGGGATGATAGGAAAATCACAGCTGTAACAGCAAACCTGGATGAGAAAACAAACAAACACAACATTGTTTGACTACATGAAAACCTCTGGAAATGTCATTACTAGCAAATAAAAGTCGCCAGACAAGGGAATGGGGTGTGAACAATAGTAGAGGTGTTTATGTGAAAGCAAGCAGCTGCCTGATAGCCCTATTCCCTGAAGAAGCAACTTTCTCAGAGGGCGTGGGTGGTGGCTGGGCGTGGGGGGCACACAACCACAAGAGAAGCATGAAGAAAAGGGTACAAATGGTCACTGAAGGTGCTGCTGACATCCGGGACGGAGGAAACCAGACACTCAGCGTGCCGGCTCTGATTCAAATCTTCCAGAGGGACAAAGGAGGCAGGTCCTACAATTTACAGTCTGGGGAGATGGACAGCAACCCGGGGAACAGGCTCAAGCCCGTGACAACAGAGCTAGGGCTCGGGCTGAAGCTGAATGGGACAGCACCTCTTAGGGTGCTCAAGGCCTGGGGAATGCTGCAGGAAAGAAAGTTCTGAACAGTCTAACAGAAGGCCCTCTAATCTCAACACTCACGAAGTTGATGCATGAGTTCAAAGCTAGCCTGTGCACAGCGAATGCTAGACCAGCCAGGGCCATACACAGTGTCCTATCTCAAAAGACCAGCAGCAGCAGCAGCAGCAGCAACAACCCCACCTCTAAAAGCAGCAGCATGGACATTAGGTGTGACTGTGACTTGAAAACACATTTATCAGGTGACTGTCTCCACAGATATAGGGGACAATACACTGATAGACTGGAGAATTCTAACAGGTCTGGTATGTGTGATATAACATGCATGTAATCTCAAAATCTTCACGACATTCACATGCTACCTTCATGTTTATGAGACAAAGAGACTGACTACTTAGCAGGGGGAGATTATGACCTAACCCACTCTGACCGAAGGGTGTGAAGTACACAGCCGTCGCCAACCTGGAAGATTGCTGGAGAGCTTTGCCACGGCCCTTGTCTCCACCCCGAACCCCACACCAAAGTTTTGAAAGACACAGGAAGCACGTTTGCGAAATGTGCAGACCAAGCTGACAGCGATGTTGTATCCTAGCTAACAGACTAAGGACTCTCCACGATTTTGGCCACTTAGAACAGAGCACCAAATGCAGAATCCGTAATCGGGCACCACAAGCCAATTCTACCAACAACCATCAAGAGATGTTCACCAAGAAACCGCGCTGGGCTGACCTTCGAAAGGGGCAGAAGCCAAATACGTCTCACTTTCCGCTTTGGCGCCGAGCCACGTTCACTCTTGCCTGGATTATGACAATTTTGTCTCTCCCCAGTTTGCTCTCACTACACACAGCAAACTGATCCGTACGGAACACAAGTCAGACTGTCGCTCCAATGACTCGCCCGGTGCACTATGGGTTAGACTCTGGGTTCAACGCGGCTACCGTGCCCTGCTCCCTCCCAGTTCTCTAGTCTTGTCTTTGCCTCTTTCCCTTTCACTCACTCTGGCCTCCTGCTCCTCAATCGTAACTACATTCCTGACGCAGGGCCTTTGTACTGGCTACTCTAACTCCCCGATAATTCTTTCTTCGGCCATTCATGTTGCTCATTACCCCCTTCACGAAGCCTGTCCTTACCACTCAATTTAGAATGTTCACACCCTTTCCTGACTCCTTTTCCACGCCCCCATTCGGCTTTTCTACATAGCATTCTTTTCTACAAAGTATATAATTTACTTACTTGTTAATTATTTGCCGATTCAGGGCAGAGACTACGGCACCTGTTCATTCCCTATATCTCTGTCACCAAGGACAGGACCTGCATACTGTTAAGTGGATAGGCCTGCTTCCCCTTCAGAGCAAGCCACAGGAAGTACAAAGGTCACGACCACCTCACACATTTAATTTTTTTTTTTTTAAATGCTGAGGATCATACACAGGGTGCATACTAGACAAGGACTTTACCCAAGCTAGACCCACAGCCCAGTGAACATACTGTAAAAGCACCCTGGCAACAACCACCTAAAACCCAGAAGAGATCAAGAATGAAAGGAACACTCCATGGGGAAGGGATTACATCTCTATGTCCACAGGAAACACATTACATCTGTGTATACAAATACAAGAAAGCTATATGCATTTTTTTCTAAAGACTACTTTAGTTTGGAGGTAAGGTGTCATTTCTTGTAAATCAAAGGGTGTTAAGCGTGACTGGAAAAGCCACTTTGCTTTGGAATCCTGGGACCAGGCTTCAAGGCTGGGCTAGGTGATGGTTAACCACACCTCTCATCTGAAGGGAAGAGGCTTGTATTCAGAAAGCTCACAATTTCCTTCCACCTAAAAATAACGTCAGCACTAGGCACAGCATTATGGCATTCTTCATGATCTAAACTGGTGTATGGGCAAGCTTTCTCTCCATCAGTAAGTTACACAAGACACCATAAATTCCTGGGCAACTGAAGATAAGTTCTGAGTTATATTACACATATAATGGTGCTGGGAAAGCCAAGACAAAAGCATTATTCTCCTATGGAAGAGATGGCTGGGGAAGACCAGGAGATGGCTAAGAAGAAGCTGTGGCAGGAGCCAGGGCCCACCACCTGCACAGTGACCAACGGCAGCGAAGAATAATAAAAGATAAGCAGGGAAGAGAAATAAGGGGACATCGGAGCAGAACCTGCAACACCACAAACAGGAAGGGGCTACACCCATATGAAAAGCAAATACATACTACTGAAGAACAGTCTTCTAAGAGACAGTAAACCACGAGGTGAGGATTTTCAGATTTATTTGCCAGTTCACACTAGGTAGAGAACTTTACAGACAGACAGAGATCCTCGGTGTCTGTTAGAGGCCGTCTGGGAAGGAAATGAAGTGAACTGGGATGGAACTGAAGAACTGTTGCAAAATAAAAGCAAGTGACAGGATGAGGTCAGCTATTAGTTCACGGGGTAAGAAGTACGGAAGAGGCAAAGACGCTGCCAAAAAGGGGGTGGGGGAGGGCGCTGGAAGGTAGGGCGTGGACAAAACGGCGCCCCGTATTGTGGAATGAGCTTGACAGTTTTCGTGGCACCCAAGTCAAATTCACAGCGTCTCCAGGAGAGATGCCCAACGCATGGGATGACTGAGAAGAGAGACCAGAGCTAGGACGCACGTGTGGCCTTGGCAGTCATCTCTCAGCTTCCCACCAGGAACTGATTCCACAAGCTGCTCAGCCATCCATTGTCTTACGGACAGCAGATGGCGATGCCTCACAGTTCTGGAGGCCAGGATGGGCAGGTCCAAGACGGCTGGTTCTGGGAGGAAGTCAGGGTCATCTTTCAACTTCCCAGGGAAGGGAGGGCTAGAGACTGCAGTATTAAAAAGGGTGCTAACTCTACTCATGAAGGCTTAGCCTTCACGCCCTGACCTACCACAGATGGCATCCCATTGGGAGTTCAGATTTCACTGTGTGAAGCAGAAGGAATACAAGCCATTTCTGAAATGCTCTGGTATGTTCTGTCCAAACTGCAGAACACAATCTCATTGAGTTATATGGTAAAAAATTAAAAAACAACAACAAAAAACAGCCTCCAGATGACTGTGAGCCAGAAGGCGGTACTTTCTGTGTACCAGACTGAAGGTCCACACAGGGTATTCAGAACATGGGCTATGATGTGTCTCATGGAGGAAATGCTTTGCAGTTCTTTCCTGAGGTGACAGATGGCTTACAATGCAATACAATAATGGTTCTTTGGCATTTCTCTGGACATTTTTAGTTTATAGGACAGTTCTTAAAAACTGAATCACTTGTTTCATTCAGAATTCTGTTATTCTGAGTACCAATGACAACATAGTTTACATACACACTCATGGTAGCACACAGCTTTGATCTCAGCACTCAGGAGGCAGAGGCAGGTGGATCTCAGAGTCTGAGGTCAATCTGGTCTACATAGTGCATTCCAGGACTGCCAGGGCTACATAATAGAGTCCCTGCCCCCAACAGTGAACCCCTAATAATAATAACAATAACAATAACAATAATAATAACAATAATAATACTACACACAGGGGCTGCAGAGATGACTTAGCAGTCAAGAGCACTTATTGCTCTAGCAGAGGACCTGGGTTCAATTCTAGGACACACATGACAGCTGACAACTCTCTACAGCTCCAGTTCCAGGGGATCTGGCACCCTCTTCTGGCCTCTAGGCATGAGGTGTACAGACAGACACGCAGACAAAACACTCAACACAAAAAAAACGAATAATTCTTTCAAAGAATAGGAAAAAATCTTACCATCCTTAGTCCTGTCAAAAACAACAACTGATACATTCGTAGAAGGATTTTTCGGCTTTGCAACATTGAACATGTCACTGGCGGCATGAAAAGATGGATAAAGAGCTGGCAGGTCTTTCAGGGAGCTGTTGGCTGGCAAGGGCGGGTCCAGAACAAGCATGGGCACCTTGATGCAGTGCGTCAGCAGGCACTCCAACTGTTTCTCACTGCGGAGACAAACACCACTTCAGCAGCGTCGCCAAGGCAAAGCTGTGGCCGCCGCCACTCAACGAGGAGCAGCGGTTAAAATCCTGAAACCTTCGCAAAACTGCCACGCCTTCATGAGCCAGTTCATCTCAAGAACGTTACATGTTTTTGTTAGGAAGTATGGAACAAAGATAACAAGACACACTGTAAAGATACAGTTTTCAAACTTCTATTAATTGTAAGAGTCAAGGGTGATGTCTCATACTTGAAGGATGAGCAAAGGGGGTCAACCATGAATTCTAGGCTAGTGAAATCATGTCTGGAGGGAGGGGGACAAAAAATTAAGTATGCTTGTCACCAAAATTTGCTAACTTTAAAATCTGTAAGGAATTAAGCACTTCAGTACTACCATTTATATATATATATTTATATATTTATACACACACATATGTGTATTTGTAAACCCATTGAAGCCCCTTGTTAGCTAGCGTATTTGGATAGAGATTTTGGCTAACAGTATCATGTTGCTGGATACAATTTACCCACCCTGGTTAGAACAATATAAGCTACATTGGACATCACACTGATACAAACAACAGCCAAGTGCATGGTTTTAATGTGAACATGTAGGAGACTTTCTATCTGAATCAAAGAAATGCCTGTAAAAATTACCTGAACAGAAGCAACATACCTGTAACAGGGCTAGAAAGTTCACGAAGTGGGAACCATAACTAGTACAATGACGCTCAACCATCTTAGCTAATAACCAAAGAAATCCAAAAGAAAGCAACCTTCACCACATTTGCTCAGGTAGCCTAGCAACCCTCAAAAATGGCGAGTCCTTGTTAATTCAAGCACTGTAAATCTGTCCCTCTCAAACATATCTGGCCTCATAGCTCTTTAGGGAACCAATGTGGTACTATATACACACTATATACTTATAACACATATACATACACTTATAACTGAGAGGTATGAAGCATGAAAATAATGCATCATAGGAATGAAAAGCAGGACACCTTAGGCCATGAACTATGACTGACAGTTGTGAGCTGAGTGTAGCTGTACACTCCTACAATCCCAGGAGGAGCAGGGGTTCAAGGCTATTCTCAGCGACACGGAGCGAAAAGACTGTTGAGGAACGAGGGTCAGGATCGTCTCTACAAACAACCTCTTGAAAGTCTCAATGGAAAGAAGCAGTTAGACGTTTCCGTTTGTCAGCAGGGGCTGTTTTAAGGACTCAGCCCAGCCAAGCATGGTTGAAACCATTATACCTAGCAAGACAGATATATCTGGTTCTTGTCATTGGGCTAACTCCCCTTCCCAGTCCTTAAGTATATACAACCTGACAGCTTCCAAAGGTAAGATTAGAAATGGACACATAAATGACAGGCATAAATTTTATAGTCAAAACACAGGGTATAATTAGTTTGAAGAGGCCAAGAGAACAATGTACCAAGACGGACAAATGAGTACTCTGACCCTGCCAAAAACAAGCGGGATTTGGTTGGCCAGAGCACAAACATCTGAATGCTCCGTCAGTCACACTATTCAGCACCATAGATTCTCTCTAATGGACGCACTTAACTGGGGTGTCAAAAACAGCAGACAAGGGGCTGAACATGAGCAGTAGCTTAAATACTATGACAACAACAACAACACAACACAACAGTTAAGTGCCCACAACTGATGATCTTGACACTTCATTCCAGCCCTTCAAGCTTTATTCTGAGAAGAAACCAAAAAATGCTTACCTCTTCTTTGTTGGTTCTGTTGTGTTCTTCCCAAGGACTTCCCTAATAAAAAGCAAATGCAGCTTGTTACATATGCATGCATCAGCTAGCACTAGCCACACACATGAACAGGGAGAGCTTACAACGTTGCCTTTCTTGGTGACTTCACTGGAACCATTTTGCTAATAGGGAGTGTTACAATGCATATGGCATTGAAAATGTAAACAAACCATATGTTCCAGTGAAAGGCTATCACTAACCCTGAACCTCCAAACGTAACCAATAAAATTCACTTAAAATACCATCTTATTTTCCGTATAAAACATGGGATGTGGCTGCCAGTCATTTTATGCAGTCTTAGACCCCATGACATAGGAAGTCATTGCAGTACCTGGTGGAAATGACCTGCGACTGTGTACTGGTGACATTTATAAAGAAATAAGTGGGGAAGCTCTTAGCAAATCTTCCAGATGACAGAGGGAACAGTGGGCAGCCGGCTCTGAGTGATGATCACTTTGCCCATTTCTCACGTACATCTCCGTGAGCTCACAGCCGTCCACGGACTTCAGCTGATTTACCTCATAGCTTTCTGCTCTTCCTCCATCTGCTCCCGGACCTGCTGCAGTTCCTGGAGCAGGTCCAGGTCTGTGCCATTCACCCAGGTGTAGACCACGTCGATCGGCATGGGCAGACAGAGCCTAGGGCAAACCCACAAGTCCTGCAGCTTAATTGTAGGTGTCCAGAACACTTGGGGAAAGACTATAACAGAACTTAGATTTAAGAATTTAGACTTAAGCCAAGTGGTGGCGGCAGCGGTGCACGCCTTTGATCCCAACACTGGGGAGGCAGAGGCAGGTGAGGCCAGTCTGGTCTATAGAGCAACTTCCAAGGCCAGCCAGGATTTCACAGAGAAACACTGTCTTAAAAAAACAAACAAAAGCCGGGTGGTGGTGGTGCACGCCTGTAATCTCAGCACTCGGGAGGCAGAGGCAGGCCAGTCTGGTCTACAGAGCTAGTCCAGGACAGGCTCCAAAGCTACAGAGAAACCCTGTCTCAAACCCCCCTCCCCGCAAAAAAAAAAACCCAACCAACCAACCAAACAAACAACAACAAAGAGTTTAAATGTAGACTTTATCGAGGAAACTCAGCGAAAAGGCCACAGAACCATGGCATCCACGTTCAACAGAACCATGTACTTTCCTGGGGCCACTGTCGACGCGAGTGGTATCTAACAAATACCACGGGGAACTGCATTATATTAGAAACATCATGAAATTTCCATCATTTGATCCTCACAACCACCCTATAAAAAAGCTGATTTATCTTTCCTTTTTAGAGGTTACCCGAGGGGCTATCAGGATGGCTCAGTGAACTCAAAGTGCTTGCCGTACAAACCTAAAACCTGAGTTTAACCATAGAGGAGATTCTGAGAGACAAAAGTAGCTCCTAAGAGGCCTTAGAGCTCTAGCGGGCCAGGGCGTGCCTGATCATCAGACATGGGTTTCTGTTTGAGTAACGGAAGTTCTGGAACTCCGTGCTGAGGACAGTCACTCAACATTGCGAATGCATTTGCTGCTACTCTCCACCACACACTTCAGAAATGGTGAAAATGCTAACTTGTGTGCTATGGTAGTACGTTTTGCTACAAGAAAAGGTCAGTGAGAATAAAGATTAGCTGGGACTAGAGGGTGTAGTCTTAGAACTCGGTTAAGGTTGGATAGTCTATTGCTCACATATTCTACAAATGCAGGATCAGTGGAACCAAATGTGCCCAAATATAGAGCGGTAATCAGAAGCTTAAAGAGTATAAAACACAGGGAAGACATGGCCCCAGCCACGCCTCCGCCCGGTGCTCAGATGGCCGCTGCTAAGTCCAGCCCTCCTCTTCTTTTCCTTTGTTCCAGAGCTCTGCACATCTTTCTAACACATTAAATGACTAGCCTGTGGCCTCTCCTGTTCGCTACACAGGTCCTTCCTGTGTACAGTCACCACTGTTCCTGGTACAGGCTCTTAGACATCCAACATGCTCAACTGAGCTTGAATGGCTCAGTTGGGACTATTGGCCATCTTCCTCCTACATATCTATCCTTTTTTATTCATCTGCAGCTCAGCAGGAGTCAAAGTTCTAAGCTTTGGCCTTGTCAACCCCACCTCAGAGAACATCCAGCATGATGGACCATGCCTATCTTAGGTCGTTCTGGCCCATGGCAGTGGCAGGGACAGTGGGATCAGCCCAAGTTAATATATTATTCATTTCAGCTAATATTCTCGCTTTGCTTTGAAGCATCTGAGGTAGTGTAGGTGAGGCAAGAGGATGGTGTTTTTTTTCCCCAACTTGCTCCTGTTTTTTAATCATCCTCAAAAATAAGAAATCAGGCCCAGCCTTGCCTTAGAGTTTCTGTTCAGAATGTCTCTCCTTGGGGCTGGAGAGATGGCTCAGTGGTTAAGAGTATTGGCAGCTCTTCCAGAGGTCATGAGTTCAATTCCCAGCAACCACACGATAACTCACAACCATCTATAATGAGACCTGGTGCCCTCTTTTGGCCTGCATGCATGCATACATACTGTATACATAATAAATAAATAAACAAAAAAAAAAAAAAAGAAAGAAAGAATGTTTCTCCTTTAGTTCACTGACAAACACCACCAAAAATCACCACTCTGACCTGATACACACTTCCTATCTGTTTGGGTGTTGACATTCTAGATGACTC
Organism: Onychomys torridus; assembly: GCF_903995425.1. Taxonomy (NCBI): domain Eukaryota; kingdom Metazoa; phylum Chordata; class Mammalia; order Rodentia; family Cricetidae; genus Onychomys; species Onychomys torridus. The sequence goes on along the minus strand of NC_050462.1, from coordinate 8,823,917 downwards.
TTTCCATTTTCCCAAATGAATGGACAGTTTTTCTTTGTTGTATGGCCAACTTCTAAAGCTTGCCCCTTGTGATAAGTGGGGTGGCGGCGGCGGTGGCCCACTCCTTTAATCCCAGCACTGGGGAGGCAGAGGCAGGAGGATCTCTGTGAGTTGGAGGCCAGCCTGGGCTACCAAGTGAGTTCCAGGGAAGGCGCAAAGCTACACAGAGAAACCCTGTCTCAGAAAAAAACAAAACAAACAAACAAACAAATACCCAGGGCATTAGGGAGCCACAGGCTTGATCTGGTCTAGGAAGGTACTTCAGGGGAGGATTAGGTGCGGGGAGGGCACCCTGAACGTGGGCAGTGGCACCATCCCCATGGGCTGGGTAGCAATCTGAAGAAATGGGGAAGGAGAAAACCAGCGGAGCGCTGTTTTCCGTTTGCTTCCTCATTCACCTACCTGTTCCAACTGCCCCAAAGCCATCACTGTACTGCCGTGCCTACCCCACAACAAATCAAGAGCCCAAACAAGCCTTTCCCTACATACGTTGCTTTTTGTTGTTCCTTGTTGTTGGTCACAGCAACAAGGACGTAACTCTGGGTACAGGATTAGGCTTCTGGTTGCAATTACATTTTTTTAAAATCATAAATTAATTATGTCATGGGAAAATAGTCAAAGTGACCACCACCTTGTGCTTGAAAGATATGAGCAAGCAATTAGTGGCATAGGCCTGTCATTCCAAGCTAGGAGCCTGAGTGAGCCTAGGTTATACAGAGATCCTGTCCCCTCTGTACCCCCCTCAAAAGATGCGGCACTTATATTCTAGATGAGTAAATCAGGGGAAAAAAAGAAATAGATGTGAAATCAGAGGTGTTAGATGTCACAGAAAATGGGGCGAGAAGGCATGTCTATATAGGACTATTTTGACATTGATACCAGAGACAGCCTTACTGAGAAGTTAGTTTTGGGGGAGGAATGTAGTCCAGTGGTATAGTTTATTTTTTATATATGAGATCTATGGTTCTGTTGCAGGAGAGTGGGTGAGAAGGCTTGGAGTCAATGACACAGGGTCCATGAGTCAGGTGAGTAGCAGAGCATACTACAGACTCATTTATTGCAGAAATTGGGCTTGTCTTTATACCCCCCTCCCACCACCCCATTGGTCCTCTCGGACTCTAGAGATGTGTTGTCCTTTCTCCATTGGCTCCACCGACCATGCGCCTCCACATCAGCAGTCTCTAGCCACCTCGGCAGACTCCAAGTTGGCCCAAAAGGGAAGCTACTATAGCGCATGCTCAATTGAGCTTGAACAGCTATGGACTAGTTGGGCCTATTGGCTGTCTTCCTCCTACATATCCACCCTTTTTTATTTATCTGCAGCTCAGAGGGAGTTGAAGTTCTAAGCTTTGGCCTTGTTGATCCCACCTAAGAGAGCAACCGGCATGATGGACCATGCCTGTCTTAGGTCATTCTGGCCCATGATGGCAGCGGTGGCAGTGGGCTCAGCTAAGTTTCTATGTTATGGCTAACACACAAAATTTTCCAATTAAATCAGACAAGGGCAGAGGTTATGGCCTTTGACTTCATTTTTTGAAAAGGTTTGGAATAATATAATGTTTTGATTGGCAGGGTGGTACTTTTAATCTTTCTCCTTTTTAAGTGTCTCCTACAGCACATCTGGCAACAACTGGCAGCCACTAAGGTGACTCTATAGGTGTAAATGCTCTTAGACATCCAACTCATGGCCCTCCACAGGAGGTTATGCATGCCTGGCTTTCTGAAATTCAAAAGGCTACTGCCTGGCACTCCCCATCCAGGTGACTCCCCAGGGATGGATGCTCTTTTTGAGGACTGATAGTCAATGAGATTAAGAGCTTATTTGGAAGCCAACCTAAGACAAGCACAGTCCAGTCACTGAGCCCCCTGAGGCAGGGTCAACAAGGCTAGAGCAAAGAACTCCAACTCCTGCTGAACATCCACACAATGAAAGAGTGGATATGTAGTAGGACAGGTCCATAGGGTCAAGGAAACTGGTTCAAACTAGTTGCCAAGGCACGCACATAACATACTTCCTTATGAGCCAACCTGGAGTCTGCCTGAGGGCCTACCAACAGGCACTGTCAGAGTTCCTGATTGTGTCCAGCCAATGAGGGATGACCATGCAATGCCATCAGATTGGGACACGGCTGGGTGCTGGGAGGAGGGTATATAAGGCCCTCCCTGTTATTGAAAAAACAACTTTGTGCGGGGGGGGGGGGGGGGGGGTGGCGCACGCCTTTAATCCTAGCACTGAGGAGGCAGAGCCAGGTGGATCTCTGTGAGTTGGAGGCCAGCCTGGGCTACCAAGTGAGTTCCAGGAAAGGCACAAAGCTACACAGAGAAACCCTGTCTCAAAAAAACAAAAACAAACAAACAAAAAACCAAACTAAAACAAAAAAGAAAAAGAAAAAACAACTTTGAGGTCTTTGGCAACAGTTAACTCTGCAGCTCACACACGATTGAGCCTGTATGATAATGAGTATTAAGAGAGGGGTAATGCCTGGGGGGGCACTCACCAACCTAAGACAGAGTGCCTGTGTGGCCTGGGCAGACGTCTCCATGACAGGTAAGGTGACCTGCTGACGTCCCACACAACCTAAGTCAGAAGATCATTTTTTAGTAAACGGGGGACCTGTAGGTCCCTGGCCCCCGTTTTGGGTAACTGTTGCCTTGCTTGCTGACCTTGACCTCGATATCTTCCCTATGTTAATTCCCTGCCAGATTCCACCCTCCTGAATGCTTAAGGTAAGCTCCTTGTCTGTGTATTCAGCATATTGGGCGTTAACAGCTTAGATGCAAGATTGTAAAACATCAGCTTAGATGCAAGATTGTAAAACATCGGTAGTGAACTTCTGCCCTCCGTGGTTCTCCCATTGTGCTGTAAGCCTGTATTTAAGATCTCCTCCCTCCTTCAATAAACGGCATTTAGCATTAAAAAAAAAAAAAAAGAAAGAAATCAATAAATGAGCTGGGAGTATAGCTCAGAGGAAGAAAAAACATCTGACACCCTCTTCTGTATATATAATAAATTAATTAATTTTAAAAAAAAAGTTTGGGCTGGGGATTTAGCTCAATGATAGAGTGCTTGCCTAGCAAGCACAAGGCCCTGGGTTCGATCCTCAGCTCAAAAAAAAAATATGCTGTTTGGCTTTCATCTGACTCCCAGTGTTTGTGTCATTGATGCCACACCTTTACACACACACACACTCCTGAGGGAGCCATTAGGACCCAGCACCATGGTTCCATCCTTAGCACTAGAGGGAAAGGGCTGAGAATATGGCATTGTAGAGAAAAAGTAAATTTGGAGATGAGCTAGTTTGGAAGTGGAGGAAGAAACACTCCAGGAAGGGCACTCTGGTGTGCCCCAAGGGACACACACATCTGGGTATCCAAGAAAGTAGGAGACCAAGTAAATGGAAGAACCTAACTAGAAATGGAGATCAGAGAGGTAACAAGGTCCCACAGCTTTGTCGGGAAAATGAGGATGCATATGTGACAGCTGAGTGGTGAAGAGTCACCACTGTTCCTGGTACAGTCCAGGCTTCAAAATCCATCGCTCTTGGGACAACCTGCTTGCTTACCCTCACCATGTAGAGTTAAGAACTTGTAGGACACTCTTTTCTTTCGTGCTACCTTTAGCCATGTCTTCCACCCCATCCACCCTTCCTCTTCAGCCCCACTGTCTTGGAAGAGGACTGCTCAAAATATGAATCTCCCACAGCACTATGACACAGAGACTTATTATTAGTTTTGAATGCTCAGTCTAGCTTCGCTAGTTTCTGGCTAGCTCTTTTAACTGACACTTTAACCTGTTTCTCTTTATCAACTTTTGCCTTGGGGCTTTTTACTTTTCTGTCCTTCTGTATGTCTTACTTTCACTGGATGGCTAGCAGCTACCTGGCTTCTTGCCCCAGGCATGTCCCTGTTCTCTCATTCCTCCTTCTCTAGAGCCTGGATTTCGCCTTCTATTTTCTCTCTCTGCAAGCTAGCTGCACCTATCCTTATTCCTGCCTAGCTATTGGCCATTCAGCTCTTTACTAGACCAATCAGATGACTTCAGTGACAAGGTGAAACAAATACAACACATCTTTACATAATTAAACAGATTCAGCATAAACAAAACTAAAACCCCAGCCGGGTGGTTGGTGGCATACGCCTTTAATCCCAGCACTCAGAAGGCAGAGGCAGGCAGATCTCTGTGAGTTCGAGGCCAGCCTGGGCTACAGAGTTCCAGGACAGAATTCAAAGCTACACAGAGAAACCCTGTATTGAAAAACCCAAAAACAAACAAACAAAAAAACCTAACACACCTTTACAGCATAAACAAATGTAACACATCTTTGCCTAGTTAAAATAATATTCCACAAAAATAGGGTTTCTCTGTGTGACAGTCCTGGCTGTCCTGTAACTTGCCATGTAGACCAGTTTGAAGGGATTCTTAGTATACTTTACAATCAACAACTTTTTACTTAGGCATGTACATCTTCCATGAGACAGACAGCACCCGGGGCAGAAGCAAAACTATGTGCATCTTGTGTTCTGCTTTCCTAGTCATGGATTTTTCTCCTCCATCTCCAGGCTCTCTCCCCCACTGCAACAATATTCATAGCTTTCCCCTCCAAGTTTTTCCTGCCCTGGTCTTTCCATGGCTCTCAAACAGGAGCTGACTGACAGCCACATGGAGGAGTTTTAAGTGGAGTTTCTAAATGCACAAGTCTAAAGTGGGACCTCAGAATGCTCTTTTCTAAGAAGTTCTCAGCTAATGTTGATGCTGCCAATGAGAGAACAGCTGACTTCTGTAACTACTTCACTTCCCACCACACTGCCAGTGCTACATGTAAGATCAGTGAATTTATCTTGTTCACCACGATTTGCCTAGAGTCTAGAACAGTGCCTTGTGCAATCAGGTTAATATATACTAGTTAGATAAGTAAATAATTTGTTTAAAATTTTTATGATTGTCGGGCGGTGGTGGCGCAGCCTATAATCCCAGCACTCAGGAGGCAGAGGCAGGTGGACCTCTGTGAGTTCGAGGCCAGCCTGGTCTACAGAGCTAGTTCAGGACAGGCTCCAAAGCTACAGAGAAACCCTGTCTCGAAAAACAAACAAATAAATAAATTATTATTATTACTATTACTGTTATTTTATGGGTGTTTTGCCTGCATGTATGTCTATCTATGTATCCTCTATGTGCCTGGTGCCTGCAGAGGCTAGAAGAGGGTGTTAGATCCCATTGAACTGAAGTTACAGGCAACTGTATGCTGCCATTTGGGTGCTGGAAATCAAACCCCAGTCTCTGGGAAGAGCACTCGGGGCTCTTAACCACTGAGCTACCTCTCCAGCCCCAGTAACTACAATGTCTTCAGCATATATGTATGTTCCCCATTAATATCTGACTCAGTATACCCATATATAAATTATTCAAGGTTACTCTAACTCCCAACCTCCCTAATGGTCTTTATTCAGACTAAAATTCTTTTTGTTTTGTGTGTGTGTATGTGTGTGTACTGTGTTGTGTTGTGTTGCATGGGTGCTTGTTTCTTTGTAGCAGTAACGGCACATGCTCATGTGAGGAGGGCAGAGGACAACTTTGAGGAGTCAGTTCTCACTGATCCACCAATTTGAGACAGGATCTGTCTTTCTGTGACCGTGTACCCCAGGCTAGCTGGGCCACAATCTGATTCTGTCTCTGCCTCCCAACTCCATTTAGGGGTTTACTGGGATTACAGATACAGGACTGCATCTGACGCTTACATGGATTCTGAGCAACTAAACTCAAGTCATTAGGTTTGTGTGACAAGCATTTATACAACAACAATAATAACAACAATAATAATAATAATAATAATAATAATACAGTAGTAGTAGTAATGACGAAGGAGGAAGAGGAGAAGGAGAAGAAGAAGGAGAAGGAGAAGGAAAAGAAGAAAGAAGAAGAAACCTTCTTGATGCAATAATTTTTTTCCCAAAGAAAAGGTGGGAAGGGATGGAAGAGGGAATGCATATTCTTTAGTTCTCCTGGCAAAGTAATGACTCATTCTTAGTGGCTTTAATAGAATCAAGAGATCTAGGTAAAATGTTCAGCTGAGGAAAACAACCCAAGTTCATAAGTCATGTATCCATTGGCTCTTCAAATGAGCCTGTTATCACATGCCCAGCTTAACATGAGTTAAAATTGAAAACCTGAAAGAGGTCACATGATCAGCTCATGGTTACGAGTCAGTTGTTTTTCCATCAGGCACGGCAGTAATGAGTCTCAGCCTGAAGTTCTAAGCACCAGGTTTCCAGAGAAGTGAGGCTGTGACTCAGTACAGAAGTGATAGCGACAAAAATGTGATACGATTTGTATTCAAACCACTGTTTAAAATTAACTTTTAAAGTCATTTAGTTCTGCAGTAGGGGGGAAAAACCCACAGAATTAAAACAGGATTCACACACAATTTAATACCCATGTTTTACACATGCTGAAAAAGCCCTAGAATGAATGGCCGCCTTGAAGTCAGTAGCAGTGGATGATAGACAGTTGCTAACAGAGACTGGGGTTGCCTTTTGTTTTTCTTTTTCTTTTTTTTTTCTTTCTTTCTTTCTTTTTTTTTTTTTTTTTTTTTCCGAGACAGGGTTTCCCTGTGTAGCTTTGTGCCTTTCCTGGAGCTCGCTCTGTATGTAGCCCAGGCTGGCCTTGAACTCACAGAGATCCGCCTGCCTCTGCCTCCCGAGTGCTGGGATTAAAGGTGTGCACCGCCACTACGCCTTTTCATTCAGAGCAAATGACACTAATAAAAACTGTACAGGAACTAACAAAAGAACGGGAGCTTTCAATGAACATTATATTGTTGGGGAATCTTATTTTCAGATGCGTTACTTTTGTTTATGTTGCATTTGTTTAACTCTGTGAAGCTGTGTTACTGTGCCTGCCTAAAACACCTGATGGTCTAATAAAGAGCTGAATGGCCAATAGGATAGGTGGGGTTGGCAGGCAGAGAGACTATATAGAAGGAGAAATCTGGGAAGAAGGCAAGGCAGGAGGAGGAGGACATCAGAGGCTAGTCATCCAGGTACACAGCAAGCCATGGAGTAAAAGTAAGATTATAGAAGAAAAAGAGAAAGCACAGAGGCAAAAGATAAATGGGATAATTTAGAGTTAAGAGAAGCTGGCTAGAAACAAGCCAAGCTAAGATCAGTCATTTATAATTAAGAATAAGCCTCTGTGTGTGATTTATTTAGGAGCTGGGTGGTGGCCCCCCCAAAAAAGTAAAAAAACAACTTAGTGCAACCTAAAAATAGTAGAAACATTAGTCACAAGGATTTTAGGCTGCAATCCCAGCACTTGAAAGGCTGAGGCAGGATTCTGAAATGCAAGGCCAGACCAGACTACATAGTGAGTCCTGCTTCAAAAATAACTAAATAAATGACCAAGATAGAAGACAAATTCTGCAGAGAGCTGGGTGGGGTGGTGCGTATCTTTAATCCCAGCACTCAGGTATGGTGATATTTTATTTGTATATGATTTTTATTTGTATGTTAATAAATAAAGTTGCCTGGGGGTCAGAGCTAATAGCAAGCCATAGTAGAAGCTGGGCGGTAGTGGCATACACCTTTAATCCAGATCACATGACAGGGAGAGCTAGGCGGATCTCTGTGCATTCAAGAACACATGCCTTTAATCTCAATACCAACCATAGAAGACCTGGAGGTCATGTGGTTGGGTTTACAACCAATGAGAAGGCAGAACAGAAAGTCAATAAAAAGACAGACACACAGTAAGTAGGCCTCTTGCTGAGGGGAAAGACAGCAGCGGCAGGAAGGGTAAGGTTTTTAGCTCTTAGCTATTCCTCTGACCTCTTGGGCTTCCATCTCTGCATTGGCTCTGTGTTTCTTATTTAACAAGATGGTTACATCTACACTCAGGAGGTAGAGGCAGGCAGATAGCTTTGTGTTTGAGGATAGCCTGGTCTACACAGCAAGTTCCAGGCAGCCAAAGCTACATCTGCTTATCTCCGCCTCCCCAGCACTGGGATTCACAGTTGTGTACCTGGCTATTTGACCTAGGTGCTGGGGATCACTCTGGGTTCCTGCACTTACTTGCAAGCACTTTACCAACAGACCCATCTTTGAAACCCAGAAACTGTATTTTCTAGGTAGCAATAACAGAATTTAGAGAGAGGCATTACTGTAATTCTGAAAATCTCTATTCTGCTCATCTTACAGTTTCTGGTTTCAATCTGTTTACATAGAAAACTTTGGTTAGACAACCAAAAGGGAAAGGTTTTGAAGAAAACTTCCACTCACACAGAGTGGAAGCTGGGGGGTGGGGGCATCTTTTAATAGCTTTTTCAGACAATAGTTTATATCCTTCTCTGACACCAAAAAACCAAAATCAACCATAGGGACTTCAGGGCTAGCTGCAGTGTGGAATCTGAAAACACACAAGAGATTTCTGGGGTTTTACATTAAACCCCATTGGCCTTTCTTGCACTTTGAACAGCTCAATTATTAATGCAAGATTCTGTAACATCACATGCTAGAAAACAACAGCTTAAACGGTCATGTAGATCTGCCAAATGTTGATACATTTTATTAATCTTCTTACATAATGTTCACAAATGTGGCCTGGGAGATGAGACCAAACCTAATCACAAAAGCATCGTGAAGCTATTACTGTCACCAAGTTGGAAGCAAGGTCTATACACCTGAAAACTCAAATGTTACCATTACCAATAAATATTATTATTTGTTTTTCTTGAAATGACAAGACCACCTTGTTCACTAACAAAAAATAAAAATTAACTAAGTAAGTTTGAGGAATCACACTTCTGGGAATTACCATGAAAAAGACAGCTTGTTGATGGCCCTGCCCCTTGCTGGTCACTGCACAGGGTGAACTTGCCAGGACAATGCAGGAGCCAGTGCTAACCCTGGTGGTGAGGACACGGGAGAGTTGGTGGGCTGACCAGCCCTACAACTACCCAGGCCCAGAACCCCAACTTCCACCCCATCTGTGAACTGCTGGAGCACATGAAGGGATCGGTCCTGCAGACCCAAAGCTGCGGGATCTCCATGACAACAGGACAAGCAAAAGGAGCTCCAGTGAAGATGGAGCATTGACGGTGTAGCAGGAGCCAGCCGCCTCCAACCAGACCAATGACTCTGCAATGAACACTTGCAAGGAAAGATGTGTGGACGAAAGGGTGTACACACTGTGTGACTCACTGTGTCACACGCCAGCTTCCATGACGAGAATGATTTTCCCTTCTCTCTTTTTTTTCTCTTGAATTTTATTTTGTTTTATTTGGGGGAGGAGGGGGTTGCAAGGGCAGAGGGTGGACATGAAGGGATGGGGAAATGAATGGGATGGAGATGCATGATGTGAAGACACAAAGAATAAACTAAAAGAAGGAGGGGAAAAAAGGGTGGCTGGTTGAACTTGTGACTCACTGGCCCAACGGCTTTTACTTAAGCAATCACTGTGTTGTCCATATGAGCATCAGCTAGAGCAGCGGTTCTCAACCTTCCTAAGGCCCTTTAATACAGCTCCTCGTGCTGTGGGGACCCCCAACCACAATATTATTTCGTGGCTACTTCACAGCTGTAATTTGGCTGCCGTCATGAATCATAATGTAAATATCGGATAGGCAGGATATCTGATATGCCACCACCAAAGGGGTCATGACCCACAGGTTGAGAAACACTGGTCCAGGGTATTAAAAAGATAGACACTCAAGGATCAACATATAACCAGCTAACAATTGTTACTGCTTCATCATGAGCATCTATAAACAGAACCATCCTGTCCTGTTCCCTTTAAGCAATGCAGTGATAAAGTATTAGGGTGTAAGCAATTCCACACACTATTGCTTTTGTCTTTTTATTTTTCATTCTTTTTGTTTTTCGAGACAGGGTTTCTCTGTAGCTTTGGAGCCTGTCCTGGATCTCTCTCTCTGTAGCCCAGGCTGGCCTTGAACTCAGAGATCCACCTGCCTCTGCCTCCCGAGTGCTGAGATTAAAGGCATGCGCCACCAATGCCCGGCACACTATTGCTTTAATACCATTCACTAATGCATAATTTTTAAAAAGCAAATAAGATTCAAGCCTTCATTATGAACGATCTTGTATTTCATTGAGCCCCTGAGGTTGTGGGAAGCCTGAGTGTCTGAATAGTGCTGCTCTGAAGACCCTAAGGACAGCTGTCCTTCCCTTACTTGATTACATACTGTCTCCCTCTCACTGTTACCCAGATACACACATCTGCATGTCTGGAACGTAAATCTGAGAGTCCATCTTTGGGAAAGGGATTCCATTGACAATTAGAGTACACTACAACCAAAGCAAAAAGTGAACGCTTGGGCTGGAGCAGTGAAGGCTCAGTCATGAGGAACTGAGGTCAGATCCCCAGCTATGTAAATACCCAGCTGGGGCAACCTGTCATCTCAGCTGGAGGTGGAGACAGGAGTGTCACTGGTGAGTTTCCCTAGCATTCACCTGCCAGCCAGGCAAGCCAAATCGGCAAGTTCCATGTTTAGTGAGTGACTTTGTCTCTAAAAAAAGACTAAAAAAAAAAAAAGAAAAAGAAAGAAAAGCACATACACACACACACTGCTTCTCTAAACCATTTCCAACACAGACATACATTGCTGTTATGATATAAAATGTTTTACTCGGGCTGGAGAGTTGGCTCAGCAGTTATCTTGCAGAGGTTCCTGGCACCCACCTCAGACAGCTCACAACCACCTTAAACTCCAGTTTGGGAGAATTTGACGCCCTCTTCTGGCCTCCATGGGCATCCACATGCAATTGCACATAGCCACATACAAACACATAATTAAAAGTAAAATAAACACTTAAATAATAGTTGTCTAGACAAAAAAAAAAAAAAATCTATGATTCATTCTGTCTGAAGAAGAGATGTAGGACACTTGGGGGGTGGGAGGACTGCTTCTATTTGAGGCCTGGCTTATGAAGGAGAAAATCTCCAAGAGTAAGAACAAAGACAGCATTTCACCGGGAAGCTTCACCTAAACAGAGGAAGACCCAGACACTGAGGCTGCTGGTACCTCAGAGGCAACAAGATGGGGTGACCAAGTTCAGGTCCAGCCCTGGCAGTCACTATGGGTGTGTCTTGGTGGCCAGAGTGCTGTTAAGCCGGCCAGCGCTCACAGTGGGTTGTGTAGTGGTGACCTAGTTTCCTATGATGGATGAAAGTTTCTATACCTCACAGAGCTGCAGAGAGAAAACAAGCCCTTGCAACTTAGTCTCTTCAACCTTGCAAGGCAAGATTATTTCCAGGGGATCAGGAATTTTCACCTACAAAATAGGATAAACTAGATGGTTTCTACAGGTGGGTCTATATATTCTGAAATATAGGAAACCATATCCATGAGAACTGACGTTCCTAGAACAAAGAGAGTCATACCTCTATTAAAGATTCTACAGGGATAATTGACTGCTTAGAACCATCTGATTGTAGAGGTAAAATGCGGCAGATTCAGAGCCAAATTCTCTTGGGCTATTTTTAATATTCTTAATAGCCATTCAGAGCCGGGCATCGGTGGCACATGCTTTTAATCCCAGCACTCGGAAGGCAGAACCAGGAGGATCTCTGTGAGTTTGTGAGTTGGAGGTCTGCCTGGTGTGCAGAGTGAGATCTAGGACAGGCACCAAAACTACACAGAGAAAAACCTGTCTAAAAAAACAAAAAAACAAAAACAAAACAGCCATTCAGTGCTCACCTCCATGTCAGAGCTAAGATCCTTGTTGCCACCAAGTGAGAGAGATTGAAAATGCATTAACAGACCACTAGCTTCCACCAATCCAAAAGCCAGGAATGCCATCATCTGAACCTACAGCAGAGATCCCCCCAATTTGCTGTAACCCACCCTGATGTTGCTATCAATGTGCTTTAAAAAATACATTTATGATTTTCTTTTGCTACATAACTATAAAAACTTCATCAACCCATTTCCACATAGGAACATATTACTTGGCACAATTCGAATCCATACTCCTGGCCACATATATTTGCCTCAAAAGTAAATTATTTCTTATTCCCTCAGAGGTGAGAGACGTGTTTTGTGTTGACATAAACAGCCTGTACTGATCTCTTTAAACAACCGCCATATTTAAAACATGAATGAACTCATGGCTTATTCTTTAAATTCAAATAAAAGATACTCTACGAAGCAACTCTCACCGATTCTGAAAGGATTTCCCAGCAATATTGTCTCTGTAGGAATCAAACAAAACATGGTATTGATCCCGGCTCCATTCCAGAACCACCTAGAATAAAAAGAGAAAGAAAAATGCCAATACTTTCTGTCCATCAAAAACTAACAGTTCAATACAAAAGTTCACTCCGGTTCATAAGCAACTGCTCAAGAAGCAGGTTGAGCAGTCCAAAGCGCCCACCCACTCCATGCTGGCCCTACAACAGACAACCTGCTCAGGCCAGTAAATAAGCTACACCTGTGGCTTAGATATCTGAGCAGACTTAGGATCTCACTGGCCTTGGGATGGGGTCTGGGGTTACAAAACATTGACAAGGAAGAGATGTTTGAATGGGGTCTTGAAGGAGGATGAGAAAGGGATGATGTCAGCTGGTCGGAAGAGTACCTCCGGGGCAGGTTGTCTGAGGCAGCTGTGTAGTTGAGCAGAGCATGGGTACCGAGAGAGACAGGTACCAGGAAAGAATAGAAGCTAGGACAGGAGGCCGGGCCCAGACTATGACGCGCTTGCCATGCATGGGTTAGCAGAAGCTGGAGGACTGCCCCAACAACAGAACAGGCTGACATGATCTGGAGGATGACCTTACTACCTGAGGCTTCCACCGACGGCCTTGCTATTCAGAAGAGAAGACGCTGCAGACAGAGGTTCCACAGACATACCCAAACATAGACTGGTTTTCCTCCACTCCCTCAACGCTGAACAAAAACTCTTCCTTACCTCTGAGTACCTGCTCCAGGCCCCACCAACTCTCATCTCATGGCCTCTCATCCTCTCTCTTCCTTTTGGTAGGATCTTGTCTACTGGTGCACAAACACATTCTGGAGTCTCTGGAAAGCCTACCCTTACAACTTTTCTAGTTGATCACTCTATATCAAATCCTTTCCATCTTCCAAAGTCACCTCTATTCTAGAACCCTCAGCCCTCTCCAACCTCACTTCTGTCCCCCAACCCCCCTTTTCAGTGGCCTACCAAGGCTCTACACCGTCAAGTCCAATGACAACTGCCGGGTCTCGACTTTGACCTTTTCCTCTTTCTAGAAGCACTTCCTTCTATCTCTCTACCACCCTGGTGGCTTGCCATCGTCTACCCAGTTTCTAAATGTCTCTTCATTCTGTCCTTCATTCTGGAATGGTCTCCTGACTGCCACCCACCTTCTGGCTTCATGCTCCCTCTCTGCCAAGGTGTAATGGCTATTCATGATCATTTTCATAAATAGTATTATCGTTTATCTAATCTTAGATTTTACCAACAGATCACCCTGATGGCAGAGAAAAGTAAATATTCTGAGGAGACTGCTTTAGAGCAGTGGTTCTCAACCTTCCTAATGCTGTGACCCTTTAATACAGTTCCTCATGTGGTAGTGACCCCCAACCATAAAAGTATTTTCGTTGCTACTTCATAACTGTAATTTTGCTACTGCTATCAATCATCATGTAAATACCTAATGTGTGATATCTGGTATGTGACCCCAAAGAGGGTCACAACCCACAGACTGAGGTGTCTGGAGTAGAAGCTTCAAGTGACAAATCTAGTGTTTCATCTGTAAAAGGTGACCCCAATTTCCAGTACAAATTTTTTTAAGGACAGATCCAAGTGATGTTTTTTTTTTTTTTTTAAAGATTTTATTTAATTTTCTTTTATGTGCATTGGTGTTTTGTCTGCATTCATGCCTGTGTGAGGGTGTTGGATCCTTTGGAACTAGATTTACAGACAGTCGTCAACTGCCATGTGAGTGCTGGGAATTGAACCTGGATCCTCTGGAAGAGCAGCCAGTGCTCTTAAATCCTGAACTAGGTCTCCAGCCCCTCCATATAAACTTTTTATCTATCTATCTATCTATCTATCTATCTATCTATCTATCTATCTATCTTGGTTGTTTTGAGACAGGGTTTCTCTGTGTAGTTTTGGTGCCTGTACTGGATCTCGCTCTATAAACCAGGCTGGCCTTGAACTCACAGAGATCCGCCTGGCTCTGCCTCCTGGGTGCTGGGATTAAAGGTGTGTGCCACCAACACCCAGCCTAATGTTACTAGTTTTAAAAAGTATAAAAGTATAAACACCAGTTTTAGAAGGAGGTTTGTTCTATCAGGTAAAAATGCTTGTGTGTGAGTGAGTAAGTGAGTGAGTGAGTGTGTGTGTGTGTGTGTGTGTGTGTGTGTGTGTGTGTGTAGGTCAAAGATCAACATGGGATATCTCTCCTTCATTTGGTTGCTCTGTCTTGATTTTTGAGGCAGAGTCTGGGGCTCACCTATTCTCCTAGACTGGATAGCTACCCAGCTCCGGGATCCACCTGTCTCCACCTCTCTCTCCAGCTCCGGGACAGGAGAACCAACCATGCTTCTGCACTCCTTTTTAATGTGGGTGCTAATGACTCAGACTTGCGGAGTGGGAACTTCACTGACTGAGTCATCCCCTACCACCCATGTTTCCTACTTCTAGGGGTCTATTTTAGTGATCACAGCCTTTATAATCAGTTGCTGGTCAGCTTTTACAAGATGGCAGCTGAAGCTAGTCTGCACCCTTTGAACCCCTGTGAGGCAGATGCCACAGGCACCCTCCCTTCTTGGCCGGAGGACTGAACTTGTGCCACCTGACTCTGGCTTTGCCCAGGCTGCTCCCTCAGACTTACCCACAGTTGGCTTGTAAACTATACACTGATGAATGGAGCCATTCACCAGTTCTGAAACTGATGTTTACCTAATACACTAGGCATCTAGTGACCCAGAACTATTTCCCTGACAGCTACAAACAGCCACAATTACATAAAAAGTGTATGGTTTTATTCTGTCCTTACAGTTGCTAAAATTCTCATGAACCCAAACAGGGCAGGAACCTGGAGGCAGGAGCTGATGCAGAGGCCATGGAGGGGTGCTGCTCCCTGGCTTGCTCCTCATGGCTTGCTCCTCATGGCTTCCTCAGCCTGCTTTCATTCTTTATTTCCTCTTGGTTTTAAATCATATGGCTTTCTGTCTGATGACAGAATGCGGCTCCCTCTGTCGGAATGAGACTTAGTTTGTCAGATGTCTCTAAGATCCTTTCTTCCTGTTTCATGTGCTGTGCATATGAGTCACCCACAAGCTGACAAATCACCTGTACCACAAGACTGGAACAAACTGTCCCAAGACTGGAGAATTTAAAAAGGCATACTGTGACTATACATCAACTACTACCAATACTGGTTTGTTACATTCTAGAAGGAACTAGAGAAGCGGCCTACACAGTATTACAAAAGTGCAAGGCATATTAATAAGGTACCTGCTCCTCTGCTATCCCACTAACATAAGACAATAGAACAGCCAGGCAATCCCTGTGAGTTGTTCTGCTATCTCTGGGGAACAACTGACAAGCATCAGCTGAGTGAGTGGGTCCCTCACTTCTGCCTAGTGAGCATCACAGACAGAAGAGATCCCCAGAGGGGACATATGGCACTTCATTAGTACTTATTGGATGCTGTCCACTGAGCACTTCGCAAGGTGCCTTGTAGTCATGTGACACCTCCTTTAAGTCACCTGTCCTCACCAGACTTCCACACAATGGTGTCCTAGTTAGGGTTTCTTTTTTGTTTTTGTTTTTGCTGGAGCTGAGGACCAAACCCAGGGCCTTGTGCTTGCTAGGCAAGCGCTCTACCACTGAGCTAAATCCCCAACCCCTAGTTAGGGTTTCTATTGTTGTGATGGAACATGTGTATTTGGCTTACACTTCCACATCACTGTTATTCACTGAAAAATGTCAGGACAGGAACGCAAACAGGGCAGGAACCTGGAGGCAGGAGCTGATGCAGAGGCCATGGAGGGGTGCTGCACACTGGCTTGCTCCTCTTGGCTTGCTCGGCCTGCTTTCTTATGGAACCCAGCACCACACCATGGGCTGGCCCTCCCCCATCAATCACTAATTCAGGAAATGCCTTATGGCCAGATCTTACGGAAGCATCTTCTCAGTCGAGGCCCCTCCTCCCAGATGACTCCACTTGTGTCAAGTTGGCATGACCAGCCAGCACAGTCAGTGAACAATAAGTTTTGACGCTCACGGCACACCTGCCGTTGGGGGACTGGGAGCGCCAACTGTTTTATTTACTTTTGTTGATCGAGATGTGAGTGGGGTGGCCGGTAAGCAGACAGGTGAACAGGTGACTGGGCCTCCTAAGCATTCCCATTCTACCCACTTCTTTGTTTGTTTGTTGTTTTGTTTTTCAAAACAGGGTTTCTCTATGTAGCCCTGGCTGTCCTGGAACTTGGTTTGCAGACCAGGCTGGCCTCGAACTCAGAGATCCACCTACCCACCCCTGCCTCCTGGGTGCTGGGATTAAAGGTGTGTGCAGCTACTGCCCACTGACCCACTTCTTTCTGCCTGTCCACCAGCCTAGTGCACGACTCCTGCAGGTCACCCTGCCTGCAGCCATTAACACTCTCTTATTCAGGATCCCTCAATTCTTCTACCACTGATAAGGCAGGTTTTGTTGGGGGAGGAGGCAGTTATCATCATTTAGCAGTATTCCTGGGCCCCAACTACTAGAAGCCAGTACAAAACAAACTTTAATGGCACCAGGTGTAGGGGGAAGGTCACCACAGCTACACCAGTCACCAGGTGCAGGGGAAGGTCACCACAGTTACACCAGTCACCAGGTGCAGGGGAAGGTCACCACAGCTACACCAGTCACCAGGTGCAGGGGAAGGTCATCACAGGTACACCAGTCACCAGGTGCAGGGGAAGGTCATCACAGGTACACCAGTCACCCAGGAGCAGGGGAAGATCATCACAGCTATACCAGTCACCCTTGTATCAACTTTCTTCCTTTCTATCTCCTGCTGCAAGGGCCTTCGTTTGTTTATTTTGTGTATGGAGGGCATGTGAAATCTCCAGCATGTATGTAGAGGGCAGAGGAAAACTTGTAGGAATCTGGGAATCAGTTCTCTCCGTCCACCACAGGAGTCCTGGGACTCAAACTCAGGTCACCAGACTCGGTGACAGGCACCTTCACTCTCTGACCCACCTCACTGGCCCCTTCATTTATTCTTTGGATTATCTCCCGATGTCAAGGCCTTTTACTCTGTTTCTTTGGTTGAGAAACGGTAGTTTCTCAATATCAGCACCACTGCCATTGGGCCTGGATAATTCTTTGCTATGGGGGATTGTCCTATATATTAGCAGAACTCTTGGCTTCTACACATTAAAGCCAACAGCACTATTTCATTCCATGCCCAGCCATGACGATCTAAACTGTCCCACACGTTGTAAAACATGCCCTGGGAGAAACAGCACCACCAGCAGCCGAAAGTGAATGCCTGAAACAGCCCTGGCTCCGTCCTCTGCCTGAGTACTTCTGGCCCTTCCACAGCATCAATAAAACCATCTAGACCCAGGCCACCGGGCAAATCCATTCTCACTGCTGATGTCTCCCACTGCACCCTCTCTTCCTCTTTGGAGCGTTGCTCACAATTGTGATGAAGTAGCATTTAATGTCTCACTGTACACACTCCTTTGTCAGCAGGAACCATGTCTTCTCCTTGACTCTTGTGCCCCCAGGGGCCTGGTTAAGTATTTCCTAACAGAATGAATGAGCCAGGCATTCTGTGGGGAAGGCAGAGTTTTAAGTTTACTGAGATGCCATCTCTGACCCTAGGTTGCTAAGAAAGGAATGGGAAGTTAAGCTGTATCTCCCAAGCAAACTAGATTAACTGGCAGCTGTACTGATAAGCTGCTGTGCACATAAAAATAAACATTTCTTTTGAAGTACCCAATACAAGAAACATTCCAGGGCCAAGTGAGTAAGGACCCAAACACAAAGCTCCCTACGAAGTAGAGGGAAATCCATCCCCATCATGGCATAAAGGCAGAGGCGAGAGAGGAATTGGCTGGTCTTCTGCAAACAGCTGCTCCACCTCACCCATGGACTAGGACAGAAATCGTTCCCACCTCCCCAGCCCAGGGGAAAGACTCGGTGGGATCACCAACAGGGCTCACTGTCCTTCACGTCGTCAATGCCAACCCTGCCTCACATCTGTATAAAGGGCTGTCAGCTATCTGTTCTCAGGAGCAGGTGCAAGTTGATCCCCAGAATCAGCTCACACTCCCTAGCTGGAGCCAGAGGTGGGTGTGCCATGTAGCAGAAGTGGGTCACACAAGACAGAACCTTATATTAGGCCCACGCCCCCACCCCAAAAGAGTCAGAGGCTAAGATGAAAAGCCCCTGAGGCTATGGAAGGAGTTACCAACCCATCTAAATGAAAGTGGTATTTGGTCTCAGCAAGATGACCAAGCCACAGCTCCCAGGGTGGTGGGAGAAGTGGTCTCAGAAGCATGCCCTTTAGGTATCTGACACTTGGCAAACCTGAGGTCTTCACACTTACATAGGAAGGACTTCCTGCCCTGTTTCCTGGCTGTCTTCTGCACGCTCTCGCTCGCTCACTGGGTTAGGAAAGAGAGAGGCCCACAAACCCATCTCTTTCCTCAGTTTTGGGTTTGCTGTCTATTGCAGGCCTAGCTAGGGGAGGGCACAAAGCCTCAATTTTTTTTTTTAATAATTCCCTTTTTTAGATTTATTTATTTATTATGTATACAGCATGTATAACTGCAGGCCAGAAAAGGGCACCAGATCTCATTACAGATGTTGTGAGCCACCATGTGGTTGCTGGGAATTGAACTCAGGACCTCTGGAAGAGTAAATGATGCTCTTAACCTCTGAGCCATCTCTCCAGCCCCACAAAGCCTCAACTTTAGGCTCTGGAATCAGTTATTCCCCGAGATCGGCCACCCTAATGCTGAAGGGATATTAAGAGTTTGCAATCTGAAGTGACCACAGAAGTTTGTAACCAGGCTGGCTTCGAACACAAAGATCTGCCTATTCCGGCTCCCCACGGCTCACCACCATGCCCAGGCCAACTGAGAATTTTTTGTTACCAATGAGCAATACACATCTTGGGCCCAACTGACAGCCTACTATGCTCATCCAGACAAGCACAGTTAATGGCGTAGCCTTTGTTTCTTCTTCTTTCATAAAGAAACTTCACTCCTACATAATACAAATGCCTGGGTGTTCTTTCAGGCATGGTTGTATGATGCAATGGGTGACAATGCCAGGGAAGAATTTAGGTCTCGGATGCGTTCTTCCTCCATTTCTGGGAGAGCTCTAGGGTCCCGGTAGAACCCCAGGATACTGCACTTTTTCCTGACACTGTGTCTGGGCTTGGGGGTGGGAAGAACACCGTGATAAATATGGCTGTCTGCCCCAGGAGGGGAGTGTGAGGTAGGTGCTAGGCATTTAAGACACAGGAGCAGTGAGAGGGGGAGGGGAAGGGAGGGGAGGGAAGGGGAGGCAGAGCTGCTGCAGAGAGCAATCCTCTACAGACACCTATTGTCTGCCAGAGGCCAGGAGGTCAGGAAATCTTGCTTTCACAACATACCAAAATTCATTAATAAAAAAGAACAGACTCAAAAGTTGACCAAATGCAACTATGAAGTTGCTATATATGTTATTCTCTGAATCACTGCTGGAAGATTTATGGTGTACCCTTGAGCCGTATTTAGCAAGGTCCCAGGATAATATACCCATACAAGAATACAAACTTCAGGGCTGGAGAGATGGCTCAGAGGTTAAGAGCACTGGCTGCTCTTCCAGAGGTCCTGAGTTCAATTCATGGTGGCTCATAACCATCTGTAATGAGATCCGATGCCCTCTTCTGGCCTGTAGACAGAACACTGTATACATAATAAATTTTAAAAAAATCTTTAAAAAATAGAATGACTACAACTTCACAGATACTTTCCATGCAAACAGCTCAAGACTATATCTACAAGATAAAGGGAAAACAGTTATCACCAGCATAACGTGAAGGCCAAGGAAAGGAAATGGGTCTGAACTGCAGCTGGTATCTTGGACAGTTGTTGCTCTGGCCAATCTTTGATAAGAGTGTGATATCTGTTCTCGGGGTAGCCTTCTCAAATCGTGTGGTTCAGCTGTGACTCCCAGGCCCTCCCAGCCCCGAGGCTCTGCAGATGATTTGGATGGCTGATGGGTTTAACTAGGGCATTCATCCCCAGGGCAAGTGTGGCCGGCCCTACAGAGAGAGAGAGGCTCTGCAGTTACTAGTTGGGCAGAAGGGAAGCTGGCGGCCACACCCGGTTGGGGTAGGCTGTCTGAGGGAGCTGAAGAACAGGAAGGAATCATTCAAGCACCTTGATCCAACCTGCCAGAGGTTTAGCCTGTCCAGTTACACCAGCTAATAAGCTCTTTAAAAACAAAAACCAGGTCTGAGTTGGAATATGTCACTAGCAACCTAGTACTACTATTGACAACCAGCAGCCATTTCCAGTGACCAGAGATTCGAAATGCAACAAGCCTCTGCTCAGCAACTCCAAAGCATTCTTTCCTTCCCTCTGGCCACACGCCCCCCTATTTATGAGACCACCCTAAGGCTTGTGCCTCCTGCAAAGGTCTCCGGGGCTCCTCTAAAAGGTTTCAACCAGTGATTTTTCTTCCCTTAAACTAAACTGTTATTGACATATTGAATTCCCTTTTCCCTTACACTCTTACACGGTCTTATGTGTGCAGTGGCCTCCTCTCCCCAGCCTGAGCTACACCTATGAGCATGCTCTGTGCATCCTAACAGCAGGCCTCCGGTGTCTACGAAAATTTCCTAGAACAAAAATGAATTTCAGGACATGAAAATGGACAAGTTACAGTCACATTAATCATGTTTGAAAACACCCTATATCAGAGTAGAAACCTTACCTTCACTGAAAATGAGGTTAAAAGGATGCTAGTTAAAAACCACCCTTCTGGATCTCTGTGAGTTCGAGGCCAGTCTGGTCTACAGAGCTAGTCCAGGACAGGCTCCAAAGTTCCAAAGAAACCCCGTCTCAAAAAAAAAAACAAAAAAAAACCAAGAACAAAAAAACACCCTTCATCCATCCATCCGTCCGTCCAACCACCCATCCAACCATATGCTCCAGAATTTACTTGGCACCTTCTGGTCAATAAACATTTTCCATTTACCAAGAGTTGAGCAGTGATTTCGACAGTCTCTGCTTTGCCAATTACCTGGGCTCTGGTAGTGGTAAATGTCTTTCCCCAAATAAAGACATTTTTAAAGAAAAGTTCTATGTGATCCCTAACATTTTCTCCATAGCACTAATTACATTAAGAGTGTGTTCATGATTATTTTTTATCAGTGCCGTGCGGCACACGAGAGAGAGGGAGAGGGGGAGAGGGGGAGAGAGAGAGAGAGAGAGAGAGAGAGAGAGAGAGAGAGTCTGTGTAAGTCAGAGAGTAACTGTGAGGAGTTGATTGTCTCTTTCGGCCTTTACAGGAGTTCCAGGGATCTAGCTCAGGCTGTTGGGCTTACTTGGGCGGCAAACACTACCCCTAGAGCCATACGGCCAGCCAGTTCAGGTTTCCTGTGTGAACTGCCCAATGAATGTACATAAATGCACATTTTTTTGTTTTTTGTTTGTTATTGTTTTTCAAAACAGGATTTCTTTGTGTAACCTTGGCTGTCCTGGAACTCAATTTACAGACCAGGATGGCCTCGAACTCGCAGAGATCCACCTGCCTCTGCCTCTCCAGTGCTGGGATTAAAGGTGTGTACCCACCCTCCCGACTAATTGTAAATGTACATTCCTGAACATTTAAAAAAAAAAAAAAAAAAGGGAGGGAGAGGCCTTGAATAGGTTGGCCAGCAGTTCTGAAGCCACTTTGTTGTTTTAGCTGCCTTTGTTTTGTTTTTTTTCCTCTCCCCCCCACCAGATCTGAGGACCGAACCCAGGGCCTTGCGCTTGCTAGGCAAGCGTTCTACCACTGAGCTAAATCCCCAACCCTTGTTTTGTTTTGTTTTGTTTTTCAAGACAGGGTTTCTCTGTGTGATTTTGGTTCCTGCCCTTAAACTCACTCTGTAGACCAGGCTGGCCTCGAACTCACAGATCCGCCTGCCTCTGCCTCCCAGGGCTGGGATCCCGGCTCGTTGCTGCTTTTGTTTTGTGAGACACAATTGTCTCACTCCGTAGCCCTGGCTGACCAGCAACTTATAATATAGACCAGGCTGGCTTCATACTCAAAAGATCCACTTGCCTGTCTCCCAAGTGCTAGGATTAAGGGCATACACCACCATTCCTAGCAAAACAACTAGTTTTTCATAAAACCTCTGAATGCAAAAATAAATTATAAAGCTGTGACAGAGAGAGCCCCCAACTCACAGGATCAGCTGGGAATAACTCATTTTGGGCACTGCGGAGAATTAGCTTGTGTAGGCCATGGACTATGCCCTCAGATGGGTCTCCTGTTCACCTTTATTTTATTTTTTGCCTCTGACCAAGAACACACTAAAAACCTAACAGTTTAATCAGGAAACTAATCAAAAACAAACATGGTAACATACACTTCTTTCCTGAAATTGGACCAGTTAAGAAACTAGTTGCAAAGGTAACTTGAGCTGGATCCGGTTTTCAATCCTCTTTATCATGGAAAAAGTGTACTTCATTAATACAAAAACATGACCTTCAACAGACAAAGGAAAGAACAGGGAGATAATGGGGAAATTCTTGTACACAGGAGCAGACTTAACTGAGCCTATTGACTTTCTTAGGTGAATTAATTTGTTTCCACGCTTAGTTTCCCGAAGAAACTGATACATTCATTCCCAAGTAAGACAAGGCACACATACAAATACCCACGTAATTGGTGATCTGCAACCTTCCATTCAGAATCCTAAAATCCAAAAAGCTCCAAACACCAGCTCTGTTCTGTCCCTCACTTGGCAGCATACTTGACCTGCCTTGAACTCATTTGGTGGTAAAACCTGACCTAA
Source organism: Onychomys torridus (assembly GCF_903995425.1). Classification (NCBI taxonomy): domain Eukaryota; kingdom Metazoa; phylum Chordata; class Mammalia; order Rodentia; family Cricetidae; genus Onychomys; species Onychomys torridus. The sequence continues at coordinate 8,800,878 of NC_050462.1, read as the reverse complement.
CTGACATGAGACTATTTATAGTCATTATTTTCCTCATGGAGTATAAATATTCATGTACTTCACTATAGAGAGTGCAGGCATTTGATGGTAAGATAAAGCAGTAGTTGTGGAAGTTTCAGGAAAGGGTGTGTAGATTTGTATATAAAATGAGGGTAGGCCTGAAATACATTCTTACCTCAAGAGCATGCATGTCTTAACGACACATAATAGCAACTATAATAAGACAGAACAAACACTAATGTTGAAGCCAAAAGTTTTCCTTTTCCTTTGAGTCAAAAATCTCACTGTGTAGCCTAGGCTAACCTCTAAAGCTCAGACCTCCTGCTTGTCTCCTGAATGCTAATATTACAGTCACGTTATACTATACAAAGCAGAATCAAGCGTTTCTGAATTACAGGCACAGTTGATCTAGATTCCTTAAAGGATTCTTAAGGACACAGTCAAGTGCTCTGACTTACAAGAAACTGGGACTCTCAGACTCACATGACTTACATCAAACAAGTTAGTCCTGCTAGCTTCACCCAGTGCTGTGGCCTGCCGGGTCCTAAAGAGACTAATGGCTAACTGGGGTGCAGATTAGCAGCTCACCTCCAGGCTCTCTCAGCACCTGTTAGGAAGTACGTGCTGGCATCCTGGCTCCCCTCAGCTCTTCTCAGCATGCCCCTACATTAATTTCTCCAGCTCACGGGCTTCCTTCCCTCCCCCCAGCTTCTCATTCCTATACAACCCTGCCATTTCGGCCACGCGTTAGCTCGCTCCTTGTCTCCCTCTCCAACCTCCCCTCATGGCCTGGTTCACTCTACTGCCATGCTCAGTCTACTACTTTCTCTCTCTGCTCTGGACTCTTCCAGGTGCCTCTGGATGCACTCTCCCTCAAATCTACAACAAAAACCTCTTCACCATACCTCAGAGATGTGTCATTTCCATGTCCCCTATGAGGGCTCACCCTCTAGACTGTCACCTCTGGATCCAGCTGTGCTTCGATTTTTATCAGAATTCCCAAGGGTTTTCCAGAAAGTACTTGGCTCGATTTAGAGGGGAAAATAAATTACTTAGCAGATACCTCCTTTGATTATATTTTCCCTCAATATTTGGGCCAGTGTTCAAATGGCTTATTAAAATGCAAACGGGGGCTGGGGAGATAGCTTCATTGGTCACATAAAGCCTGCTGTGGATCGGGGACTAGGGAGGTGGAAGGAGGCCAGCCTGGGGTACATGTGATCTCATCTCAAACACTCAGGGTGGGGCACCCCAGCAGAGGCTGGAGAGATGGCTAAGAAGTTCGAGAGCATGTATTGCTCTTCCAGCAGGCTGGAGTTTGGACCCCAGCATCCATACTGAACTGCTCACATCACCTGTCACTCCAGCTCCAGGGGATCTTCACACACACACACACACACACACACACACACACACACACAGAGTTAAAAATTATATACCCAGGCCGGGCAGTGGTGGCGCACACCTTTAATCCCAGCACTCGGGAGGCAGAGCCAGGTGAGGTGGCTCTCTGTGAGTTCAAGGCCAGCCTGGGCTACAGAGTGACTTCCAGGAAAGGCACAAAGCTACTCAGAGAAACCAAACAAACAAACAAACAAAGAAAAAATGCCCACATTTCCTCTAACACTAAGAGGGGGAAAATAATGAACTCACAATTTAACAATGATTTTCTTAACCATTATATGCATTATAACTAGTTAACAAGTTGGTGATATTAGAGAGAGTTAACCATATGATAACATTAAGAGTAGCATTATCTAGCATTATCTGTGACAGTTCAACAAGGGTTTGTTATGGGCTATCAAACCAATGAAGGGCTTCAGACACTTAACTCCCACTAGCAACCCTGGTAAGAAGATATTCTTGCCTCGATTTTGAAGAAGAGGAAGCTTAGAGAGGTTAGATTGCTTTTCCCAAATCAGATGAGAAAAGTGTGGGCTGCTTGAGAAACCAAGAAACCATCGGAGCTGGTGGTGCAGTTCAGGGGAGGTTCAGTCCCCCAGAGGAGGTAGTGATGTAATGAGATAGCTCACAGGATAAGGGCACTTGCTGCCAAACCTGACAACCTGAGTTTGATCCCTGGGAACCACGAGGTGGAGAGAGAGAACCATACACACATTGTGACATATGTGTACCCACCCACATGCATGCACATAACATAAATAAATGTAATGAAAATCTTTTTTTAAAAAGAAGTGTTATTACGACTAGGACACCAAAGCCAACTGTCTAACTTTGAAGCAAATGTCTGCCATGAATTAGCTGTGTTAGCATATGCAAATACCTCAGTTGCATAACCTGTAAAGTGGGTAAAACAATAACTATCCCTATCAGATGATAGTGTGAAGAATAAATTAGTATGTAATGCAGTCAAGAGAATGGCTAGTATGGACTATGTTTGTTATTATCATGGTTATTATCATTAGCTGGAACCGTCAGTCAAAACCACATTCCATCTACCCAGCCCTCCTGCCTCTCTTCTCCACTGTTCTGTGTGAGCACCCCACAGACCAGCTGCCACCTGCCACTCCACTCTTCATTCTCTTATTTAATCTACAAACCGGGCACTGTTTGTGCACACCTTCAATCCCAGCACTCTGGAGGCAGAGACAGGTGGATATCTGTGAGTGCAAGGCCAGCCTAGTCTACATAGGGAGTTCCAGGCCAGCCATGGGCTACACGGTGAGACTCTATCTCAAAATAAAATAAAATAAAATAAAAATTTATGGGGGACTTTAAGGCTGTAACAAATGTATTTTATGCTGTGGTTAATAAACTGTGCTCACTTAAAATCAACCAGATTAAAAACATAACTCGGTGACCTCAACATTCGGGAGGGCTGAGTCGGGAAGACTGCAGACTTCTGGCCAGCCCAAGCAACTCAGTTCAGACCATTTTAAAAACAAAGTCATCCAAAAGCAGTCAGACACTAACTGCAGAAACATTAAGTTACAATACATGAAATAAAGACAGACTACAGGACAGTGCAAGACTAAGAAAAATATCCCACAATTACAAGCCCACCTGCAAGACTATTTTTCTAGTCCCTAGAACCACTGAAAACACACTTAGACACATGCCATATAATTCAGCCAGTCCCTAGACACATGCTTAGTCTGCATACAGTGGCGGTGCCTGGCACTGGGCTTGGGCTAGAGTTACAGACGGCATTTAAACAGATAGCACCTCCTCTACAGATCTTTTACAGTCCAGTGTGGGTGCTGCCGTCGGCACACGTGTGTATTGTGGCATTTTATAAAGCTATCCTGTTCATTTTAAAACTCTTTTAACCTCCTACTAAATATAAACAATAGGGACAGATTTCAAACCATTTGAAAGCACAACGTTTCTTCCTGTTTCCAGAAGCAGTGTTTTGTTGAATCACACTCCTGTGCCCATCTATTTCTGACGAGCTCATCACCCTTTGCACACTTAAGACAGAGTACCATATCAGATGGCCATGAACCAAATAACTGTGAAATTTAAAACAAAGAGTAATTTCAGTCCACAAACGTCCAACGTATGTCTCCAAAGAAGCACAACAAAAAACCCATTTATCCCGGTGCTTCCCATCTCCCAAACCGGTTGCCTGTGCCCTTTGAATAGTTTACAATCTAACCCAACTGATTTTAAGTTCAGGTCTCGGTCCATGAAAGACCAGCGCCTTGATCTAAAAAGTATTAGCATGCCCCATGACGCAAGGGTCTGTGCTGGCTCCCCAGAGGTCCGGGCCGGGAGTTCCAAGGTCGACAGGCAGTCCTAGTCACCTGACAGGGACCCTACTCAGCTCATCTGAGATAAGCACTTGGTGCCTCCCAGCAACGTGAACATTCTTACCAGTTAAGGCCTCCACCCACTGACATACAGCTTTAGCTGTTCAACACAGCACAGCAAGAGTGAAAAAGGAAGGGAAAAAAGTTAAGAAAAAAAAAAATCTCCCCTTATTTACTCTGCAAAATTCACATGCAAAACTGCACGTGCCTCTTAGACAAAGTCTGAAATCAGAAGGAACCGGATTAAGAAGATAAGGTGTTTTGTGAAAGGTGGAAGATTAATAGGGTGGCACTGGAGGACTGGATCTGGAGGAGGGCCAAGGAATAAAGGGGTCACTACAGAAAAGAAAAAAAAAAAAAAAAAAAAACAGACTGCATATGCTAGAAGGCAGTTTTCACCGGCGCAAGGCCTGGAGGGCTCTTGGGGACAGCCCGGGGAAGGAAGGGCACCCGCACATAGGAGCATGGGGGGCCCGGGCGTGCATTGCAGCTGCCGCAGCGGAGCGGGGGAGAGGATGCACGCTGTCGGCGCTCGGGGGCCGGTGGGGCTGTGTGCTGGTCCCCAGGCTGCAGGGAGAGGATGGGGAGGCAGGAGGGAGACCCGGGACGCCGGCAGCACCGGGCTAGCCAGGGAGGGCTGCGCACGCGGCTGCAAGGCTCGGGCTCCGCTACTCACCTCTCCGAACTGGAAAGCCGAGACGATGGTGACCACGACGCCCACGAAGCAGACGTAGAGCCCATACCTGTGGGATAGGCAGGTATAGGTCTGTCTCTGCAGGAGCTTGAGCAGCATCACCCCGGCGGCCCCGCCACCCCACGCCGGGAGGAGCCCGCGCCGCGCCACCGCCTCAGCGAGCCGCCATCCACGGCCGCGCCGCCGCGCTCAGCTCACAGCCCCCGGTCGCCGTGCATTGTGGCTCCGGCGACCGACAGCCCGCTGGGCTCCACGCCGCGGCCGCCGCTTCCGGGAGCCCGGAGCCCACGCCCTCGGCGCGGCGGAGGCGGACCCGCGGCCCGCAAGGCGGCCGGCGCCGCCCGGGTTGGCCTCCGAGAGGCGGCGGCGGGTCGCCAGCGCCACCTGGAGGGCGGAGGGGCAAGCGCAGGCGCGCTCCCTCCCCTCTGCGCGTGCGCTGCGGGCTCTGCCCTCTGGACTCTGCCCGGCAAAGCCGGCTGGGACCCACCCAGCTCAACAGGTAACCCACCCCGCTGTCCCCCTGACCATGCAAAAGCATGGTCAAAAGCAAAGCTCCTGTCTCAGGTTTGCTCTTGGGACAAATGTGGGTGACTGTGGTTAGGGAACACATATTCAGCTTGACCCCCAAATGACATCATCTACTCTGTGCTTACACGAGGTTTGATTAGTTATAAAAAAAAGAAAATCACTGGTCAAGGCATTTACCAAATGCATTTTTGAGGCCACGGGTTAGGCTGGTTGCGGCAAAGCAGGGAAAATTCTAACGGATTTAGATACTATCCTGATGCCTTAGCTTTTGATAGTGATCTGCTAAGAACATTTTTTATTTTTTAAACTATAGTTACTTGTATGAATGTTTGTGTGTGCACGGGCACTTCTGTGTGTTTGGAGGGAAGCGGGTGGTGAGTCAGTCGTTTCTGTTCTAGCCTGTGGGTTCAGGGAATTGAACCCAGGTAGTCAGGCTTTGAAGCAAGCATCTGGTCCTGCTGAGCCATTTCAGGGCCCCTCAAATACAACTGAAAAGTTGTTTTAGTCACAAGGTTATTAGGTCAGACATAGAGAGAGAATGGCTTTTTGTTTTGTTTTGTTTCTTTGTTTTTCGAGACAGGGTTTCTCTGTCTAACAGTCCTGGCTGTCCTGGAACTCACTCTGTAGACCAGGCTGGCCTTGAACTCGAAGAGATCTGCCAGTCTCTGCCTTCCAAGTGCTGGGATTAAAGGTGTGCGCCACCACCACCTGTTGAGAATGGCTTTCCAAAGAACCAAAACTATCCCAAGATAATTTGGCTCTGGTCTGCAACAACTGTGACTGTTCATAATCACAAAGGCCTGTAATTCTGGTTTGGTGCAATCTCTAACACAGGTGCTGTTTTTCTTTATGGGAACGACAACCATGATTTATACAGGGCACTTAGAGAAGGTGCCGTAAGGAACCCCATTGCCACCACCCAACCCTACCCCACTACCCCCGCCCCAGACACCATCATATTGTTTGAGAGAACTTTGGGGTTAATAATCTGAAAGTCAACTTTACTCATTTACTATCTATCTATCCATCTATCTATACATACATATATATATACATATATATATATATATATATATATATATATATATATATCTTCATGCCTGTGTTGTGGAATAACCTTTTTGTACACTGTGAAGACCTGTCTCTGCTAAGGCACCTTTTGATTGGTTTAATAAAGGGCTGAGTGGCCAATGGCTAGACAAGAAGAGGATAGGCTGGACTTCCAGGCAGAGAGAAAAGAGACTAATCTAAGCCCAGGAGAGACACCAGAGGGGACAGAGAGGAAGCAGGATATGCAGGAGGAGAGGTAAAAGCCACAAGCATGTGGCAACACATAGGTTAATAGAAATGGGTTAATTTAAGTTATAAGAGCTAGTCAGAAATAAGTCTAAGGTAGGGCTGAATTTTCATAATTAACAAGAAGTCTCCATGTGTTTATTTGGGAGCTGATGGGTGGGTCAGAAACTTGTTACATGCCTGGCATAATGCAAAGCATCTATCAGGTATAGACAACTAAAAGGTCGAAACCTCTAAAGCTGTGCATTGAAATAAACCTTTATGGTTTTTAAATTGACTGCCTTTGGTATTTGTTACAGTAACAGAGAGCTGACTGATATAGAAAGATATGGGAGAAAAGGTCTAAGGATTACAGAGGATGGGAGGGAGGTAACATCCAGGCAGAACCGGCCGTGTTGAAGCTTGAAGGCAAGACAGAGATGCAGTGAAGTGGAAAGCTTGGCAGGGCCTTGAAGCTCACATCAGAAATAAAGGATTTTAACTGGGTGTGGTGGTGTATACCTTTAATCCTTTAAGCAGAAGCAACCAGATCTCTGAGTTTGAAGTCAGCTGGATCTATATAGCAAGTTCAAAGCCAGGCAGGGCTACATAGTGAGATCCTGTCTTAAGATTAATCTATTAATTTAAAAATAAAGAACTTTCTCTTTAAGGCAGTGAGAATGTTAACAAGATGCAAACTATCTGGGGCAAGTTCTGAGGCAGTAAGAACAATGACAGTGGAGTCGCCAGGTCCAGAATACCCAGTTAAATCTGAATTTGAGAAACACAGTGCAAGGGCTGGAGAGGTGGCTCTGCAATTAAGAACACCGGCTGCTCTTCCAGGGAACAGGGCTGAGCCCCAGCACCCACATGGTGGCCCACAAACTTCTTTAACTCCAGTTTCAGGGGATCCAAAGGCGTCTTCTGGTCTGAGGGCTCTGCACACACATGGGACACAAACATATATGCAAGCAAAAACACCTATACACATAAAATAAAAAATAAAATATCTTAAAAGCAAATCAATATATCTATGCAGATATTTAGTATAAGTATGTCCCATGCAATTTGAGGGACATACTAACACTACTTGTCGTATATTTGGACATTTATCTGAATGTCCTATACACTGATCTGCTCTAGATATCTAAGCCATTTGGTCATAAGAGTACATGTCCATGGGCCTAGGCTACTGCCTGGAAAGACACAGAGATGTCATAGGCTGCCTACCTGTCTGAAGATGTAAGACAACATCCTCTGATTAAAGTTATCAGCACTAAAGCTGGTCTGTATTCTCTGCATCAGCTTTCTCAATGCATTCAAAATTCAAGAGAAAAGAATTTTCTTTTAGGAATCATAGCCTTAAAAAAGTCTCTTTCTAATGTCTCCTTCACTCATGCTTAAATGAAAAGCTGACATCCAAAGTAAATGAGCCTCCCCAAAGAACTGCGTGCTCTGGGCCACTTCTGTTTTGTGTGAAGACATTGTATTTTGCGTGGCCTTTCTTTGTACTACAAGGAAAAGTGAGAGGGTTGGCATAATTAGGGTTCTGAGGACTGGAATGAATAAACAGTTCACCAGAAGAGGAGCTGGACTGTGGCAGGGTATAAACTGTTTTCAGGTCAAATTCACTTGGAGCATTGTCGGGGCTACCTGGGTTGTTTTTGTACTGGGAAACTACACTCCTTCAAAAAGCTCAGTCTCGGTGAACACGATAGTGTACACCTGTGAAGTACTTGGGACGTTGAAGCAAGAAAATTGTGAGTTCAAAGGTAAGCAAAAGAAAATTAAAACAGAACCCTCTGTTTTCTATGTTTTTTTTTTTTTTACTCTTTTTCATTTTCTTTCATTTATCCTCTCTATGACTCCTGTAGTTTGTTTTGTTTTGTCTGTTTTGTTAATTGGTTTTGGGGGGGGGTTACTATCTTTTTTGAGAGGGTAGGGGTGGAGATTGAAACAGTATCTGAAATGGACCAATGTAGCCCAACAAACCTCCAACTCTCTTCTCCTTCTCCTTTCTTCTTCTTCTTCTTCTTCTTCTTCTTCTTCTTCTTCTTCTTCTTCTTCTTCTTCTTCTTCTTTTTCTTCTTCTTCTTCTTCTTCTTCTTCTTCTTCTTCTTCTTCTTCTTCTTCTTCTTCCTCTTCTTCTTCTTTTTGTTTTTTGTTTTGTTTTGTTTTTGTTTTTCGAGACAGGGTTTCTCTGTGTAGCTTTGGAGGCTGTCCTGGATCTCACCCAGGCTGGCCTCGTTTGTGCTTTTATCTTTGAGAATTCCATTCTCTCCGTTTGTTCGGATTCATAGTCTCTCTCTCTCTCTCTCTCTCTCTCTCTCTCTCTCTCTCTCTCTCTCTCTCTCTCTCATTTTGTTTTGTTTTTTGTTTTGTTTTTTCGAGACAGGGGTTCTCTGTAGCTATGGAGTCTGTCCTGGACTAGCTGTAGACCAGGCTGGCATTACAGGCGTGCACCACCACCGCTGGGCGACTGTGTTTCTCAAACTTGATGCTTATTCACCTTTCCCCAGGATTTTTGTTTATGTTGCCGAGAGGACAGAACCCCGCGCCTCCTGCATTGTTTCTTATAAACCCCAAGAGTATACATTTCCCTCCAAGCGCTGATTTTATTGGATCTCACAGAGACTGGGATGGAGTAGAGCTGCTCAGTGAGAGCCGGGTGCTGCTTCAGTTTTCGGGCCCGGGGCAGCTGTCTCCACGAGGGGAAGGATGGCAGGGAGGTCAGCAAACCCATTCCAAAAGGGCAAAGTCGCGAGGAGACTGCTTTCTGGGCAGTTCTCACGTACTTGCACACCGACGACCACGCAGCTGGAGAAATAACCGAAAGCCACACTGGAATCACCGGGGAGCGGCAGCCTTGTGCCCGCAGCGGTCCTTTGTTGCCCTCTACTGGCCACGCTTAACACCACACCCGCGGCAAAGCGATCACCGTCAACACACCGGGGTCCAAATTCAGAGCAGAAAGTCAGCAATTGGTTACTGGCACAGAACACTGAAGGCCATTCTGGCCTATACAATTGGAACTTATCTAAACAAACAACATCCCAGTTCCCCTCTACTCGCACGCCGTAAGAAACGCAGGAAACTTGTGACCTCAAAACCTGTGAGGATTTTGCTCCACCCGCAAGCTTAAGTCCTGCCACGGGGGACAACATCCGGGCGTCCTCCACTCCAGTTGAGTTCTGATACCAACACTGGGCCCTCTGTTTAGATGCCAGACCAATCCCCAGGTGTCTCGGTGCTTATGGACAGGGAACAAACGAGTTCACACAGTTCTCACGACCCCGTATCTCCCCAGGTTCCATTAATTTGCTCGGGCAGCTCAGAGAATTCTGAGAACAACCTATTCTGCTGTTTCATTTATAGTGAGTGTTAAAGGCTACAAATTGCCCGACTGTGTGCAGTAGTCCTACTAGATACAGGCTAGAGTCACCTGGGAAGAGGGACCTCCACCAGGTTGGCTCTTGAGCATATCTGCGGGGCAATTTCATGGACGTGGGAGAGCCCTGAACACTGGGCAGGGTCACCCCTGAGCCCGATCCTGTGCAGCCTGAGAGCAAGCTGAACAGGCCATAGGAAGCAAGGCAATACGCCGCAGTCCCGCCCCCCTCCCCGGCTCCTGCCTTGTTTCCCTCGATGGTTGGTTATAACTTGTAAGGTGAAATAACCCCCTCTCCCCACATTGCTGTGTCATCATGGTGTTTATAACAACATAGAAGCAAACCAAGGCATCCAGCGTGGTGGTTCACGCCTGTAGAGTCTCCGCACTCAGGAGGCAGAGGCAGAGGTTCACAAATTTGAGGTTAGCCTGGCTGGCTGGGGAGACAGTTATCTCAGAAAAACCAAGATCCAGGAATAGTGTCTGCCAACCGTGTGCGGGCCCTGAGTTTGATACTCCCACCACCAAAAGGAAAAGAGGGATGAAAATGAAGAGCTGTAAGGGGAAAGGGATCTGCAGCCCTCGTACCCTCTTCAGGTGTACCAACATTTAGGAATGAATGTTCAGCTACCCAGAAACTGGTTCTATGGAGACTTCATCACACAGGCGGGGTTTCTTCTAGACTGGGAGGTAAGCACAGGCCAGTGAGTCTTGATTCCCCTTTCTCTGTCCAGGTAGCCTTTCCTTCTTCAAATTATAAGCAGCACCCCGATGGATAAGGAGAGTCTTAGCCCTAATACCAGACAGCATAGGTCAGAGAATTTCTTTTTAATGTATTTATTTATTGGTCAGGGAAGTACTCTATCTATCTATCTATCTACCCACCCACCCATCTCTCTCTCTCTCTCTCTCTCTCTCTCTCTCTCCTCTATCTATCTATCTATCTATCTATCTATCTATCTATCTATCTGGGAAACATTGTAGTCCAGGCTAGCTCTGAACTTAGATAGTGATCCTCGCCTCCTCTTCTGGAACTTTGGGATTTAAAAAAAGCACACCACCCGTTCAGAGACATTTTCTTTAGGCCAGCTGTATTGGTTGACCAAAATATTCAAACAATTCAACAGACAGTTTCTTTTGGCTCAGGATTTCAGAGAGAGTTCAGTCTGGTGCAGCAGAGCTGTACCTGGTAGTCAGGCAGGTGAGGCAGCAGCTTTCACAGGGCAGTCAACCAGGAAGCAGAAAGCATGCTGGAACCTGGGGTAGGGGTGGGAGGAGGGGCCTCATAACCTTCAGAGGCCCCACCCCTACTGACCTGCTTCGGCTGGGAGGCCTTCCTTACTTCCTAGAAACTCCACTGCATTCAGCATTCAACAGTCTCCAGTTGGGGACGGAGTGTTCAAGACAGGAGCCAGTAGAGGGCGTCTCAGATTAACCAGCTAAAAGAGAAGCAGACAGGCCCAGAGTTCCTATGACTTTGGCTCTCCTCCTTCTCCTGCCATGTCTGCAGATTGAACTCTAACAGTGTCCAGCAATCCAGCTTCTCTCTGCACCTACTCCCCTAGAATTCGGGTGGAGATTGAGGACATCTGCCAGTCTGCCCCAGCTCACCTCCCCACTTCCTGGGATTCCCTAACAATGTCATCCACAGTGGTCTTACTACTTCTAGCGAATTCCCAATCTCTAGTGTGTGCCTTCATGGAGATATTTCAGACTGCTAGGCGTTCTAACACCAAGCTTCTAGCCCTGCCACACTCATCTTCTCGGGCTCCATTAAGGATTGAAATTCCTGAGCTGGATACCACAAACAAGCTCTGCATCCTCAATTCTTTTTCTTATTCCACTCAAAGAGTTGTGACCATCAAATCATTTTTCTCCACCTACAGCCTAGTATCTTTTGTTTGTTTGTTTGTTTGTGTTTGTGTTTTTGTTTTTGTTTTTCGAGACAGGGTTTCTCTGTGTAGCTTTGCGCCTTCCCTGAATCTCGCTCTGTAGACCAGGCTGGCCTCGAACTCACAGAGATCTGCCTGGCTCTGCCTCCCGAGTGCTGGGATTAAAGGCGTGTGCCACAGCCACCCAGCACAATCTAGTATCTTACCTGTTTAGTGTTTCTTTTCTGTTTTTAAACAGGGTCTTGTATAGTCTGGGCTGGTCTCAGACTTGCAGTGTAGCTAAGGTGTCGTCCATGTCTGACTAACATTTCTTTAAAGCATTCACCGTTAACCCCCGATGCTATCTCTAGTGAGACGGTGCTGTCTCTAGCCTTTGTGAGCTGCTGTAATTATCTCCACAAAATCAACCAGTCAAATAATGATGCCACCCTACGACTTAACTCTCCTTATTGTCTTCATGATAAAAATCTAATCTCTTCTCCCAGCCTTGTGTGTTCCTGCCACATAGCACCATTTAGCTTCTCCTAGACATGTAAGGTTCGTTTGAACGCCATGACCTTGTTTTCGGTCACTGAGAGTTCTCTTTGTGTATCCCTAATCACAAAGCACGGTGTTCGGCAAATTGCAAATCCCCAATCAATGTGCTTTTAAAGGAACTGATCTTAAGTTCTGGCTTATTACCTACTCAATAAAACATTAACCATAAAGTAAAATAAAAGACATCAGTAAAGAAATCCCTCTTTCCAAAAATTGCTTTGCACATTTTAGATTTTTGTGGGTATGTCTTCTTGCATGCATGCACCCATGTATGTGTGCAGGTAACCATGGAGGCAAGAGGAGGGCAAGCATTGGTTCAGCTGGACCTTGAGATATGGGCAGGTATAAGCTAATGTGGTTCCTAGGCACTGAACTCTGGCTCTTTGCAAGAGCACTAAGTGCTCTACCCTCAACGCCATGTCTCCAGCCCCCACCTCCAAATTGCATTTTATTTTGGAGATAGGAGGCAAGCAGTTGCAGCCTGGTATTCTTGTTTTCTGAGCCCTTTTCGAGGTTTTTTTAAAGTATGCAGCGCGCTTGCGCGCGCGCGCACACACACACACACACACACACACACACACACACCTGAAGACACATGGAAAATTTGTAGGAATCATTTTGCTCCGTTTTCCTTGTGGGTTTCTGAGACTAAACTTGGGTCTCAGTCTCGGTGGTGAGTACCTTTACCCACTAAGCCACCTCCCTGGACTCTTTTCCAGTGTTGTTTAGTGCTTATAGATGACCAAGAGAAGACAGCTAGTAGAGATCTTTCTTTCCTCTGTGTGGAGTCTGTACCTCTTATGGGATATAGATATAGACAGTCTCTTATAGGACACTAATAGGCAGATAAATCGGTGTGGTCTTTATAAATGGTGGCACCATACCTCAGGATTCCCACAGATAATGACAGCTGGACACGCATTTTACCTAGTGGAAAAGCCCCATGCATGACTATCAAAGTCAGTAAAGAGTTGAGGTTAGCCAAACTCAGATCATATGAGTTCCTGTATTTGTGACTTAATTTAGAAACCATGCATGAGGGGAGGAGGGAAAAAAACTGACCTCTTAAAACTTACAGTTCTCATATTCATTGTCATAATGGAAATCCCCAGATTTCTCAGAAATATGTTTTACTAACTTTAATAAAACCAATTGCCAGAATTACTATGAATTCGAGCAAGTATCAGATGTTACTGCCCTAAAGGGCAATGACCTGGACAGTTGGGTTATTACAATGGTCACTAAGGACTTCAGTGTTCTGTCTCTTTGAGAAACTGACATATCTAAACCTTCTCTGTTTCCTTCAAATTTAATTTTTGTTACTATTTATATATGTGTTTACCCTGCATGTATGTCCATGTACCACATTCATGTGCAAGTCAGAACAAGGGATCGGATCTCTTGGAACCGGAATTACAGGTAATTGTGAGCTGCCAAGAGGGTGCTTGGAATTAAACCCAGGACCTATGGACTGAGCCTTCTTGCTAGCCCTGAAGATTTATTTTCATTTTATTTTATGTGTGTGGGCATTTTGCTCGCATGTATACCTTTGCAACACATGCATCCTATGGAACTGGAGGTTGTGAAACACCCTTCTAATTTCTATGCTTAAAGCCATAGTTGCTCTTATGAAATACTGATAGCCGCGGCCCATGGTGGCACACGCCTTTAATCCCAGCACTCAGCAGGCAGAGCCTGGAGGATCTCTGTGAGTGAGAGGCCAGCCTGGTCTACAGAGTGAGTTCCAGGACAGGCTCCAAAGCTACACAGAGAAACCCTGTCTCAAAAAACCAAACAAACAAACAAAAAAACAAATAAAAACAAAAAAGAATAATTTTGCCAGGCAGTGGTGGCGCACACCTTTAATCCCAGCACTTGAGAGGCAGAGCCAGGCAGATCTCTGAGTTCGAGGCCAGTCTGGGCTACCAAGTGAGTCCCAGGAAAGGGGCAAAGCTACACAGAGAAACCCTGTCTCAAAAAACAAAACAAACAAACAAACAAACAAACAAAAAACAAAAAAAAAAAAGAAAGAAAAAAGAAAAGAAATACTGACAGGCCTCTGATGTGTGTAGATGTATAAAGTCAGGTTGTCTTGGTAATAGAATTAAACTGGTATCAAGCACTCACTTTCATATATTGTTTCAATAGACACTTATTAATCAATTAATCTGTGTCAGTTATTGGCCCTGGAGATAGAAAATGAACAAATTCAGGTTCTGCTCTCAAAGACCTGAGAGCCTGGTAGGTGGGATAACATGTCAACATTGTGGGATGTGGGACAGAAATAGCCCTGGGATGCAAAGGAACTGGCTCCAAGGTCAGACGTCTGGGTTTGTAGGCAAATGGTTCAACAAGTGCTTTCAAAGCACCCACATCTGGCTCCACATCTGGACGACCATGAATGAGCCTATATACAGGAGAACAGCCTCGAGAAAGAACAGAGCTAGGCAGAGGAACATTCCAAAAAGAAACAAATCCACATCTTTGGAGGTTAACAATATAAGACAAGTGAGCACAGATAGCTTAGATGCCAGGAAAACCAAGTTCGCTATGTGATCTCTATTTGACTCCAAAACATGTTGAGGACATGTTGAAATTTCCCGGCTTTCTAAACTGAAGAGTGACATTCCTGCATCTCTGGGAAGAGAGCCCAGAACTCATTCGCAACTCAGGGACCTCACCACGGAAAATATACATACACAAGTGTGTGCATGCAGGAGCACGCCTGTGTATACAACACACACAGACACACACACACAGTGATTGTTGACCGCCTTGCCCGGTCCCAGTCTTGATTCCTTGGTTTGAAAGAATCCATGCTCAGGAATCACAATACTTGGAGAAGATTCGGTCCAGTCCCTGTCTTCAAGAGCACGTCTTAAATTTCTTCTGATCCTGGAAAGAAAGCATGCACAAGGCCCCAGGTTGGAGCCCCAGTACCGCGTACAAAATAAGGAGACCAGAGTTCACACCTGTGGTCAGTGTTGACAACGTGCCAAGTTCTAGAGTCACCTGGAGACAAGCCTCTGGACAGACCCACGAAGGATCATCTAGATCAGGTTAACTGCAGTGAGAAGGCCTGCCCTGGACTGCACAAAGAGGAGGAACCTGAACACAAGCATTTCTTGCTCTCTGCTGTGTCTCTGATGTGACATGGCCAGTTGCCTCAAGCTCTGGCTGTCCTGGCTTCCCAGCTATGGTGGACTGTCCCCTGCCCCCCAAACTGTGGGTCAAAATAAACTCCCCTTAAGTTGCTTTTTGTTTGTTTGTTTGTTTTTGTTTTTGTTTTTTTGAGACAGGGTTTCTCAGTGTAGCTTTGTGCCTTTCCTGGACTTTCTTGGTAGCCCAGGCTGACCTCGAACTAACAGAGATCCGCCTGGCTCTGCCTCCCGAGTGCTGGGATTACAGGCATGCGCCACCACCGCCCGGCTTTAAGTTGCTTTTTATCAAAGGACTGTATCACAGAGACAGGAAGAGAAGGCCCTGCCCTGGTGATTTCTAAAGAGGTGGTGGGTGCATGCTGCCATGAGAAGTCACTCATTTAGAGCAGCGATGCACATTGGCCCACTAAGTGAGTCTGGAAGGACTCTCTGAAGAAAGTGACACCCACTTGAAAAACAGACTGTTTTCTTAAATATATAAAGATGTAGGTGTGATTGACATTTTCTTTCTCCCTCCCTTCCTTCTTAGGTTGATTTCTTTCTCTCTCCCTCCCTCCTTTTTTCCTCCTCCTCCTCCTCCCATCCCCTCTTCATCTCCTTTTGTTTTTTGAGACAGAGTCTTATAATCTGTTTTAGGCTGGCTTCAAACTCTCTTTCCCTGCCTCAGCCTCCTGAGTGCCCGCTGTATGAATGATGCATCGCACCTGTCTCCTTTGAGGTTGCGGGGAAGAATTCCATATATAGGCATGGTTGAGACATGGGTCATCATGTTGAAATGGGATTGGACTAAAGGGGGTGAGTGACCCTGTGACAGAGTGAGCAGAGATTCCAGGGAGGCCCATGTGCTTCAGTGATCTTTTTTTTTTTTAATATATAGTAGTCTGTCTGCATGTATGCTTACAAGCCAGAAGAGGGCACCAGATCTCATTACAGATGGTTGTGAGCCACCATGTAGGTGCTGGGAATTGAACTCAGAACCTCTGGAAGAGCAGTAGGTGCTCTTAACCTCTGAGCCATCTCTCCAGCCCCGTTTCAGTGATCTTTTTGACCTCCTTGCAAGGCAAGGTCTTCTGGAATGAAAGTGTCTTATGATCTAATATCAGATAAAGTAGATCAGGTCATTATTTTGTGGCCAGCCAAAGGTTGGAAATAAGAATTTGAATGTCCTAACTTGGGAGGGACTTAGAGCCAGGAATTGTGGTCACAAACCAAAAATTACAAAGCATTGTATCATGATACAATTTTAATTTTAAATTCTAAACATACTGAATTACAATTCTTTTATACCCTCTCCTAGCTCTCCTGTATCTGTTGTTTGTTGGAATCTCCCTCTTCAGGTTAAGAGATCAAATCTAGGACCTGGAGCATGCCCAGCAAACACTTTATAGCTGAGCTACCTCTGTGAGAGGCAAAGTTACATTTTAAGTTTTAATTACTACACCTTAGAGATCTATGACAGAAAAATGCTTGATCACACGTGGGCAGGAAGTAGGTGGGCAGGAAATGGGTCAGGATGTACACTTGTCTCTGATTGGACCTGATGGGAAATACTCCAACCTCCGCAAGACTTGATTCATGGCCATTTTTCTGGGGAACCAGAGATGGACCCATCCACCGGGCCAGTATTTAATTAAAGGTTGCTCCAAGTTTGGCTTTAAATTGTGGTAGTGGTCCGTTCTGATGGGTGGGAGTAACACATCCTCGGTCCGTTGTTGATAGTAATTGTTAACATCCACTTGACACTGTGAATCTAGAAAGGTCATGAGGTACTAACCCTGTCCAGATTAGTTAGACAGGATGAGAGAGTCAGGCTTGCTTTTGTTTGTGGCTTGAGGTGGCAACTGGGTGGGGTGCTTGGACTCACAAAGTCTTTCAGGGACCACGTGACTTCCAAGGCACCCTGGGCATTGGCATCCAGCCAGCAGATGAGGAAGTCAAGTGAGAAAGGTCCATTCACTTTTCCTCCACCCCTTCTGCTCTTCTATGAAGAAGCAAGTAGTTCTGATCCACTGTGTCTCAAGGGGGCCTGGGAAATGAAGTCCTGGCCCGAGGAGTTCCTTCCCCGCAAGGACGTATGGGAGAAGTGGACTTCCTGTTATTCTGGGCGAGTACCTCCTCAACTGTGTCACAATGTGTGCTGTGGTTTGAGTCTGGCACCCTCCTGGGGTCCTGAACAGAGTGCTGAGCCCCAGCTTTGCTGCTGGTTTGAAGGCTGTGGAAGGGCCTGGCTGCTGGAAGTCAGTCGCTGGGGTTGGGCCTTCAAGCCCATGCTTTCACATGCTTACTCTGTCTCCTGGTCAGCCACCATCTGAGCAGTCCTTCACCTCCCTGCAAGGACTCTGCAAACCACCCGGCATGCCTTCCCTGTTGCATTGCCTTTGCCTGAAACCATGAGCCAAAATAAACCTTCCCTCCCTTAGGGTACTTCTGTCAGACATGTTGTCATAGCAACAGAGTCACTAATATATTTTCTGCCTCCATCCCAGGCTTACAAAAAGTAATATGGTTGTCATAGAGTGACTCTCATATTCCATGTTTGTGCCCTCTTCCCTAACTTGAACCTTCAGTGGGATGATATTAAAAGAAAAAGCCGCTGGGAACTAGTTAGGTCATGGGGATGGGGTCCTCATGGTGGAATTAGTGCCCTGCATTATGCAGGATTCTTAAAAGGAACAGAGCCAGTAAAGTGTATTATAAATGGGGTGGTTCAGTGAATGGTCCAACAATGGCTGCTCAGTCCATGAAGCTGCAGGCTGAAGAGAGCCACTGGTCTGAGTTGTTAGAATGCTGAAGAGGCTGCAGTCTGACGTCAGCAAAGGATTTCAGAAGGAGCAACAGGCATCCAAACAAGCTTGCTCACCAGCAAGAAACAAAGTAGGCAGGTAAGTGACAGAGCTTTCTTCCACCAACCTTGTTATATGTGGGCTTCCTTCCAACCCTCCGAAGGGGCAGGTCACTCTCGGGGACGGTCTTCTCACCTTAGTCAATCCCTTTTGGAAAAGTCTTTACACACCTGTCTAGAGTCTTGTCTCTTAGTTGATTCAGGATCCTTGTTGATAACCAAGATTACCCATCACATGGCCTTTTAAGAAGAAAACACCAAATGGCATTAGTTCCTCTCTGTTCCGATAGGTAAAGACACAGCAAGAAGGTGAACATTAGGAGTTAGGTGTTTACCAGCCCCTGGATCTGCTGATATGTGACAGAGCTCCCAATTTAAACTAAGAGACAAAGAACGTATAGAAATTGTTGTTTGTTTTGAGATAGGGTCTCATGCATTTGGGCTGTCCTCAGCCTCCCTCTGTATCAGGGATAACCTTGAATTCCCGATCCTTCTGCCTCCACATCCCAAGTGCAGGGATCACAGATGAGCATGACCACTCCCGGCTTGAAGTGTGAAATTTGAAATATGAGAAACTTACCAACTTACCACAGGGGTTACCGTTTGGTGGAAGAACAGGTGGTTGGCATTTACAAAGCTCTAGGTTCAATCTCCAGAGCAAATGTGCGTGCGTGCGTGTGTGTGTGTGTGTGTGTGTGTGTATGTGTGTGTGTGTGTATATGTGTGTGTATGTGTGTGTGCATGTGTGTGTGTATGTGTGTGTGTATGAGTGTGTGTGAGTGTGTGTGTGTGTGTTATTTAGAGAAGGAACTTTACATTGAGTTCATGGCAAATAAGCTACTGTAGTTTCTTTTAGAAGAAACATTTTTTGGTGATAATTTTAAATTTACAGAAAAATTATGATGATTGAAGACAGAGTTATACATATCTTTTCCCATTTTTTCTCCTAATGTTGGTGTCCTACATGACCATTGCACATTCATCAAAACAAGAGATTAACACCTGTGCATTGGCACTCATTGAGGACAGACTTATTCAAGTCTCATGGATTTTCTTTTTTTCTCTACGGTTCCGTCTGTGTTCTAGGATCCAGCCTGTATTGTCTTCATTACCTTACTCTTCCTCTGTCTGTGTTAGTTTCTTAAGTCTTTTCTCAGTTTCCACGATCTTGTCACACACACACACACACACACACACACACACACACACACATATATCTGACACAGGGATTCATTATGTGTCCCAGGCAGGTCTTTAACAATGATCCTCCTGCCTCAGCCTCCTGAGTGCTGGGATTACTAGCCTGCCTACAGGCCCAGTACAATCTCTAGAAGAAACCAATGAGAAATGTATAAGGAAGAGACAAAAGGACTGGAGTTTGTATTTGAAAAATGTCGTGATTTGGTAAAAGGAACATACAAGGCAAGTTTAGCACATACAATTCCAGATTTTTCAAAAGAACTAAATTTGGGGATAATTAACAAGTGGATTTAACATAGCATTTCAAAGATATTTAGAAAAGTGTATTTATACCCAGTTCTTTAGGAGTGTGGCCAGCTGTCAAATTAAGACTACTTAAATCAATAAAGGTTCTGATACAAGGCAGCAAATAATTAAATCAATTGAAATAAGTATTAGTTGAGATTACATGTAAAAGAAAAGTTCCCCAGGTAATGTTGGTTCGTGTTGACATTCTGACCTAGCCCTCGGAAACCAGAGTTAGCATTCCGAGCCCTTGGTCTGCCCTGGGTCCTAACATAAAGTCTCCTTTTAAGGAAAACCCCTCCTCTTCCTCTCTCTCTTCCGCTTTTCCTCCCACCGGGTGTGCACCCTCGACTCCCCCTTCTCTCTTCTCCCCCTCTTCCCCATCTTTCTCTTTCTCTATTACAATAAACTTATTTCTGCTCAGATGCAGCATCTGGGGTGTGACTTTCCACCCGCCAGCCTGCACTGCATCTGCCAGGCATGCCAGCATGGTATACCCTCGGGGTCCCCCGCGTGCATAGATCAGAACAGTTTGTTCAAGACAGAAGTTTTTTGTTTTTTGTTTTTACATTAGAAACCCAGGTCAAGACAATTCAGGCTGCCCAGTAGTGCCTTGAGGTCAGAAGGGGACACACCCTCCTCCTCTGATGTGGCTGATGACGTCAAGGCAGGCAAACTAGAAAGTAGTTTAGCCTGGGCCCCTGATTGGTTCTGCTTAGTGGCTCCTTTATTGTAACAATGCGCTTGTAATCCTAATTCCTTTACTTTCATTGGGCGCAAGTACTGTACTCCCAGCCCCGAACAATAGCTTCCCTCACCCCTTTCTATTTGGCATGTTCCCAGTACATCCAGATGTGGAGAACAGAGGGGCCGATAGAGCCGGAACTGATTCCGGGTACCTAAGAAATAGGGGCCGGACGGTGGTGGCGCACGCCTTTAATCCCAGCACACAGGAGGCAGAGGCAGGTGGATCTCTGTGAGTTCGAGGCCAGCCTGGGCTACTAAATGAGTTCCAGGAAACACAAAGCTACACAGAGAAACCCAGTCTCGAAAAGCAAAGCAAAGCAAAACAAAACAAAACAACAACAACAACAAAACCCCAAACAAACAAACAAAAAAGAAATAGGGAAAGCTGTGTGTTCAAGAAAACTTTTAAGGACAGTCTCCCACTTACTATCCTATGCCTATACACAGTCGGGCATACATTTGGTTAAAATCAGGTTCAAAGAGACATGCTCAACAAGAAAAATTATGTAAACCCTCATTCAAAATAGAAAACCACCAAACTATGCTTCCTAGCATCCAGCTACTCCTTTTTCCAGCTACTCTTTTTCTTGAATCCCATAAAAGGACCCCCCAAACAGTCATGGGGGCCTTGAGTATCTCCACTCACGTGGCCCACTGATGGCATATCCCCTTTTTCTGTTTGTTATTGTGGATTTGTTGTTGTTTAGACAGGCGCTTCACTGTATAGCTCTGGCTGGCCTGGAACTTGCTCTTTAGACCAGGCTGGCCTTGAACTCACAGATCCACCTGCAGCTGCCTCCCTGAGTGCCAGGATTAAAGGTGTGCGCCACCACCGCCCGACCAGTACATTCCTTTTTAACTTGTACTATTGTTTAGTTCCATACACTTATCTTGTTTCTTTTGCAAATCTGTGTGAGCCTTTATTTATTTATTTATTTATTTATTTATTTATTTATTTATTTATTTGTTTGTTTGTTTGTTTATTTATTTATTTTTAATGAAACCAAGAACCTGGACAAACCCCAAGCACAAATGGAAAATTTTTTCTCCTCAAATCAGTGACTTTATATTCCAAGATAGCTGCTGGAATTCAGCCATCTCATCAAATATAAGACAGCTTTCACCGGGCGGTGGTGGTGCATGCCTTTAATCCCAGCACTTGGGAGGCAGAGGCAGGTGGATCTCTGTGAGTTTGAGGCCAGCGTGGTCTCCAAAGCGAGTTCCAGGAAAGGCGCAAAGCTACACAGAGAAACCCTGTCTTGAAAAACCAAAAACCAAAAAAAAAAAAAAAAAAAAAACCCAAAAAGACAGCTTTCCCAAAAATAGCATTTTTTTTTTTTTTTTTTTTGGTTTTTCGAGACAGGGTTTTTCTGTGTAGCTTTGCCTCTTTCCTGGATCTCAGTAGACCAGGCTGGCCTGGAACTCACAAAGATCCGCCTGGCTCTGCCTCCCGAGTGCTGGGATTAAAGGCATGAGCCACCACCGCCCGGCTCCAAAATAGCATTTTTAGAGATATTGTGAAATACTCCATGTTGACAGAGGCAAAGAAAACAATACCATACTCTGAAGTGAGTTAGGAGTCTCTAGAGAGTTTGAGATACTTATTTGCCCTTTTGGCAGGGCAGTATCTCTTGTGGGGAAATAATTGAAATATACAAAGTCAAATGTTTTGTGTTATTCTAAATACAGAAGTAGGAGTTGGGTGTGGTATCACACGTCTGTGGTGTGGCAAACTTCAGAAAGGGAGAGCAACGGCCGTGTTCTCAGGACTGCCACACACACACAAACACACACACACATATACCACACACACACACACACACACACACACACACACACACACACACACGCAGGTAGTTATGGTTATACACCTATGTTGGGATCCCGCTTGCCATGACTAATGCCATGTGGGTGGTAAGTGCCAATTTGTCTGCCAGGGGGCCCTGGCGTGCATTCTATTTCGTTTGGTTTCTCTTGCTGTGATAAAATACTGATCAAAACCAACTTGGGGAGGGCTTAATCGTGGAGGGAAGTCGTGACCGAAACTCAAGGCAGACTGAAGCAGAGACCAGGAGAGACCACGGCTTACAGGCTCTCTCTCCATGGCCTGTTGAAATTTCTTTTTGTATAACCACTGTGCAGGGGTGGCATGATCCACAGTGGGCGGGACCCTCCTGGATCAACCATTCACCAAGAAAATGTCCCACAGACTAGCCTGAAGGAGGCATTTCTCAACTGAAGTTCTCTCTTCTCAGATGACCCTAGCTTCTTGTGTCAAGATGACTACCAACCAGTGTATTCCGAATGCTACAAGACAAATAAAGTCTTTGCAAAGGCCAGTTAGGCCTTTTGAGGCAGACCTGTGTCTCTTAGCTCATGTTCGACATGAGAATAGACTTTGAGAAAGCTCAGGTTGGGGGCCAGGAAGATAGCTCAGTGGTTAAAGGAGTTTACTGCCAACCCTGACGACCTATGATTCCCCAGAACCCACATGGTAGAGACCTGATTTTTTTTTTTTTAATTTGGACCTGAGGATCAAACCCAGGGCCTTGAGCTTGTTAGGCAAGCGCTCTACCACTGAGCTAAATCCCCAACCCGAGACCTGATTCTTATAAATTGTTCTCTGACCTTCACACACACACCATGGCATGAGCATATGCTCTCATGCACACGAACCCGCGCGCGCACACACACACACACACAATATAAATAAGTGAATGTAAAGAGAGGAGGGAGAGAGAAAGAGAAAGCCCTGTTACCTCACTACCAGCTGTGGGCCTTTGTGTAACGCTGCATATCAACCCTTACATCACGATAGCTGGTCCTCCTTTTTTCCCACATCCTAAGACATGCTTTTGTTGGCAAGTCTTAATAAATTGCGTTGGAGGAGGGCTTGGATTTGCTTGCCCCTTTCTTCTGACTCTTGGTAACGTCAGCCCTTGGTAGCCACCTTCTCATATATCAGTTGCATTCATTGCTTTTCTTACTGCTGTGACTAATTACCTATGAAAAGGCTACTTAGAGGAGGAAGGGTTTATTTTGGCTCACAGTTCAGAGGAACTCAGTTCACCACCGTGTCATGCAAGTCATGGCAGCAGACCCGCTAGATCTGTAGCCCTGAGGAAGGGAGAACGTGTTCAGCTAGCTTCTTCCTCTTTTCCTTTTTATTTACCCTGGGCCCATGGAATGGAGCCACTTAATATTTCGGGCCAGTTTTCCCTTCTCAGTTAAGTCATTTGGAAATACCTTCATAGATACATCTATGATGTCTTACACTGCTGCCCTAGGTCTTTCCAAATAGTATTAAGTTGGCAATAAAGATGAATCATTATAGGCGGTGGTGGCACACACCTTTAAGCCCAGCACTCGGAGGCAGAGGCAGGTGGATCTCTGAGTTTGAGGTCAGCTGGTCTACAGAGCGAGTTCCAGGAAAGGTGCAAAGCTACATGGAGAAACCCTGTCTTGAAAAACAACAAAACAAAACAAACAAACAAAAACAAAAAAAGAATTATTTTGCTGGCTTTCCTCAAAACAATCTTATTTAAGAAATATAGATGCAGACGTATTCATTGTAACTAACAAAATAGATGACTTTCTTAGTCTGCATTTGTCCTGAGTGTACATCTTTACCTTGTAATGAACTTCATCCGAATCCCTTAAAACAGCAGCAACAGCACACACACTGGCTGCTGTAGTCAGACAACTTACTATAGTCAATATTTTAAATGATCAGCAAGCCAGTTGTGGTGGCGCATACCTGTAATCTCAGCATCCATGAGGCCGAAGCTGGAGGATTTCAAGATGAGTTTGAGGCTAGTCCAGGTTACACAGAGAGACCCTGACTCAAAAACAAGCGAAAAATAGCTGGGCAGCGGTGGCACATGCCTTTAATCCCAGCACTGGGGAGGCAGAGCCAGGTGGATCTCTGTGAGTTCAAGGCCAGCCTGGTCTATAGAGTGAGATCCAGGACAGGCTCCAAAGCCCAGGTTTCTATAAGCTTGGAGTGACAGAGGGATGGCTGCTCAGGAAGTACAAGGAATTCTGGCTGAAGATTCTTAAGTGGGTCGGAAGAGCCTCCCAGCAGTCATGATTGAACGGTAGTTAGTTGGGGCAGGTTCTCTGCAGCCCAGATGTGCCTAGTACTCACTGGGTAGCCCAGACTGGTTTTGAACTCTTGGCTGTCCTGTCTTATCCTAAGTGTTGGGATTACAGATGTGAGCTCCACATCTGGCCAAAACCAAGTCATTTCTTGCGTCACAGGTATTTAGATGCCTTAGTCTTGAAGAAGCAAACATTTTCAGCCTATAATTTTGCTATTTTCCTGCCCTGGCAAGACAGTCTCACTGGTGTCTGGTTAATTATTTCCCTTTGGAGTTGGGAGATATGGCACAATGATAGCAGGAGTCATGTCATGTGTTCATCCCCACATTTCCTCTTGAAAACTCTGTTATCCTCTCCAAGACCTCTCTAGTCCTTCATCTGAGTCCTGGTTCTGGGTCCTCAGCTCTCATCTTATCTTTTTTTTTTTTTTTTCTTCCGAGACACGGTTTCCCTGTGTAGCTTTGCACCTTTCCTGGAACTCACTCTGTAGCCCAGGCTGGCCTTGAACTCACAGAGATCCTCCTGGCTCTGCCTCCCGAGTGCTGGGATTAAAGGCGTGCCCCACCACCGCCTGGTGTCTATTTCATCCTTAAAATCCTGTTCTATCTAGATCAGTCTTCTAGTTCTGAGGGTGTGGAATCCCCATAGGCTATTCCCTAGCACAGTGCGGTATTCAAGACATGTTTATGTGGCTGAGATGAACCCATATTAGGTCATCTACAGCCTAAAGTGGGGCTCAGAATCCCCAAACTATAACTCAGATGCACAGAACAGGCCTGTGCTTTAGGAGCACCTGTCGGTTTGGTTTTGGTGGAGTCTGAGGTGGATCTGAAGTGGATCGAGCCATCTTTTCTTATTGCTGGGAAATAAATACTCCAAGTAGTTTTGGTGGGAACAGAACCATGGGTAGCAACCTGGGCAATCTAGGCTGGGCCAGGGCTGGATCCAATCCTCTCTGTCACTTGATTGAATGATGCTTAGAGAGATAAAACCCAGAACCTCACCTATGCTCTGCCGCTAAGCTACATCCCCAGCCCTTCAGAGGCTGTTTCAATAAGCTGCCCAGTCAGGCCTTGAACTTGTGATCCTTCAGCCTCAGCCTCCTTAGTAGCCAAGCACCAGGGATGACAGACCGCTACTATCAGACCTGGCTATTATGCGATTCCTGTTTCCAGGTGGGTACCACCCAGGCAAGTGTCACATCCATGCTCAGTCACTGAACCCCCCTGCAGTCACAGTGAGCCCGGATGGGGTGGGCGTCGGTGGCCAGACCCTGGAAGAAACCTCCATGGGTGCTGGAGAGAGGCTCGGAGGGAAACCCGGAGGGAAGGAGGAGCTGGGAATCCAGCCAACCCAGCGGACTTGCGCAAGAGCTGGCCGTCCCTGCGGAATCCCGCGTCTCCCGCTGCACCCACCCGACCCTGTCCCAAGCAAAAGCGAAAGGAAGCCGAGCTGTCCGGCGTGGCCTGGCGTGGGCGGGGAGGTGGCCTCCGCGCGCCCTGGCTCGGGGGACCAGACTGCCGCTTTGTGACTTCACCGGTTTCGCAACAAGCCTGGACCGCTCGCGCTCCACCCACCCGGCTGCCGGTCCACCCTCCGCCCTCTCGCCTGGGAGCGCTTCCCTCCCTCCGGGGCTGGGCCCGTCCCGGCTGTCTCCGAGCCTCCGTCCCGCCGAGCGTTAGCTGTCTGTGTCGTGGCCACCGCCTCCAGGCAGCCCGCAGCAAGCCGGCTTCGTGGCCCCGACGAGCGCGCGCAGCGCCCGCCCTCTTGCCGCGATGCTGTGCTTCCTCAGGGGAATGGCCTTAGTCCCCTTCCTCTTGGTGACATGGTCGTCTGCAGCCTTCATCATCTCCTACGTGGTCGCGGTGCTCTCGGGGCACGTCAACCCCTTCCTCCCCTACATCAGGTGAGGGGCAAGTGGGGGCGTCAGGGACCAGGGAGGCAGATCGAGTCCATGGCACAGCACTGGTGAGAGAGAGGGGAGGTGTCCAGGCCAGGCAGAGAGGCATCTTCTTGAGGTAGGGGCAAGATGTGACTGGGAAAGGTCATCTCTGACACCCCCTCCCCCGGCCCGCAGAGAGAGTCAGGGAGCACGTGTTGGGTTCTGCCCTTTGAGAAACAGTGCACAGAGCAGCATCCGGAGGGCCGACAGAAGGTACCTGGGGTATGGGATAAAATCCTGGGAAGAGCCTTCTTTGATGCCATCCAGACAAGGATAGTCCCGAATCGATACCTTTTATTATAAGCAGATCCAGGCATGTGCCAAGCTGCTCACCCATTGCTCTTCCACTTTGCACCTTCTTCTACTTCCCTAGAGCTGGGTTTAGAGGTGTGGGTCAACCCCACTCCTAACTCCTGAACTTCTCAACAGCTCTTGAAGTGAATGTCTAAGTTTATTTTCCATGAAAGAAAATGGAGGTTGAAATGGATGAAGATACATCAGATACATGGATAGGACACTGGTGTGAAAGCTTCCCAAGGACAGAAACAGATTCCTGTCCTAGTCACCCTGTGTCAACAGCGACACAAAGCAACTGTCAGAGCCTTTGGAGTCAAATGGACCTGCCTCAGCCCTTGGAGGAACTTTAGTAGCTGGTCCTGAGCCCCCGGGAGAACCTTGGCATGGTGCTCATGGCACACGTCAATCCTAAGTACCAGCACCCATCTTCTCCCTTCTCTCGTTTCTGAGTCAAGATATACTCTTTTTTTTTTCTTCGAGACAGGGTTTCTCTGTGTAGCTTTGCTCCTTTCCTGGATCTCACTCTGTAGATCAGGCTGGCCTTGAACTCACAAAGATCTGCCTGGCTCTGCCTCCCAAGTGCTGGGATTAAAGGCGTGTGCTGCTGCCGCCACTGCCACCACCACCACCACCCGGCTGATATACTCCCTTTGACATAAATAAAACTGAGCTGTTATCCCTTCTGAGAAAATCATAGCTACGCCTGTCCTAGATCTGAAGTTCACTCCTGGTTAATATGTGATGTGGATTGGCCAGGCTGTCAGAGGCAAGGTGGGAATGAATCTCTGTGTCCGATGTCGATGTAGTCATGACTGATGTTACCCTAAAGTGAACCTCAAATGGGAGAAAATCAAGAGTGGGAAAACCAGCTGAATAAGGCGAGATGCTGCAATCCCGCGAGATGCTGAAATCCCAGACACTCCACGGAAGGGGCTTACAAACTAACAAGGAAAGTCTTAAGGAGGGTCCAATTCTGGGACACAAAGTCACAAGGTGGATGAACCCCTTATTGCTAGGAACTACAGGGCAAAACAAACATAAGGTTGCCCAAGTGTGCCTGGGGATTTGGGTCATGTTTGTCTTCTACCTTGATAGCGGTGGGGGCACTGGACTGTCTCTGAGCCCTTGACGTAAGGGCCAGATGCAGGTAAGAGCTAGTCTTCAAGTAGTGTGTGGGGACTGGACATAGAGCAGAGTTTAGACTGCCTAGCCTGCACAAAACCCTGACCACAGTTCCCGGCACTGCAAAAGAGCAAGACAAAGAGAAAAAGTTAGAGAAGCCCTCTGCAGACAGATCTGAGGCCAGCCTATTGTGTACATAGTGAGTTCCAGGACAGCCAGGGCAACAAAGAGAGACCTTGTCTAAAAAAAAGCCCTCCAAATTTACTGCTTGTCTCTCCCCTCCCCTTCCCTCTTCCCCACTCCCCTCCTCTTTCTGTACTTCTGAATTTCCTCTAGTCCCACTGGCTTAACTTACTATATCTGTCTTGATTTCTGTTTTGTTTTGTTTGAGGCAGGTCTTGCCATGCAGCCCAGACTAGCTTGTACTTGTGGCAATCCCCCTGTCTTGGCTTCCTGAGTACTGGGATTATAGGCCTGAGTAACCACATCTAATCCTGTCTCCTCTTCTTTTTCTTCTTGAAACTGGGCATCCCCCTGTTGCCCATGCTGGAGTCTCCACCCTTCCTACTCAGCAGCCAAGTAGCTAGGATGAAAACGGCCTGCTCCTGAGTCCGGCTCTCTTCAGTTTGTTGCTTTTGGTGCTGGACTCAAACCTGGTGACCCATGGCAAGTACTCTTCCACCGAGCGATGTCTATAGTCCTTCTTTCTAGGCTTAGACACGTGCACACCTCTTGACGTTACTGTGATGGCTATCTGGGTATCTATAGACTTTCTTATCTCTTTCTTCAAACATCATCTTAGCAAACCCTGTACTAATAATACCAGGAAGGGTAGTTCAACATTTAAAATTGTGTCCTACTTCTCTTGGACCCCTAGAACCAGTCTACCTATGCACATGTACGTGTGTGCACACATGAGTTCTGTGGCATACAAGTGGTGATCATTGGACCATCCGTTGCGGCCAATTCTCTATGTATGCTGTGTGGTTTCCAGGGATCAAACTCCAGTTATCAGGCTTGGCAGCAAGCACTTTCCCCCACTGAGCTGTCTTGGAGGCCATGGGCTTGCAGTTTTAATCCACCCATGTCACATGTGTGGTTCACTTGCCTTCACTGGCCTGTGGGGCTCCAAGGGCAACCACAGCTATATTCCAACTGCTTGAAGGCGTCAGAGGACAACCACAGGTGTTGGCCACGTTCTTTTGTTCACCCCAGCCCCCATTGCCTTCTAACAAATCAGGGAGTATAAAATCCATGAACATTCTGAAAGTGGGTGGAGTCCTGTGATAGAACACTTGTATCTTTAAGGTCCAGGGCATGTGTAGAAAAATGCTCTCCTCCCCAATCCGTTTACCCCAGGTCATGGTGGGTCCCAATTAGGTAAGTTCAGCCAATTGGGTGTTTGGTTGGTGATGTGCAGTTTTTCAGGATGAATTTCCTTCACTGTTTGGCCATTGTGGTGGTCTGGTACTTTTAGCATATGTGTGAATTAAGAGGGGAACCGCTTTCCAGGATGGCCTTAAAGTCAGCTTCCTCCTTATCAGTAACTTCTCTTTGTGACACTGTTGCTTTTTTTTTTTTTTTTATTTTTATTTTGTTTGCCTTTTCAAGTGAAGTCTCCACTAGTCCAGGCTGGTCTCAAACTTGATACGAAGCCAAGGACTACTTTGAACTATTGATCGTCCTGAATCCAACTCTCGAGTGCTTGGATAATAGGCACGGACCACCAAGTCCAGTGAATAACATTGTTATTCTTTAATATATTGCATAAATGTTAGATGATTCTGAGACCTGGAAAGATACTGAAATTCATGCATAAATAAAACAAAACAAAAACAAACAAACAAACAAAAGAGGCCGGGCGGTAATGGTGCACGCCTTTAATCCCAGCACCTGGGAGGCAGAGCCAGGCAGATCTCTATGAGTTCGAGGCCAGCCTGGTTTACAGAGTAATCGAGATCCAGGACAGGCACCAAAACTACAGAGAAACCCTGTCTCAGAAAAAAAAAAAAAAAAAAAGTAATTCCCGTTGTAATTCACTGATGGCGTTTTTCATTTGACAACACTATTGGTGAGGTTTAGAGAGAAACAGACCCTCTCCTGGAACTGTAAATTGATTTTAAATTTAAAATTTTATTATTATTTTTTAATGGGTGTTTTGCCTGTATGTATGTCTGCACACCATGTGCATGCCTGGTACCCCAGGAGGCTAGACAAAATGTTGGATCCCCTGGGACAGGAGTGACAGATGGTTGTCCGTCTCCCTGTGGGTGCTGAGAATCAAATCTGGGTCTTTTGGAATGGCAGACAGTGTTCCTAACTATTGAACTTTCTCTCCAGCCCTTGATTTTAAATTTTATGAAGAGAATTTAGTAAAAATCTATGCAAGCGGTAAATACATCCTGTGATGTAACAGCTGCCCCCTTTTGGGAAAAGTATCCTGCAGGTTGCTTGTCTGTGTGAATGAAATGCCATCTGTAAGGTTGCTCAGGGCTTCTACTTCCTCATCTAGTTATTTGCTGTGTGTGGTAGGGAGCAAACTCAAGCTTAGAGCGTGCGACATGGTCTCTCTCCCATTGAGCTACACCATGGTTTTCGGTCAGCTTGGCCACCATTCAACTAGTCAAAGGACTTGCTAAATAAATAGATTAGCCAAAGAATGCAGTGCTTCCAGCGAGATCTCTGTGTGGCATCTTATCTTTGAATCGCTCCGAGATACATTATTACATGGATAAAAAGCAAGATGCAGAACCAAGCTTGCTGTGTTTAGTTAGAAACAAAAGAGAAGAAAAACAAATACAGTTGTATCAGCTTGCCTAAAGATCAATAGGAAACCCGGGTTTGTTAGGGCACAGCTTAATCTCAGCACTGGATGGGCAGGAACAGGAGAACTGCTGGAGGTCTGAGGCCAGCCTGAGATAAAGAAGACTTCAGCAACACTAAAGACCCAGGGACTAAGCTCAGAGACAGGAGTGCATGCTTAGCCAGATGTGGGGGCACACACTTTCAATCCTCAGCACTCAGGAGGCAGAAACAGTCAGACCTCTGTGAGTTCAAGACCAGCCTGGTCTACACAGCAAGCTGCAGGATGAACAGGACAATATACTAAGACCCTGTCTCAAAAAACAAAACAAAACAAAAAACCAAACCAAAACAAAAAAGCACATGCTTAGCATGCACCAGATCCTGGATCATCACCAGTGCCTCAAATAAAGAGACTAATAAAAATGTTTGTGGCAGATGGCTGCTGAGGTCAGTAAGACAGAACTTTGCTGGCGTATTTTTGGTGTTTTCAGTATTTTAAACAAATAGGCTCTCTATCCTATGGTTAAATTAAAAACATGGAATCAGACCGCTGCATGTAGTACGTTAGAGTAGTAGAAAGTGGTATTTTTGTGTGCATTATGAACCCGTTAATGCAAGGATATCAAAACCAAGAACAAACAAAAAAGCCTATCTCATAGAATTAGGCCATGCCCACATTCTCAAGCACTAGCCACCATGCCTAATTTGGAGTTTCTCTTTCCTTCTCCAGGCTCCTTGTTATCAGTTAATCTTTATGGGCCCATAACATTCAGGCTACCCTCTTAAACATTCCTTGGACATGTGCTTGGATCTGCACTCTTAGAATTTTGTCAGTTCTGGGTCCCGGACTGGCCTTTTGTAAGTGCATCCCCCTGACTTGCTTTAGGATGTGTGTGTGGGGGGGGGGGTGGGGGTTGGGGGTTGGGGGGTTGTCTTTTTTTTTTTTTTTTTTTTTTCTTTTCGAGACAGGGTTTCTCCGTGTAGCTTTGTGCCTTTCTTGGAACTCTGTAGCCCAGGCTGGCCTTGAATTCACAGAGATCTGCCTAGCTCTGCCTCCCGAGTGCTGGGATTAAAGGCGTGCGCCACCACCACCACCACCACCACCACCGGTGGAAGTGTAGTTTTGCTAGACAGTGGATGTGGTCGTGAGCACCTATGCTGTTCCTCATGACCATAATTTCTGCTCAATAAACAATGGCAGAAAACCAGGCTACCTATAGAATTAAGACTTTGAAAAGAGGGAACCAGAGTCACATGGTAAATGACATGGTAAAAGACAAAATCCAAATTATGCCTGAATGTGGTGGCACAGTCCTTTAATCACAGTGCTGGGGAGGCAGAGGCAGGCGGATCTCTGTGGATCTGAGGCCAGGCAGGACCACACAGGAAGAGTCTGTCGGCAGAGCCAGGCGGATCACTGTGAGTTCCAGGCCAGTCTGGTCTCCAAAGTGAGTTCCAGGAAAGGCACAAAGCTACACAGGGAAACCCTGTCTAGAAAAAACCAAGAAAAGGGAGAGTCTGTCTTAAAAAAAAAAAAAAAAAAATCAAACTTAGTGTGGTGGCTCATACTCATAATCTCAGCACTTGAGAGGCAAAGAGAGGTATAATCAAGGCCAGCCTAGGCTACATAGTGAAATCCAGATGAGCCAGGATTACAGAATGAGACCCTGTTTCAAAACCAAACAAAAGATCCAACAAGTTAGAATTTGTGGTGCTTTGAAAGAAAATGGATCCCAAAGGGAGTGGCATTATTAGGAGGTGTGGCCTTTTTGGAGGAAGTCGTGCTCAATTTATGCCCAGTGTGACTCTCAGTAGACTTCCTGTTGCTTGCAAGATGTAGCACTCAGCTCCAGTGCCTTGTCTGCCTGCATGCCACCATGTTCCTTGTCATGATGATAATGGACTGAACCCCTGAAACTGTAAGCCAGCCCCAATGAAATATTTTCTGTATAAAAGTTGCTGTGATCAAGATGTCTCACCATAGCAAGAGGAAACCCAACTAAGACAGTATTGCTACATTAAAAAAAAAAAGAAAGGAAAACTCAAAAAACTTGCCCAAGGCCACATGAGTGAGAAGCCAGGCTGAACATCTAAAGTCAATGGACATGGTTAGGAACTCTGCCCTGATGGCCCATGTTACATTTCCTTAAGCACATTTCCATTGCTGTGTGAGCAAAGCACTGTATTCTTGTAGTCAGGGTTTGGCAGGCTTTTCTGGAGCCATGGTTGAGGAGTTTGGCTAACAATAATTCTTCAACATGTTCTTGGTAGGCCTTATTCCGTGGAGACAGGATCTCTCACTGAACCTGGCATTAGGCTAATAATCCTCCGTCTGAAGACACAGATAATTTTACATCTTGTACTCAGCATCTCCAGCCCCCCTCCCCCCAAGCCATCACCTTGGTAGTGGGAATCACATGTGCTGAGTGATAAAAGAACATGGTTTGTCTATGCTTGGGAAAGTCATGCACCATCAGGCAGACGTTCTTTGTATTGTTCCCGCTTTAAATGATTATTCGTCGCCTTAGCATACATTTAGTTTGGAGTATGTTCCTCAAGTTCCTTGGAATTTTCCAAAGTTGGCTTAACTTATATAAATGTAAACACAGGAAACGTGGTCACAATTCATTTCCCAGGTATAGCTTGTTTTGAAATTACTCGATGTACTTGATGGCTTCAACAACTTCTAAACCATGGGCCAAAGAAAAATAACTCCTGATTGCTGCTGTAAATTCCTCCTTAACAGGAAGGCCAGTGAGGTGGTGGGTGAGACTGAGGCAGGGCTGAGCATGCTGGGAAGCCGTGAGATGCAGAATGCTGTGTTGGGGTGGGATGCAATGGTTTCAGCTACATTGGAAAGCAGCTGCTTTGCCCTCTCACCTGCTCCAGTTTCTTGAATTAGGCCCCCAGATAGACCTGTCTCAACCAAAAACATCCTGTGGTGTCTGTGAAGGGCCATTTTCTGGACACTGTGGAAATACAAAATTCTGCGGGTACTGAAGAAGGGGGCTGCTCAAATGCATTATATAAACTAGCATAGGGCTGCATATAAGCCTGCATATCCTTAGTCATCTCTGGGTTAGTTAGGACGTCTAATACAAAGTAAATACTGTGAAAGTGGTGGTTGGACAGTTCTGTTTAGGGATAAAGACAAGGGTATATTCAGTAAACATGCAGTTTAAATGTGTTTTGGATTCTTGCTTAGTTGAATCCATTTATTCAGTAGGCATGGATATAGATACAGATATGGATGGCCAACCGTACTACCTCTGATCTTGTATAATGGCATCATTTAATGTGAGCTTACAAAGGAAATTTAAAAAGAGGCTCACCCACAAAGTGTCTTGGCTGCCCCTTGCTGTTACTACCTTTATTACATTTCCACATCTGGTGGAAGGGATTATTCAACGTTTACTCACCATGTAATATGTAATGTGAGAGACTTGACAGATTTATGAAGAGTTCTTTTTTTTCTTTTTAGACAGGGTATCACTATGTAGCCATGACTGGCCTATATGAATTAGGCTGGCCTTGAACTCACAGACCTCTGCTTGCCTCTGCCTCTTAAGTGCTGGGACTAAAAACTTGCACTATCACACCCAGCATAAAGACATTTTTCATTGATGATAAGAACCCTTTTACTTTTACTAATGATAATGTTCAAACAATACTATTATTTATTACTTATTACTATTATTTATTTTTAAGTTAGCATACACAATGACAGGTTTAATTATGGAATAGGCATACTACTATATTTTGTTTTTGTCTTTTTCCTACAAGGCATCCCCCAGCCCCCTTCCACATAGTAGGTTCACATCTTGCATGTCCCTTACCCCTTCCACATAGTAGGTTCACATTTTGCCTGTCCCTTACCCCTTCCACATAGTGGGTTCATCTTCTGTTGTCTTCTCGCCCCAATAATACTGTTCTATAAAGTTTGCAGATATGGCCAGATTCTATTTGCTGCTTAGAAATTTTTCATGAATTTTTTTCTTGAGAAAAAACTGGCTCATGTAGTTAGGTACCGTTTCATCTGTGAATAGAAAACCCCAAATCTGACAATTCTTACCAGACAGATTTAGGAAATCCTGACTCAAATTGTATCTCAGATAGTTTGCTGACTTTTTGTCTTTTGAGACAGTTTCACACCATAAGCCTAGGCAGGCTTTGAACTTGAGGCAATCCTTGCCTCAGCTTCTCATATGCTGGGAATACGGAATGAGCAATTCACTTCTCATTGATGAATTCTGATTGATTCTAATAGGTTTTATTAATAAGTGAATAAATAATAGTGTTATTTGTAAAGAGTCATAGCAAAGTTGTGTTTTTTAAGTAGTTGTAGTGTTGACAGTGACCAGTGGTGGTGAAAAGGTGGTGAACATGAGCCCCCTGGGTGTGAACTAACCAGGCATTGATGGTAGCTATTGTGCATTCAGAATCCTGGAGAAAAACTAGATACAGCATAGTGGCGTTGCTTGTCAAAGAGACTTTATAACTAAATTCTGCTATTCGAAGAGCCTCGAGTTCTCACCTACTTATCACTTTCTGCTCTACAGCAAAGGCCTAGTGCTCCCTTCTTATTGCTATGGGGTCAGCAGGCACGCCTCTTGAAAGCCATCCATGTGCTTCTCTTTCCAACTCCATGTTCAGTGTCTTGAATTTTGGTAACCTTTGTTTCTCGTGTTGGATGTATGTTCCTTAAGGACTTGGCAAATGCCAGCAAACCAAGCATCTTCAAGAGCTGGCCATTAAACATTTATTGGCACATCAGTGGTCCCTCTCTCCAGTCATTCTGATGACTTTGTTTGACTACCAGGAATCAAGGAACTGGACATTTGGTATAGAGTCCTCTAACTTGAAAAAGTTGTGAAACTTCCCAAATACCCAATTTCTTCCAGAATAAAATGGAATTTATAGAAGACACACTCATATACAATCAACTAGGCTCCTGAAGATGAAATTACAAACATTACAGTAAATATAAAACCATGTCTGATGCATAATTAATATTTAATAAGTAATATATATTAGGTCTTTTTGTTTCAGGGTCTTGCTATGTAGCCTAAGTTGGCCTTGAACTCATAGCTTGCTTGAACCTCCCAGGTGCTAGGATTACAGGTGTGTGTCAACCAAGTCTTGACTAGTCTTTTTGGGGATGGGGAATGAGAGTCATTCATTCAATGAACACATAGGTAAATAAATGTTATTTACAGGATGCTTTATACCCTGCCTGTAGGGATTTGTTTGTTTGTTCATCTGTTTATTTATTGTCCTATTTTCAATTGAGACCTTCCTTCACATTAATCACATACTCACCTATGAGCCACACCATACCTGGGTGGTTTGAAATAGATAAACAAGAATAAAATACTGTTCTGAACTTCTGAACTTTCAGATCCCATGTTTGGTGCCATATGGACTGTACATCCAGGCTTTTGACATATACCGTGGTCTGCCATCAATAGATGTGTGCCCAAGCCTAGCTGCTTTCTCATGGCCTTTCAGAATGTTTTTATCCCCCAGCCACGGACTTTCTTTTTTGAGCCTATCCTGGAACCTCCATCTGTAGCTCAGGCTGGCCTTTAACTCACAGAGATCCATCTGGCTCTGCCTCCCCAGTGCTGGGATTAAAGGCGTACGCCACCACCGCCTGGCAGCCACGTACTTTCTTGACTATCAACCTACTATGCTATTTCTTTCCCTTTCCAAAACCATGCACATCCACCCTGGCTCTTCTCCCTGGCACCTACCCTAAGGTGGTAGTAGATGCATGCCAAGAACCGTGAGGCGCCTCACTGGTGGTTGCTTTTTTACATCCTAAGGTGGAGACGGGAAAACTGTTCTCTTCAGACTTAATCATCTGGCAAGTGTGCTGTCCCAGGGCTCAGGCTCTCTCTGCCATTATTCTGTTCCTGGCTCTTGTCTCTTTCCCCCCGTCCACTCAGCCCTGGGCTCAAGAGAGGACCCTGCACATGGGTAGCCTTCTCCATCCCTCCTCCTTGAATGTAGGAAGCAGGGGAAGTGGGGAGGTTCTGTCCTAATCAGGCTCTGACGACAAAATGGAAATAACAAGGAGTCAAGGTGTTTGTCTTAGCCACGCTTCGCCCCTTTACATCCTCTTTAAAAGTTAAGTGTCGACCACACTTAGAGCTTCCTGCTTTCCGCAGGCACAGGCTTCTTGTAGAATTTTCCGCATACTTGGAAGTGTGTCTTTCCAATGTGATCAGTTTTCAACATAACACATTTCAGAGCTATTTTTAAGAGCGGAAGTACCTGGAACCAGTGCAAGCTGTTTCATGCTGGGAGCACCTTCTTCATCCTTTTTAAGCTGGAAGGGTG
Organism: Onychomys torridus; assembly: GCF_903995425.1. Lineage (NCBI taxonomy): Eukaryota > Metazoa > Chordata > Mammalia > Rodentia > Cricetidae > Onychomys > Onychomys torridus. The sequence goes on along the minus strand of NC_050462.1, from coordinate 8,763,947 downwards.
CTTGTGATTGGCCTGATGACACTTTTTTAACCTGTGCCCACGAAAAGAAGATAGAACATGCCCACACACTTCCTCTGAATGGAACTGGGTGCCTGTGCATGCTAGGCACTTCGATACTGAGCCATGCTCCCAGGCTGTCAACGCTGTGAGTCACCTAAGGAAATGATAGACTGCACCTAAGACTTTTTTCTTTTTAAAATAGAAACCTCTTTTTGTTAATACACCAAATGAGTATACCTTCGATACTCTAGGGGGGCATGTTTAACCCGTAACCTAAGGGCTGCTTGTAGCTGAGGACAGCTATGAATGAAGGTCCCTTCGGGTGGGGTTTTCATAAAGTACTTAACAGTGATCATTAATATCACTCAGTTTTATGTTATTGTGCATAAATCCAGTCATTACAAAGTGTTGCATTTATATGCACTTAATATCTCAACCATAGAATTTTCAAGCGTATTTTTCAGTTATTTTTATTTTCAAAATAGTGTCACTCAATTCTTCATATTGAGCTTATCAGGTGGGGTTGTTTAAGAAACAGTCATGTTGTTTATTTTAAACACGTTCTATCTTTTATCCATGTGCCTTGGTTAGGGTTTTTATTGCTGTGAAGAGACACCATGACCACAACAACTCTTACAAAGGAAATCATTTAATTGTGGTGACTCATTTACAGTTCAGAGGTTTAGTCCATCATGGTGCTGGAGAGGTAGCTGAGTGTTCTACATCTTAGCTTCTACGCAACAGTAAGTGGTCATCTCAATGGGCGTGGCTTGAACATAAACGAGACCTCAGAGCCCACCTTCACAGTGATACACTTCCTCCAACAAGACCACACCTACTTCGACAAGCCACACCTCCCCAAAATGTCATGCCCTTTGGGGGCCATTTTCTTTCAAGGTACCATAGTGTTTATGGTGTCTTCATGTATGTGAGTAGATGTGTGTGTATACATACTCGTGGATGCTGAAGGGCAAACTGACAGACAGTATCTCTCACTGATTCATCTAGGCAGACAGGACAGCAGTAAGTTCCTTATGATTACAAGCATGAGGCACCAAACCTAGAGGTTTCACACCGGTGCTGGGAATTGAACCTAAGGCCTCATGATTGTGCAAGAAACACTTCACTGACAGATCTATCTCCCTAGTCCTAAATGTGATTTTTTTTTTTTTAGTAGAAAACAAGTTTTAGGTTTCTTGTTTGTTTTTGTTTTTTGTTTTTTGTTTTTTTGTTTATTTTCGAGGCAGGGTTTCTCTGTGTAGTTTTGGTACTTGTCCTGGAACTTGCTCTGTAGACCAGGCTGGCCTCAAACTCACAGAGATCCTCCTGGCTCTGCCTCCTGAGTACTGGGATTAAAGGTGTGTACCACCACCCCCCACCAGTTTTAGGTTTCTTTAGAGCCCAAACAAAAATACTTTAGAACAACTTCAGGTTATACCTGTGAAAATCAGTGTCTGAAAACCTAGAAAGACCAATATAAAATGGACCAATTATCTGTCCAGGGGTTGGAGTTGAAATTCCTTTGGAAATAATTCAGATATTTTATTTTGTTCCTTCTCAGTGACACAGGAACGACACCTCCAGAGAGTGGTATTTTTGGATTCATGATAAACTTCTCCGCATTTCTTGGTAAGTACATGATTATTATAAATGAGAAATTTACAATCTCATGTGAAATAAAATGTTGTTTATAGTTTGTTACTTTACAAAAAAGCACGACCTTTGTAACTAGAATTTTGCAGTACTTTAAGAGACTTAAGTATGTAAAAAATTCACAATTATGTATAGCTTCATAGAACTATACTTTATCTGATAATCAGACACAGGATTTGTAAGAGGTAGTTTTAAATCCCAAACTTCTAAAATGGAGTTAAAATTTTTATTTTATCTAAGATTTACTTTTATTATTTGTGTGTGTGTGTGTGTGTGTGTGTGTGTGTGTGTGTGTGTATGCCCAAACACGTCCATGTCGGTGATTAATTTTTACTGTTGGTGTGTGTACACAAACATGCATGTGTCAGTGCCTTTGGGGGGCTAGAAGGAGGAAGTCAGTTCCCCTAGAGTTACAAGAGCATTTTTGAGCCATTCATTGAGGATGCTGGGATCTGAACTCCGGTCCTCATGCTAGAGCAACAAGATTTTCAGTGTAATTTAGTTTTAAAAAACTTACTTGTATCCCAGCACTTGGGAGGCAGAGGCAAGTGGATTTCTGAGTTCAAGGCCAGCCTGGTCTACAGAGCGAGTTCCGGGACAGCCAGGGCTACACAGAGAAACCCTGCCTCAAAACAAACAAACAAACAAACAAACAACCCACCACCACCAACAAAAATATCTTAGTAGCTAAGGCACTTGTGTAGTGCAGTGCATAAGGCAATGTCTTAAAATGTTTTCTGATGGTTCAGCAGCTTACACAGAATCATCTGGGGCTAGAAGCATGTTCCTGAGCGACCTAGATCTGTTTAGTCAAGAACTCAGGGGACACATGTTGTAAATAAGCATGTGGAGCCAGGGTGTAGATCAGTGATAGAAGACTTGGCTGGCATGTAGGCAGTACCAGGTTTGATCCTTAGTACCATAAATCCCAAACAAAACAGTTTAGGGGACCTGGATGCTTCCTACAGCTGGGAACTGCTGACCTGTAAGGAGAAATAGAAAAAGATCAAACTTTAGTAGTTTGTGTGTGTTTCAGGTATGACATTTTTTCTTTTCCACTCCTCAGAGCCATGCAGACATAATTAATGGGATGCAATCCTGTCATGAATCCATTAATGTCATGTACAGTGAATCCAATTGCTCTGCCATTGATAGAAACCTGGTCCTCTACGAGGATTGGAGGACACAGGTGTCTGATGTGGGGCTGTTAATCCTTTTCCCCTCCGCCCTGTGGAGCCATCAGGGCCGATTGTGTAACCAGCACCCCCGCTTCCCTCTCCAGAGTAGACCAGGAGGACTTCTCAGAACCCTCCTGAGGGAGTGGGCCTCTTTAGAATTGGTGCAATTGATAGAAAGTTTCATGTGGTCTCTCATTTGTGGGCTCTTCCAACTGAGTTTGGAGGTGAGAAAGAGGAAAGAGAGAGAAACACAGACCCAGTCAGTCCTGAGGCCTTTTTATGCATCTTTGCCGAGCCAGACTTAGAAGAATGAGTAACTAATTTGACCACAATTAAGGACAGGTTCAGGCTTTAGACACAATACGTGACATGAGTATGTTCAAATTTTGAAGTTGGGCTAAGTGTTCAGTTTTAGCTTTTTCCAGATAAAGTCTTGCTGTATAGCCAGACCCACTTACATTGGTTGTGTAAGCCAGTGGTTTCATAGAACTTGCAATTCTTCTTCCTCAACCTTCTACAGTCTGGGAGTATAGCCATGTGCCATCACCCCTCGTTAGCCTGCTTTTTATTTACCTAGTTTTTAATTTTTAAAATTTTGAGATAAGGGCTCTGCTAGGTTGCCCAGTATGGCCTTAACTGTGTCAGTACACATAGAGTACACACCTTATCATAGCGAGGGCCATATGTTTTACATAAAAACAGACCAGAAGAAAAAACTTGATATAAGCAGTAGACAGAAGACTGGTGCACAGAATGTGTCAAAGCCCCTACAACTTGAACCCAAGGGGGACATATGAATGCAATGTGGTCATGCAAGTCTCAGAAGGCATGTGGAAAACCAAAAGGCAATTTTCAGAAGGCTGGAACTGTTGCCAGTCACTCATGAGGAAATACCAACTAAAGTTTCTAGGTTTCACTCCTTAGACAGCTGCTTATGTTAAAAGCATTATGCACACAGTTACTCTCCCACCCCAGCTGACTCGGAGCAATTGAGACCTTCTTCTCAGCATTTTAATCCTGAGTATGTTCCCCCCAGACTACTGCTCTGAAAACGTGCCCCAAACTTCCAAATCGAGAATGTTGATGGAGTAGTGTTTGTAGTTGGAAAACCCAGGGAGCAAAATAGAAATCCAACTACAAGAGAAGGGCAAAATAAAGACAGGGTCTCACACACCATATAGAAGCCTCCTGGAATGACAGTGTAAACTGATTTTTGCAATGACTTGGAAGAATCTTCATGGTACACTGTTAAGTGAGAAAAGCAAGTCATAGAATAACATAAGGAACGCAATGCCCTTTACATGAAAATAGCCAAGATGGTGTGTGTGTGTGTGTGTGTGTGTGTGTGTGTGTGTGTGTGTGTGTGTGTCTACACTGCATGGGGTCAGAGAATGGGAAGAACAAAATATGTTGCAATCGGGACTTTTTTCTTTCTCCTCTGTGCTGGGAATCAAACCCAAGGCCTCATGCCACACTCCCAGCCGTAATTAAGAAATTAAAAAAAAAAAAAAGTACTCGCACGTGTTCTTGTTTTTATTAGAAGAATCAGGGATTAAATTTCACTAGACTATCTATTTTTTCAGGTGCAGCTACGATGTACACGAGATATAAAATAGTGGAGAAGCAAAATGAGACCTGCTATTTCGGCACACCCGTCTTTAACTTGGTGTCGCTAGTTCTTGGACTGGTGGGGTGTATTGGAATGGGCATTGTTGCCAATTTTCAGGTATGGCCCGAGCGTTTGGGGTGGTTGACAATGAAAGAGAGTGTGAGTCCAGAAGCAGGAATCCAAGAAACCAGCTTGTGTCATGGATGAGCTATGACGTCAATGAATTAGGACTGGGTCAATTGAGTTTGGACATGATTACCAGTCTTGCCTGGGGATTGGGAGAAAGGGTTGATATATGCAAGATAGTGAGAGCGTATACCCTAAACGGTGCTGCAGGCTCAGTACTGCTCCTTGTTTGTCTGTTTTATTTTGTTGTTGTTGTTGTTGTTGTTTGTTTTTAAGACAGTTCTTTGCCCACTTTATGGCCCAGCTTGGCCTGGAACTCTTGGTGCACATGTACACACACACACACACACACACACACACACACACACACACACACACACTTACCCTTAAAACTACTAATGCTGAGTTCTCCTGCCTGGCTTCCCAGTTCATATTCATGTAGTCTGAAGCAAGAGCTATGTTAGCTTTGTAAATGATTTTCCTCGGAGGGAATGCTTATAACTCTACCATTCGCTATAAGCCATCACCTGACCTCTCCCTTTTGTAGATGAAGATTTGGTTTGTGGAGGTGAAATCATTTGCTCAGGTTTATTCAATGAATTAGTTTGCAGAACCCAAATATGGCCTCTTTTTTCTAATTTGTAGATTCCTGCTCATCGCACAGTATTTTCTAAGAAAGCATTTGATTTGTCTATGGAGAAGCTATTTAATATCTTAGAAAAATCTATGAATTGCGTGTTCTCACTACCAATAGCACCCACCTCCAAGACTGTTGCAAGGACTGGATGAGAGAATCAGTGTCCAGTAGCCACAGTCTGTATTAGTGGCTGTCGGAGTGACAGCTACTGTGATGGTCCTGTACTCTGCCTGTCGTCTCCATGTAAGAGCAGGATGGGTCACTACAGGAGGCCTTGGGTTCTGCCCAGGAGAATCTCTCACCTTCTCCCCACCAGCAACGACCTTGTATCATGCTTGTTTTGACAAAAAGATGGCGACCTTCACTCTAGTGGGCTGCTTGAGCACAAACCTCCTACATCACCTTCTGCCCATCCATTCTCCAATGTCTACTCCCTGGTGGAATTGGAGCATGGTCACAGTGGCCTCAGCCTGATGTGCATCTCACGAGCTCCACAGACTCGCTGTCTCTGCACTCATCAAGGGAGATGCCCTCTGTCAGCATTGGGGTGGGCTTCATGATAGAGCACCTTTGCCAACAGTTAGGATGAAAGACCCCCTTCCTTATATGGTACAACATATTCAGGATGACCCACAGGCCAGGGATGGCTAAGGGTTCTTCGAAGCAATCTTTGGGTGATGAAAGGCACAGCACAGTTTACAGCTCTACCACCAGAAAGTATGCTAGAAGGGGGGAAGGGAACTTAGAATGATAGGAGTTATCAGCGTGTGAATATGAATTGTTTTCTGGGAGGGTAGTATGCATTTTATCATATCACTCTCTCCTCTGAACAACATTGTAAGTCATAAATGCTGCTTTTAAAATCATAAAGGACAGACTTGATGAAGAAAATATAGATGTTTAGATAATGGATTTTTTATGATTTATTTATTTTTATGTGCATTGGTGTTTTGCCTGCATATATGTCTCTGTAGGGTGTCAGATTCTCTGGAACTGGAGTTACAGACAGTTGTGAACTGCCACATGGGTGCTGGGAATTGAACCCAGGTCCTCTGGAAGAGCAGCCAGTGCTCTTAACCCTTGAGCCATCTCTCTAGCCCAGATAATGGATTTTAAAAAAACCACAAAAACCCTCTCCTTTAAGGCTTCCATGAACTAAGTCATAGAACCCAGATGTAGGATCTTTACAGTGCCCATGGGAGTCAACTGTTTCCCTTGCCAGTGTGCTCATGAATGTTTCCTGACAGCTTCCTTGTGTGAGGTCCTGTAGTTCATTTTTAGCATGCTATAAGCTGTGGACCTGGAGGAGAATCTGAGCTAGAAGGCCCAGAGAGAGTGGAGGACCTGGTAGTTTGACCATCTAAATCCCACTGACAAGTCGTTCACAGCTTGCTTCCCCAACTGGGTAGGCAAGTTGCCCACCTTGTATTTGCCTCGCTTATTCCTGTTTCTGCTTCCTCTTCTTTTCGGAATTCTGTCCTTTGAGATGATGACATAAGGCATCATGTTAAGTAAAATGAGCCAGGGGCTGGGGAGGTTGCTCTGTCTACTTAAAGTGCCTGCAGTAAGTTAATCCCTGAGTTAATCCCTTGAACCCGGGTAACTCAGGAATACTGACACCAGTCCTGAGGCTCCCTGGCCTGTTGACTTAACCTCATTGGTGGTTACAGGTCAGTGAGAGATCCTGTCCAAACAAAGCGGGTGGTTCCTGAGAAATGACACCTGAGATTGACCTTAGTTTTCTGTGCGGACACATGAACACACGTGTATTTGCACCCACATGAACCGCTCTCCACACAAAATGAAATAAACCAGACACAAAAAGACAAGTACCCTCAAGATCTCCCTCATAGGTAGAATCCAAAACAGCTGAAGCAAGGGAACACTAACTTTTATTCTTATAAGTTTTAGTTTAGTGTTTACTTTATGGAAATAAAGGGTGGCTGAAGCCTGGAGGTGGTGGCACATGTCTTTAATCCTGGCAGTGGGGAGGCAGAAGCAAGCAGATCTCACTGAGTTTGAGACTAGTGTGTGTGGTGATAGATTGTGTACCCTAATAAGATTTGCCTGAAGATCAGAGAACAGAACAAGCTACTAGATTAAACACAGATGCTAGGCAGTGGTGGCACATGCCTTTCATCCTAGCACTCGGGAGCCAGAGACCTGTCTGGATCTCTGTGAGTTCAAAGCCACTCTGGACTATGTGAGATTAACTCAGTCTAGGAGAGAAACAGAGCCAGGCAGTGGTGACGCACACCTGTAATCCCAATACTTGGGAGGCCCACGCCTTTAATCCCAGCACTAGCAAAATTGAGACAAAAAATGATATGAGTGGACAGAGAAAGGTATATAAGGCGTGAGGAGACAGGAACTAAAACCTTTCGGCTGAGGAAAGCTGTTCAGGCTGAGGAGTCCTAGAGGTGAGAGGTGGCTTGTTCCTTTGTCTCTCTGATCTTTCAGCACTTACCCCAATATCAGGCTCTGGGTTTTTTTTTTTTTTAATGAGACCATTTAGCATTCGAACAAGTGTGGTCTACAGAGTGAGTTCTAAGACAGCCAGGGCTACACAGAGAAAGCCTTTCTCAAAAACCAAAAATCAAACAAAACAACAAAAACAGAAAACAAAACAAAACAACAAACCAAACCAAACAACAACAACAACAACAAAAAACAAAGGGTGGATGGTACCAGAACAGGGGGAAAAAAGAAGAAAAAGCCAAAGCCATACTTGTGTGGTCACGGTTAAAGTGATGAACTGGAAGAAAATGCCAATTAAGAACTGTCAAGCAGGGCGGTGAGATGGCTCATCAGATGTCAGCCCTTGCTGTGCAGACTGATGACCTCAATTCAACCCCCAAATTCCACCAGAGGGAGAAAACTGACTTCTAAAGTTGTCCTCTGATCGTGTATCATGGCTTGCACGTTCTCTCTCTCTCTCTCTCTCTCTTACACACACACACACACACACACACACACACACATACACACACAAGAACTATAAGCCTAATGAGATGGCACGCACCTATAATCCTAGCACTCAGGAGGCTGAGGGAGGGTTGAGTTGGAAGCTAGCCTCAGCTACATAACAAGAACCTGTCTCAATAAACAAACAAACAAACAAAGACACTCACCAAAGAGATAAAGATGATCTTGATTTAATCATTTCACATTATAAACATAGACAAAAACATAAATACCATGGATATATACAATTACTATTTATAAGTTAAAACTAATTTTTTAAAACAGATGTTTATTATGGCAAAAAAAAAAAAAAAAATCCAAGGTTTAACCCCCTCTGTTTTCTGTGCTTCTTTGCCTTGTAACTTCTTGGCTTCTACTGAGTCCAAAGGATATCTCATCCACCCAAAATTCATGTCTGACCTTCTAAAGGACGGGCCCAGGGATGTGGCTTAGTTGACAGAATGCTTGTTTACATGCACGAAGGCCTGGGTTCAATCCCCAACACCCTATAATTCTGGGTATGGTGCAAGTCTGCCTATTGCATTTAGGAGGTGGAGGCAGGGGGATATAAAATTTTAGGTTCTTGGCTATAGAGGGAGTTTGAGGCCAGCCTGGGCTACATGAAGCTCTGTTTAAAAGAGAGAGGTGGGGCAGAGAGAGACTATTTTGTTTTTGAGATGAGGTCTCACTATGTAGCCCAGGCTGGCCATGGATGTTGGATCCTCCTTCCTCAGCTTCCTGAGTGCTGTGATAATGGGTGTGAACCACCACACCTAGTTTCAAGACCTTTTTAGTGGTAGAGTACCATCATGAAGGAGACACTTCAGAACATATACCATCATGAAGGAGACACATCAGAACAAACACTGCAGTCTGGGGGTCTCTAATCTGGTCATGGCAGGGTAAAGAGTCCCAGGGAGCCTATGAAGCTTGCAGATTCAGCTCTAGAGGATGTGTGAAGATGACCAGAGCAGAGGAAGGAAATTTTCTCTTAGTGGGAGGAGAAAACATATTCAAATTCAGGATGTTTATAATGTGGAAAGTACCAGAATTCTGATTATTCCTGAAAGTGACTCATTAGCAGATGATGCATTGGTTTCTATTTTGCCCTCACCCAAATATGCCTTACAGTCGAGCAATAAAAGGATTTTTTTCTCTTAATTCTTCTAAGATATTTTTAAAAACTATGGTAAAATATACATAATATAGAATTTTCATCTTAAATGCTTTTCTCTGTGTCATTCAGAGATTATTTTCCTGAATTCTGTAAGAACACACACATTTAAAGGGGCACACATATTTTAAAACACAGAATGTCCCTTTCTTTTCATATCTAAATGTATCTGTATGCCTGTGTTAGATATCCTACTTACAGACAATAACATGATGTATTGTAGCATGTGCATGCGATTGTGCTGGTCCTGAACAGTGACTCAACTGCCTCCGTCTCCTGAGTACTGGGATCGCAGGATTGACTCACCTGGCTTCTAAATTCATCGATGCATTTTTATTTATTTATTTATTTTCTAGACGGAGTTTCTCTCTTAACCCCTGGCTGTCCTGGAATTCACTCTGTAGACCAGGCTGGCCTTGAACTCACAGAGGTTTTCACGCCTCCTGAGTGCTGGGATTAAAGGCGTGTGTCACCATGCCCTGCTCCAAATGCAGTTTTTATAGGAGACGCTATCATAGAGTCTCCACTTGTGAGAGCTGAGGACCCACGGAGAGGGAGGCTCTAATTACCTTAAGGTCACAGTCTCAGGGTGGAGTCCCGGCTTTTGATTTAGAACTGCCAGGCTCCACAGCCCACCCGGGCAGCGATCCTCCTGAGTGGATGCTGTCTTTTTCTTATCTCGGTCCCAGCCTGTCTGTGGCACGAGCAGCTTCAGTCTCAGGAGTTAATCAGCAGTGGGAGGCTTTTCTGGGTACTGATGACGCGCAGCGGTTCTCAACTCATGGGCTGTAACCCCTTTGGGGGGGGTCAAACAACTCTTCCACAGGGGGTCGCTATCAGATCTCCGGCATATCAGATATTTACATTACAATTGATGACAGCAGCAAAACCACAGTTATGAAGTAGCAACATGAGGCGTGGGTTTCAAGGGTCTCAGCATTAGGGAGGATGAGAACCACTGGCTGAGGGTCTCCCAGAGCGAGTGAATCAGTGGAGTGAATGAGTGATTGAGTTAGCACTTTCCCACGGCCTAAGAACCGCCTGTCCGCTCTGCAGGAGCTAGCCGTGCCCGTGGTCCACGACGGTGGTGCCCTTCTGGCTTTCGTCTGCGGCGTGGCTTACACACTCCTGCAATCGATCATCTCCTACAAATCCTGTCCCCAGTGGAACAGCCTCACCACGTGCCATGTCCGGATGGCCATCTCTGCCGTCTCCTGCGCAGCTGTCGTCCCCAGTATCCTTTCCACGTGTCCATCGGAAAGATAGGGCGAGGACGCAGACTGTTCCACCTTAGGCCACAGCGGTGGCTGGAGGGACTGCTGACGTGGGTGGGGTCTTGCAGTAGCGGGAGAGACTCGCCGAGTTCAGGTGGGTACGTGGCAGTCTGTAGCCAGGGAGCAGCTTGGGGTCGCTGGGTAGACGAGAGCTAAGGAGACGTGAGGTGGCCGCTAAGCTTTCTTGGCAGGATGCTTGTACAAGACACTTTAGAGCCGGGTGGTGGCGGCGCACGCCTTTAATGCCAGCACCCGGGAGGCAGAGGCAGGCGGATCTCTGTGAGTTCGAGTCCAGCCTGGTCTACAGAGTGAGATCCAGGAAAGTCACAAAGCTACACAGAGAAACCATGTCTACAACAACAACAACAACAACAACAACAACAACAACAACAACAAAAAGACACTTTAGGGCAATCAGACAGATAGGGGGTGGAGGGTGGCGGGTGGGGACGACTCAGATAACCAGAGAGATCATTTCAGCTGTGAGGAGACTGATAACTTATACCTGAGGAAGACTTTTGGTTCACTGTTTGTGAGACTTCAGCCCTTGGTTGCCGGGACCAGTGTGCACAGGCAGACCTTTATGACAATGGGAGCATGTGAGCACAGAATTTCTTCGCCTCATTATGAACAGGAAAGAGAAAGCACGGATCAAGGGGAGGAAGGCAGAGAAGGGGAGGGAGAGAGGCAGGGCCAGGAGGAAGTAGGGGAAGGGGTCGGGGATATGACTCCCCCAGCCCTGGCCCAAAGATCGACCCCAGTGACCTGCTTCTTCCAGATAGGTCCTACCCCTTAAAGTTTCCAGAACATTCCCCAATAGTGCCACCATCTAGGACCAAGTCCCTGGCAGACATACAACCAAGGCAACTTATAGAGGGTTTATTTGGGGCTTATGGTTGCAGAAGGTTAGAGTCCATGACTACCATGGTGGGGGACCATGGAGGCCAGCGGGCAGACAGATTCACATGGCCCCAGAGTAGTAGTTAAGAACTTACATCTTGAGCCACAGTCTCGAGGCAGAGGAAGATAACTGGGAACGGCAAAGGCTTTGGAAACGTCAAAGCCCACCCCTAGTGACATACTTCCAAGAGGGCCACACCTCTGAATTCTTCCCAAACAGTTCCGCCAACTGAGAACCAAACATTAAAATATATGAGCCCGTGGGGGCTCATTCAATCCACTAACACTAACCTTAAACTGGCTCTAGTTAAACTGATTTTATGTTCTGAATTTATATTCCAGTTCAGTTGTTCTTTATACTGATGTGCACAGATGGGCCCAGGAGAAGGTTTAGGATTCAGACTACAGTTCAGCCAAGCAAAGAATCTTTTTCCTAGCAAGTGTGATGTTCTCTCCACACCCCTGTTCTTAAAGCACTAAAAAGACAAGGGAAAGTTACCAAGTGTCCATACTCTTCAGAGGATCAAATAGGAGAAAAGTGGACACCACTACAGAAGTATTAGACTCAAACAGGCTTTGGGGGCAACGCGCCTCCCCCATCCCCCCAGCCCCGAGTACAGAAAAAAGTGAATGGGAGGGATAAAAGAAGGAACCCTTGACTCTGTTTGCTTTTCCTTCCCACGGGTCAGTTTCACAAGCCATTTGAAAATATTTAATTCTTTGAAGTGCTTGGTTAAAGATATCAAATATTGGCACTGTACTTAAAGAAATAGCTTTGCAGCATCCCGAGAGTCGGGACTCCGTGCCTGCTGGGGACATGGCAGCTGGAGGAAGTCAACTCAGGGATTTCCTTTTAAACTTAGTCACTGTGATTAAGTCAACCCCAAATCCATTCAGTCTTTTGTAGGCGCCGACCTTGTTTTCAATATGAGAGTCACTAAATTTTCTAATTTAGCAAGGAAAAAAAGGAAATGAGTATTTAATCGTGTTTATGTATTCTGATCTAAAGGAAATGAAAGCCGGGCATAGAGGTGCATGCCTGTAAGTCCAGTACTTGGTAGGTGGAGGCAGGGGGATCAGCCTGGGCTCTTAAGAAAGACCCTCTTTCTCCTCGCGAGGGCTTTTGACCTTGTCTTACAGTGTCTTGCTTTGTGGGGGTTGGTTGTTGTCTCTGGAGGCTTACTCTTTTCTGAAGGGAAATGGAGGGGGAGTGGATCTGGGGGAGAGGGGAGGTCTGGGGGGAGGGGAAGAGTGGAGGGAGGGATGTGTTATGTCAGAGAAGAATCTATTTTCAATTAAAAAAAGAAAAAAGAAGTATTCTCTCTCTCTCTCTCTCTCTCTCTCTCTCTCTCTCTCGTGCGTGCGTGCGTGCGTGCGTGCGTGCGTGTGTGTGTGTGTGTGTGTGTGTGTGTTTTGTTTGTTTGTTTGTTTAAAAGAAGGTCTTGTTATGTAACCCCTGCTGGCCAGTAGCCATCCTGTTTTGGCTTGCCAAGTGCTGGGATTATAGGTGTGTGTGATCACACCCAGCTCCCTTTCTTTCTTTAATGAAGTATTTAAACCAAGAAAAGAAAGGTGATATGGTATTTCAAGGGTGCAAAATTTCCATCTTTTGATCTTGTGTCAGATTGTAGGAAAGAAATGGGCATTGTAAGCAGTGCAGGCCAGGTCATGGTGCATAATGGTCAAGCCTCAGATCACATCATGGCCTTTAAATTTTGAGCTTTGTTTCCCTCCTAAAATAGAAATTACATCAGATAACCTAAGTATGCAGTTTTACTTTATTTGTTTATTATTGCTTTGAGACAGAGTCTTACTCTGTAGCCCAGGCTGACCATGAATTTGTGGCCCATCTTTTGTATCTCAGCCTCCTGAGTGCTAGGATTACAGGCATTCACTGAGATTACAGGCACACGCTGGGATTACAGGCACACGCTGGGATTACAGACATACACTAGGATTATAAGCACACACTAGGATTATAGGCACACACTGGGATTATAGGCATACACTAGGATTATAAGCACACTCTAGGATTATAGGCATACGCTGGGATTACAGGCATGTACCACCTAGCTGGGTTCCTCCTCCGACTCTTGAGGAGATTATTAATTATAACATTTTCAATCAAGGGGGAACTAAGCCCCTGACACTGAGAAATTCACTAACAAACTGCATTCCTTTGCTCCTAAGACAACTCCTTCCTCATTTCCTTGTCCTGTTTATAGTTTGAAGATGCTCATACTTTCTCTCAAAATAGATTTCCTTTTTGTATGGACTGTAAAATGTATAAGTAAGTGGTGTTTGTAACGTGGTAAACAGTTTCTTGTGCAGGAAACCTTTCTTTGCTTCCAACTCCTAGAGGCAAATCTCTCAATACTCAAAGCAGAGGGTCCCAGCACAAGGGACATTTTGTCCTCAGTTTCCCATCCGAGCATTTCCATTTCCCATTCTCATGTCCAGGAGGTTCAGATTCCTAGCCAAGCCAAGGGGTCAGAGACTCACACAGACGCAGGTTTAGTCCCTGCAACAAACTCCCCTGAAGGAATTTCAACAAACTTCCTCCTGAGAAAGCCTGTGGCCTCCAGCGTTTCTGTGGTTGTAATGTTTCTCTGGAAGGAGATTAAAGGCTCCTTAGAACGCCTGAGTTTCTCCTTAGTATTTCCCTGACACAAAGCAACATCACTGGTTCCTGAGGAAACTGAGTCACTGAGTGAGGCTAGTTCACCCATTTTTCTTTTTCTTTTTTGTTTGTTTCTCTGTGAACTCAGAGATCCCCTTGCCTTCTGAGTGCTGGGACTAACGTCGTGTGTCGCCACACCCAGCTGTGAGGCCTGTGATTTCCTAGCAGGTTTTTAAACTTCTGCTTATCAGCTCATTTTGCCTCGCCTTCTAAAGCTTCCAAAAACTTAATAGGAGCCGGGCATTGTGGGAATAGTCCAAACCTGACATGGAGAGAGAGTGAGACAGAGAGAGGAGAGTGGGAGGCAGAGAGGGAGGAAAAGGAAGGAAGGAAGAAAAGAAGAAAAAAGAGAGAGAAAACCTGGGTGGTGGTGATGCACTCCTTTAATCCCAGAGGCAGAGGCAGGTGGATCTCTGTGAGTTCAAGGCCAGCCTGTTCTACAGAGTGAGTTCCAGGACAAGCCAGAGCTACATACTGAAACCTTGTGTCAAAAACAAACTGCTGGGCGGTGGTGGTGCACACCTTTAATCCCAGCACTCGGGAGGCAGAGGCAGGCAGATCTCTGAGAGTTCGAGGCCAGCCTGGTCTACAGAGTTCTAAGAAAGGCGCAAAGCTACACAGAGAAACCCTGTCTCAAAAAAAAAAACAAAAAAAAACCCAAAAAACCAAACCAAACCAAACCAAACCAAAACAAAACAAAAACTCCCAAAAAACCCCAACAAAACCAACCAACCAACCAACCAAACAAACAAGCAAACAAACAAAAACCAACCAACCAACCAAACAAGAAAGAGAAAGGAATGGAGAAGGGAGACAAGAGAAAGACCCTTCACAGGGTTCCTGAGGCGTGTGATCTGAGACTTCCCTTCTCTCCAGCCTCTTTGTGACCTTTTCCTCTCCAGGCATGGTGGTTTCCTGTTCTCTGCTTTGGCCTGTGCTCATCTCAGGGGCTATTCTAGAGCTGGGCTGTTGGCCCATCACGGTAACTGTGTGACTTTTTGCATACTTGAAATGTGGCTAGCCCAAATTGAGATTTTTCATAAATGTAAAATACACACTCACTCCAAAGACTTGATTAGAAAAAAAGGAATATAGTTGAGGAGATGACATCATTAGTTCCTTGTCCTTCTCCTGGTGCTTTTTTTTTGGTGGTTGTTGGGAATTTTTTTTTTTTTTGGTGGGGGGTGAGTGGACTTAAACTCTACGTAACCGAGGCTGGGTCAAACTTGATTCTCTTGTCCTTGGTCCTAGCTTCCCAAGTGTTGGGATTACTGACATGAGATATTACTCCCAGCTTACACTAAGAATGCTTTATATTATGACACATTAAAATTATATCATCAATATTTTATTAATTAAAAAAATTGTGTGTGTGTGTGTGTGTGTGTGTGTGTGTGTGTGTGTGTACGTACAGCTGCCTACAGAGGGCAGAAGAGGCATCAGATGCCCAGTGTGTGTGCTGGGGAGCAAACTCATGTCCTCTGGAGGAAGAGCACACACCCTTAACAGTGAGCCATCACTCCTTCCATCACCACCAATATTATTTATTAACTAATATTAGGTTTGATAGGATCTATGCTACCTACCAGTATACAAGATAACATCAAATACACTATTAAAACTAATTGCATGGGCTTGGGGATTTAGCTCAGTGGTAGAGCGCTTGCCTAGCAAACACAAGGCCCTGGGTTCGATCCTCAGCTCTAAAAAAAAAAAACCAACTAATTGCATTTATTATTATTATTATTATTATTATTATTATTATTATTATATTTTTTGAGACAGGGTTTCTCTGTGTAATAGTCCTGACTATCCTGGAACTTGCTCTGTAGACCAGGCGGGCCTGGAGCCCAGAGATCTGTCTGCCTCTGCCTCCCAAGTGCTGGGATTAAAGGCATGCACCATCACTGCCTGGCTCTTTTTAGTTTTTGGTTTTTTTTTTAAAGATTTATTCATTTATTATGTATACAGCATGTATGACTGCAGGCCAGAAGAGGCACCAGATCTCATTACAGATGGTTGGGAGCCACCATATGGTTGCTGGGAATTGAACTCAGGACCTCTCTCCAGCCCTCTTTTTAGGTTTTTTTTTTTTTGTTGTTGTTGTTTTTTGTTTTGTTTTGTTTTTTTTTTTTTCCTGAGACAGGGTTTCTCTGTGTAGCTTTGTGCCTTTCCTGGAACTCACTTGGTGGTAGCCCAGGCTGGCCTCAAACTCTCAGAGATCTGCCTGGCTCTGCCTCCCGAGTGCTGGGATTATAGGCGTGCGCCGCCACTGCCACCACCACCACCTGGCCATCTTTTTAGTTTTTAAAAACATGGCTACTAGCAAATTTCGCTTACACATTATATTCTGTGGGGTGGGGCTGCTATAGAGAGGCCTTCAAACTTCTTGACTCAGATGAAGCTGTTCTGTGATGTATTCCCGGCACCCCAAATGCCAGTGCACACTGAATTAATGGTTTTGTTTCTGTTTGTTTTTATCTGAGGCATTGCTGTTCCCGGCTCTCTCCTCTCTAGCACACCATGTTCTCTAGGCTTTAACTAATGGGACTTTAAACTTTCTGGGAGCTGAGACTAAGTCTGTTTGACTGAACTCCCCATCTACCCCCAGACAGTGTGGTACCTCATATACTGGAGGGGGAAGTAAAGAGTACATAGAGGAGAGAGTTCATAGATTTGAAACTAGGAGAAGCAGAAGTATGGCATTAGATGATCAAGGAACATCTATGCTCTTGGCTGCTTTTAGTCTGAGAAATCGAGAACTGTTAAGCTTTGCAGAATATGAAGGGAGGGACCAGGGAGGACGTGTTGACTCTGAACTGCAGAGGAGGCACAAACTGGCTTTGGCTCAGCACTTTGGGTTGATTCCCTGTATTTTTAAAAATAGACTTTCTAGAGCTTTCTATTTCCCCCTATCTTTTCTTTCCTTTACCTTCCAAGTTCAGCCTCTGCCCTTGTGAGGTATTAGTGTCCAGGGAAGGCAGGGGCCCCCATGACTGCATCATTGAACTGATCTGTAGGGGTTGCAGAATCCCCCAAATCTGACTTAAGCAGAATCTCTTGGCTCTAAAATTCGGGGTCAGGAGGAAGGGGCTCCACTTCTATACAACCACTCATCAAAAGTCTGTTTCTAAAAGGTAGTAGTTTGAATTTGAAAAATAGCTCTGTTTTTTTATTTATTTTTGTTTTATGTGTATGGGTGCTTTGCATGCCTGTATGTATGTCTGTGCACCAAGTTTATGTGGTGCCCACAGAAGCCAGCAGAGGGCACCAGAGTCCCTGGAACTGGAGTTACAGTTGCCTGTTCTGTAAATTGGAACTTGGGTCCTTGGGAAGAGCAGCCAGTGTTCTTTCCACTGAGCCATCTTTCCAGCCCCTTGGTAGTTTATTTTTGTGCATATAATGTTCCTGTTCATGAAAGCTGTCATCTTGGGAATGACATTTTAGAGGAAATATTTTTATTCAGCAGCAGGTTTTTTAAGACCCGTCTTGGATTTTCATGTCAGCCAGTTAGGCTAGCTTTAAAGAGCTTAAGTGGAACACCCAGTAGACACAGAAGAAAATTACTATGCACAACTGTCTTAGTGTTCTATTGCTGTGAAGACACACCATGACCATAGCGACTCTTAGAAAGGAAAACGTTTAATTGGGGCTGGCTTACAGTTTCAGGGCTTGTCATCATGACAGGGAGCATGGCGGTACCCAGGCATAGTGCTGGAGAAGTAGCTAAGAGCTATATCCTGATCCATAGGCTGAAAGAGAGAAAAACATCTGGCTGGGTGTGAGCTTTTGAAAACCCCCAGTGACACACTTCCTCCAACGAGGCCACACCTCCTGACCTTTGCAACACTACCAAAGAGTTTCACTCCCGGGTGAATTATATTATATATCAATTATATCAAGCCTATGGGGGTCCTTCTTCTTCAAACCACCCCAGCACCCAAAAAAGTATTGCTGAGGAATAACTGCATTTCCACGCTATAATTTATTGATTTATAGGTTTACTTTGTGGTACTGGGAACTGAACCTAAGACCTTAGGCATGCCGGGCTAGTGTTCTGCAGCCTGTTGTGACTTAGCTACTGTCCTGATTGAAGGTCTGAGGTTACAAGATTGACCGTAGAAATGTTCTATTTAAACATTGTGTAGTGATCATGCTAATCGAATTGTCTGAATAGTAAAGGACCTGTTTTCTCCTGCCCTTTCCTTAACCATCTCCTCTTTTATAAGTGATTGCCTGTGCCTCACTAATTTCCATAACCAAGCTGGAATGGAATCCGAAAGAAAAGGTAACCACTCATCTTCAGTACAGTTGCCCATCCTGGCTGGGTCTGTGGCTGTCACTGACCTTTCTTGGAATGAGCTGGAAGCTGTTGAGTCAATGTGGCACGGAATCTGTTCACTATGTGCGAGTGATAATCTGTTCCCACAGACAGTGTGGATGCAGATTTAGTGACAGGTGCAATTGGCCATCATTGTACTTCATGGATCCAGGGCAGCTGCTGATCTGCGGACCAGAGTAAGCACTTCAGAGCATGTGCATGCGCGTACACACACACACACACACACACACACACACACACACACACACACACATGAACATCATGACAATAGGGCACTGTCAGGAAAGTGGGGGTTTGTGGTTGTTTTAGGGTTTCTTTTCTTTCTTTCTTTCTTTCTTTCTTTCTTTCTTTCTTTCTTTCTTTCTTTCTTTCTTCCTCCTTCCTTCTTTCCTACCTTCCTTCCTTCCTTCCTTTCTTTTCTGAGACAGTGTTTCTCTGAGTAGTCCTGGCATTTCAGGTTTTTTTCAAAAGCAAAGGGTCGTCTTAATTACCCTGACTCTGGTAGATTAGACTCTCTTGTTTTCAAGGAAGCTGGTTAGTTGGGAGCTCCAACTACTTCCTTAGTATATGCCAGTTTGGCCGGAATGTTGGGAGACAAAGTGGAGGATAGAAAGTCGCAGGGCCTTTCACGGGGCAAGTGGAGGAAGGGTTTCAGCCCGAATACACAGAGCTGCCCTTAGACCATTCTCATGGACCGAGTCCCTGCCACCAGGAGAAGGACGCTGTGGGAAAGCAAGTCCCCAAGGAAGCCCAGAGTTCAGTGGGACAAACAGTGGCTGTCTTCTACCAAACAGAGTACTCTGAAGTAAGAGCAATTCTGAGTTGAAGTCCAGCAGCTCATTATAGAACCACAAACTGCAGAAGCAATAGTTAGTTCTCACCATGGACTAGGGAAGGGTATCCTAGAGGCCCAAAGAAGGATCTCTCTCTCTCTCTCTCTCTCTAGTTTAACCAAGGCAGATGTAGCAGAGCAGTCTTAGAAGTGAGGGTCCTGAGTTTGATGTTGGGTCAGAGGTGAAAGACAGGGAATCCATGGAGTGATGGGAGGGATATAGCATGCTCACAGCAAGTGTTTGCAAAAAGAACAGAAGATTCGGGCACGCAGTAGAAGCCATCAAGAGAGCTACAGGAACGATGCTGAAGAAGAGGACGATCCAGCTAGGATTTCAAAAGTGCCCCCTTTCATCAGATCGTGAAAAGGTCTGAGTGGTGGGGAGGTAAGCCTGGTGGCCCTTTCCTCTTGCATATAACGATGCAGTCAAGAGAGCAACTCCAGGTGCACTTCAATCCTCAGCCACGAGGTGGCAGTGTTCCACCGCAAATCAAATGCAATCAAGGGCTCAGCGGGCCTCAACAAAGCATGCCCTTAGGCCGCTGGAAATCCGTTAGCCTCTTCCATTTCCTATCTGAAAGCGCGAAAAGGAGGAAGGCAGGGTGGGTGGCTCATGCTTGTGATCCCAGGACTCTGGAGACTGAGGCAGAAGGAGCATGACTTTAGTACCAGCCTGGGCTACATAGGGAGGCCTTGTAGAGCATTTAAAAAAAGAGAGAGAGCATAAAAGTAGCGTCTGGTTTTCCCTTTACTGTGCCATCCAGATGCTGCCTCTGGATAGAGTAATAGTTAGGCACTGCCCTAGACTTGTATTAGAACCTTCCCCACATGCTATGGCATGCTTGATGGGGAGAGTGAGAATTATAATTTATTGTTATTCATGTAGCTTAGCCTGCATTTACATGTGAAGTGGAGGAATTGAGACTCTGGTTCGGTACCTTCTCAGTATCATACTGCCCCACCATTTTTTTTTTTTTAAGTTTTGTTTAATACACACACACACACACACACACACACACACACACACACACACACACACACACACCCTATAGCACACATGTAGAGATCAGAGAACAGCTTGGCCACAGTGCCTTTTACCCATGGAGCCATCTGCCAGTCTTGCTGTCTACTTAAATTTTTTAAATAAATATTTATGCATATATGTTTTGACTTCACGCATGTATATGCACCATGCGCATGCCCTGTGCTCCCCCTTGGAGGCAGAAAAGGCTTGGGATCCCCTGCAGCTGGAGTTACAGGCAGTTGTGAAGCACCCTTTGAGTGCCGGGAACAAACCCAGCCCTCTGCAAGAGCAGCGAGCGCTCTTAACCGCTGAACTGGCTCCCCGGCTCCTTGCCCTCTGCTTTTGTAAGCCCATTGTCTAGGGATGATCTGGAATAGGGTCTGTCCTGCCACTGGCACCAAACGTTAGTGGCCACAGTTCTCTGTCCCTAGTCAGCCTGGCCAGAGCCGCCTCAGGTGTGAGCTTGGGTGAGAACCATGGATGGATGTGAACGTCTGTAGAGGTGTCTACCACAGTTTGACACACATCTGTTAAATCTCTGGGGCTGAGAAGAAGGGTAAAGGAAGGAGCTGTTGCCCTAGAACTGACATGTTTACTTGAAATCACAGGCCTCAAACTAAGTGTCTGCAGATTTGGCATGGGAGTTGATCAGAATGCAGAGGAGGGTTAGAAAAAAAAAAAAAGCGTAGAATTTAAGAGTGCTTTTAAGTGGATTTACGGCAGGGGGAGAAAAGCAGATGATCTCACACACAGAGAGACATGGAAAGGCCACACAGACACACAGAGACATGGGGGGAGACACACATGCGTACATATACGTGCAAAGAGAGAGACGTGGGAAGGGAGAAGCATATAGACACAGAAAGGAAGGGGCATGGTAGAGAGGAAGGGAGAGAGGAGGAGAGGAGAGAGGAGAGAGACATACTCATGCATATGTGGAGGCCTTTTTACTTCTGAAACAGCACTGGCAAATTATTTTCCCATCTTTTTGAGTGGGCTGGCAGTGTAGCCCAGTGGTAGGACACTTCCCTAGCTTGTGCAGGGCCCTGGGTTCAATGCCCAACACTGCAAAAAAGATTAAAAATAATAAAGTAAAAATTAATAGAATCATCTGGGCGGTGGTGGTGCACACCTGTAATCCCAGCACTCGGGAGGTAGAGGCAGGTGGATCTCTGTGAGTTCGAGGCCAGCCAGGACAGGCTCCAAAGCTACAGAGAAACCCTGTCTTGAAAAAAACCCAAACAAAACAAAACAAACAAACAAACAAACAAAAAAGAATCAAAAGAAATGCAATGAGTTGATGAAACACGGACTTTGATTTCCTGAATCTCAATGATCTGTTTCATTATGGCTCACCTCCAGACAGCTGAGCTGGGAGGTCCGGGTTTGGGCCTCCATTTTCTCCAAGGGGAGTGTCATCTGATGAGTGTGTTGCCTCTGGCATTTGCTCTGCAGGTGCATTTGCCTTATTGTGCTGAGCAGAAGTGTTTGCAGAATTAACACCTACAGGAACCTAGCGGGATGCTGGGCTGGTCTTGTCTGCGTGCACACACTCATTCTTGGGCAGTCCCGGGAGTGCCCCTAGACACTTCAGTGTGCCCTTCAACTGTGGTTTCCAGGGAAGGGCAACCACATCAAGTCAAGCTCTTTCTTTCAAAACACTTTCTCTTTATTTTATGTACATTGGTGTATGCATGTATGTCTGTGTGGGGGTGTCAGATCTTAGAGTTACAGACAGTTGTGAGCTGCCATATGGGTGCTGGGAATTGAACCCGGGTCCTCTGGTAGAGCAGTTGGTGCTCTTAACCACTGAGCCATCACTCCAGCCCCGAGTGAAGCTCTCTCTTCACTGGGGTCCAAATGTGCTTTGAGGTCTCAGCTATTCTGCGGTCCTTAATCTACCTAATTTTGAAGTTACTCACACAGAGTCTTCAAATAAGGAGTGAGAGGTGTAAAGAACTTTGGGTACATTTGCATTCCCGTCAGCCCTGGGCTGCTCTCTGACCTCTTGCTGAAAGGCTTCGGGTGTGGTGTTTTCTCAAGGTTGCAGTTTCTGTTCACTGGGCAGCTTTTCTCTCTGCCCTTGATGATCTCGTATTTCAGGTGATTTCCTTAGGGTGAACCCTCTTAGCCTAAACCCTGTCTCTTTGTTGCTGCTAGGACTACGTGTATCACGTAGTGAGCGCTATCTGTGAATGGACCGTGGCCTTTGGTTTTATTTTCTATTTCCTAACATTCATCCAAGATTTCCAGGTAAGGATTCATCAGTTTAAATCTTATATGAGGGCCGGGCGGTGGTGGCGCAGCCTTTAATCCCAGCACTCGGGAGGCAGAGCCAGGCGGATCTCTGTGAGTTCGAGGCCAGCCTGGGCTACCAAGTGAGTTCCAGGAAAGGCACAAAGCTACACAGAGAACCCCTGTCTCAGAAAAAAAAAAATCTTATATGAATCAGTGATGATTAGGATTAGTAAAATTTAGAAAAGTTCGTGCATTTTGAGAAACATTCTCTTTTTATTCTCGTAATGTGTGTGTTGGGGGAGTAGGCATTGCGGACCACACAACTTTATTAGCTTGTTCCCAAAGGGGGACACAGTAGACACATCTCTAACGGGTCACTTAACCATTTTCATGTTATCCGCTATTTGATGCTCTAAGTCCTGGCCGTGTTCAGGTGGATCTCACTAGTTCCAATACCCAGAAAATATGACTGTGTAAAAAACTTTGTTGTTGAAAAAAAATCCCCAAGGTCAAGAGAAGACAAGACCTTAGCATATTTGACCACAGGGAGACTCTCACCTTCTAGAACAGGTGAGTCATTGGCTAAAATGATGTACAGAACCAAGAAACTCCTTTAGGACCCAATTCAAGTGTGGCACAATAGTGGGGTCACCTCTTGGGAGACAAAAGCTTCTGAGACTGTCGCAGCTAATATTGTCCCACTCTTTGACATTCTTGTCTTCCCTCTCTGTAGAGTGTCACCCTAAGGATATCCACAGAAATCAGTGATGACTTTTGAAAGGGCGAGAATCCTGTCTCACTCAGTGAATGTCACAGACAGTTTCCGGAAGTGGCACAGAGGCTGGACGGACTTGGATGTCACCCGGATCGGGACTCATTTGTGGCACATCGGGGACTTGAATTTCATTAAGAATTTCTAGTAGTTGTTCTATTTACAAAGGTATGTTTTCCTAGAGAATGTTTAGCATGGATGACACATTAGCAATATTTTTATATTTTCTAAGACACTCTATATGAACAAATTCATAGGCAGAGATGAGGCTTTACAGAAAATGAGGGGATTATTTTTGTATAGATTCTTTAGACTTTTTATGTATCAATGATTTATGAAAATACACTAAGTGAAAAAATGTTTAGTACATTTTTTAAAAAATGAAACCAAATCAGGGGGACAGTCACTTCAAATTTTTATTTTATTTTTTTAAAAAACACAATGATCTGCATACATTTTCATCACAAGAGCATTTATATAATCTCATTCATAGTGATTATGTGCCCTCATGGTAGAGACTTAGTTAATAAATTAATACTAAAGCACTCTGAGTTTTAGCGCATTAAACAAAATGCTTTTACAGTTAAGGTCTCAAAAACCATTTACTATGCACATTAGCCAGAGGATGTAGAAGAACTCCGTTTGAAAATTCAGTCTCGTCCTTTGCTTCTGCCACGGAGCTGCAGTTAAAGCTTTCGGGTTGCTGTTAACTGGGGTCCCGAGGAACTAATGCCTGGTAGGATGGGCTCAGTATGGCAGCTCAGAAATGATAAAACTTCCCTTCCCTGGGACTTCAGAAGCGAAACTTCTTAGTTTCCCTGTAAACTAGTCAAAGAGAACGTAGAGCCGAGACAGGGGGAGGGAGACGGCCCCAGAAGCCCAGGTGCAGGCCACTGTAAATGTCCTTTCCACGCCTGTGGCCACTGTTGTGGGACATTACAGGAAGCTGAGTCAGGCCTGCACACTCCACCCCTTCATCCGGCTCACAGCTGCTGGAGGGGAAGCGGTGGCCTCGAGGTGCTGACCAGATCCTCAGTTCCACGTCTAAGTGTGGGCAAGCGGTTCTGCCCGGAGGGCGCACATGCCAAGCGCAGAGCAGCCCGTTTGGACAGCCTTGGTGGGGTGCACCTGGGGCCCGAGGAGCACGCAGTGGTGACTCCTGGGTGGGTGAGGCGCAGCGGCCACTTCTGCCATGACGTCCCGTGTCTCCTTAAGCGTGGAGAGGTGGAAAGTGACACCACGTCTGAGTCCACTGTGATGCAATGCCACGTTTCCCCATCGTAATCCCGGGACAATCTGAGGAGAAAGGGAAGCGGACACGGTCCCCGTGCGAAACTGTGGTTGCCTGAATTCATGCTGCTCTGTGCTCTGAGCAGGAATACTGTTGCAGCTTCCCAGAATGCAGGCAGCTCCCCTGCATTTACAGAAGCCCCGGCACTCACTCCTTCAGGGCAGAACCTGTGCCTTTACCTAGAGCTCAACACAGTGCCTCCCGGCACACAGTAGGTGCTTAATAAATACTCATGGCATGTATGCATATATAAGTGAATGAACAAATCAAGTAATGACTAGGGATGTTTGAGGTGCTGTCTGGAGGGTTTATTCACTGGTTATTTTGATGCCAGTTTAGTAGTGGTACCCATTTTTGCATTGTATACTATACATGTTTTAGTAGTTTGGGCCTTATGATTCTGTGAGAACTCTCTTCTGGAAAGATACCACAGAAATTGTTACATGGGCTAGACCTGTCTTGGCAAACTGAGAAGGCCCCAAAGCACCCCATTCTGCAGATTCCATGCAGTTTCCAATGTTATCCCCATTCTGGTATTATTTTTAATTTCTAAAAATGTGTATTTCCTTGGACTCCATGCCTGAAAAGGTAAAATAAAACATTTCTTTATTTTAGTAACTTGTCTTTGTAGTAAAAATGCCACCTTGGTGCTATGATGAAGTATAGTTATCTGGCCTGGTTCCAGACAGTTGGACGTTTGTCATCAGGGTGTGGCTTGGGCTGGGGAAGTGACACCGTGGGTAAGAGCTGTACAAGCAGGAAGACCCGAGTTCGACTCCCTTGCACCCACATAAGAGCTGAATGTGGCTATGTGCCCTGTGGGGCCCGTGCTGGGAGGGGTCAGGATACCGGAGGATGGTTATGGCTGGCTGGCCAGATGGCCAGGTTGAGATGCGAGAGTTTTGAGTTCAGCGAGAGGTCCTGTCTTTAGGAAATAAGGCAGACAGTGGTAGAGAATGACACCTGCCATCCTCTGGCCTTTGCGTGCACACACACGTGTACACCCCAGACACAGAGATAAATACATAAGGACAAAGATGTGCCTTAAACCTTAAGGTTTCGTAGTTCATGCAGTGTTATATGTGGGCAGGGCTGATTCCACTCTGCCGACTCTCAGACTGTGTCGGCATTTTGTTTCAGTCAAGACTCTTAGAGCTACAGGCTTCAGAAATCCTCTTCTGTTCAAGACAGGAGCATCTGTTGTCTCGGGTCAGGGTAGAACAGGAGTTAGGGACTGCAGGATCAGAAGGTGTCGCTGGGACTTTCCACACTGCCTGTTTTCCTCTTGGCTGGTGTTTTCCGGCAGTCCCAGGAGTAAGGATTCTCAAACCCTCGGGCCTGCCTCCTGCTCTGACTAGAGAGGGGACTTCTCTAATGGTTCCCCCAAAGCTCAGATTTGAAACTGGTTTCCCTGATTGGTTAGCACAGGTCATGTGGCAGGGATGGGTTTGCTCTGATCAGTGCCTACTTCAGGGAGAAGGAGCAGTCAGCATCACCCAAAAAATGATGGATTGATGCTGGGTAAAGCTCTCCTCAGAAAGTTGTAGAAAGCAGGCCTTGGAAGGTTAGTAATAATAATAATAATAATAATAATAATAATAATAATAATAAATGATCTGAACTTGCTTGAGAGCAAATCAAACTATAGTCACTAATAACCTTTTCAGATAAAGTAACACATATGCCTTTTGTTAACGTGTAAGTCATGGCTCTTAAGTTTCTAGCCGACCTCCGTGACGTTGACTAGGCTATTATCACGTTTTTCAGATGAGGAAACAGAGTGGTCCAGCGACCTGCGAGCAGTCTCCAGCCCCATGGCGACAGACTCCAGTCCGGGGCTCTGTTTTCCTGACTTCTATTCAACTGAGCCCTTTTGTTTTCCCTTTTAACACTAACAGAGGATTCCACAGAAATTGCAAATTGCATTTTATAAACCAAATTAAGTACATCAGTGCTGAACTGTGTTTGGGTTTCCTAACATCCCTTACATGTGGCATTGTCCCATGTTCCCATTTTTTTCCCTCACTTGGAGACACGCTGGCCTGGAGTTTGGGCCTGGAATGAGGAAAGGGGAGCTGTGGTGGGGGAGATAAGTGGTCTCTCCCTCTCTCCCTCTCCCTGATTCTGGCAAGCCTGTAAGCCCAGCTGTCTCCCCACACACATACTCTTGGTCTGGCTCTGAATGTCCCACATTCTCAAGTCCAGAAAGCCATGCATCTGCATCATGTCGGTTGCACAAGAGATCAACCGCACTGGAGCCCCAGAGGGCAGCTGCTGGCTCCCCTTGGTCACCCCCGGCAGATTCATGCTCAAAATGAAGGCGAACAGAGCCCCAAGCTCAGATTGGAGATGGCAGAGACCTCCGAGGTCAATGCTTGGAAAAGGCTGGAGGAGACATCAGCCGCGTGTGTGTGAGGTTGAAGCTGGGGTGCCCCAGAGGTACCGGGAAGCCAGTGGTGGAGGCATTCCCTCTCAGGAAGCAATTCTGTGTGCTCCCCAGCCCCAAGCCGGTTCGCCTCTGTACTTTTCAGTTAGAAGTGGCCTGTTGTTCTGATAGGAACAAATTTAGGATTCATTTAAAAAAAAAAAACAAAAAACCGAGACAGGATCTGGTCCGGTAGCCCAGGCTGGCCTGAACTTGACTTTCTAAACCAAGTCCGTGAACTTGCAACAGTCTTCCTGTTTCAACTTCCCAAATTCAGAAATTACAGGTATGAGCCACCAGACCCAGCCCAAGATACATCTGACATTTTACCTATAAGACTCCTAACTGATACAGTTTAACCTAGGGTCCTACCAATGACAGCTCTGTGATGAAATTCCAAGGTAAGTGGGGTCTGGTCACCTACACTCGGATCCCTTCCAACCATTCACTCTTAAACATTTTAAATAAACAATGTATTACCGACATAAGCCTCACAACAACGTCAAACTGGGTATATTCTGAGAAGCCATTTTTTTTTTTCCTTTTTTGCTTTTTCGAGACAGGGTTTCTCTGTGTAGCTTTGCACCTTTCCTGGAACTCGCTTTGGAGACCAGGCTGGCCTCAAACTCACAGAGATCTGCCTGCCTCTGCCTCCCCGAGTGCTGGGATTACAGGCGTGCGCCGCCGCCACCACCACCACCACCACCACCACCACCCCCACCCCCACCCCCGGCTCTGAGAAGCCAATTCGCTTTGCAGTACCTACATTTAATCAGGTTACTCCTACCCTTGAAGATAACAACTACTTTAGAAATTAAATCTCAGCACTGAGAGGGTAAGATGGACAGGAAATCCCACCCACAGCTGGGAGCTATTGGCAGCCTATATCTGCTGGGAGAGTGAGAGGCAGTTTTCTCGAAGAGTTTAGCCCCTGGTGAGTGAGGCGACCCCCACTGGAGGCCACACATCCAAGAATATATGGACGCACAAATCAGATTTGAGGGTGAAAGGAAACTGAATTTGGGTGCATAGGGAGGGGAAGGGCGAATCAGGAGGGGGTGGGGAAGGGCTGAATAGGATCGAGGAATTAAGAAAAAAATTTGTGGTCACTTTGCAATGAAAATAACAGCAAAAACCTTAAAAGCAAACTGTAATTTGCTAGTGTATATGTGGGTTGGGTAGGGTACATGTGCCGCAGCACATGTTGAAGCCAAGCGACTTTGGGCATTGATTCTGCCCTTATACCATGGGGTCTGGGGATCAAACTCTGGTCATCAGATTTGCATAGGAAGAACTTTTATCCGCTGGCCTAGGGACAGCTACTTTCATTAGTTTTGTTTTTTAAACCTAAGCAAAAGCAAACATTTCTCAGTTTTCTCCTTTAAATGTTTATATCAAGTACAAAAGTTAAAGCCAGGCCACTAAATAGCGCTGGGAGCCTTCTCTTCCCCCTTGGTTTAGCAGAGTATCTCGGAGATACATTTGTTAATGCAGATCTTCTTGGGGGCTGTTTGCAGCAGATAGTTGTGTGGCACAGCTGGCCTCAAACTCTTATTTTTTATTTTATTTTTTTAAGATTTAAAGTATGTGTATATGTGTACATCTGTTGAGTGCGGTGCCACGGCAGTCAGAAAGGGTGTCAGATTCCCTGGAGTTGGAGTTAGAGGTGGTGTGAGCCATTGGCTATGGGTGTTCTTAACTGCTGCGCCATCTTGTCAGCCCTAGGCCTCCAACTCTTGTCTTCCTGTTAAGTACCAGATTATGGGAATATTTTGTTCTATTTTTGACTAGCTGTCAATTGGATAACTGGGTTACTATTTCTTTCATAAGTTTACTATTGAGTGAGTAGGTGTATGGCTTCCTAACCTTTGCAATCCGACGCAACTGAGCTTGTTTTACATACACATGCAACAAAATCCAAGTGAGAAATTTCCATCATGAGGTTCAGGAATAAAGGTGAACTGCAGTAATGAATACCTCGGTTTAGCTGTTCAAATCCTTTCACTGGATATTCTTTGTTTCTAACAAGCACAAACACTTCTTTCTACATGGAGACTGCCAAGTATGAATCTACTTTTCCCAGGGACTGAGTCATCACCAGAGGTGAATGTGACTGTAGCTTGGGCACCGACTCAGATTTTTTAATCAGACAGTGTGGAACAGAGGCCTGCTGACACATCATTGACCTCTGCAGACTTTCCCTTTATTTACATATCTTCTCCAGGAGGGGCACAGCTTTGGGCTCTCCTTTCAGTCAACAGAACTCTCCTGTCATCTGCATACTCCCTTTGAACCCCATGCTCTTCCCTTGTGTGGTCAAGATGGTCTCTAGACCACCTGGGGTTTCACTGGAGTCTTGAACTCTGCTGCTGAGTAATCCGTTCCTTCTCTAATGCTTTTTGACTCTCCAGAACCATATCTATATCTATCTATCTATCTATCTATCTATCTATCTATCTATCTATCTATCTCACATATATCAATATGTATCACACATAGATAGGGAGATAGGGAGATAGATAGACATCACATTGAGGAAGAGGAGAGGAAAACAGAGGAGAGGAGAGGAAGAGTGGACCTTATTAAAAAAATCAAGCCAGGAATGATGGTTACAATAGTCCCAGTACTTGGGAGGTTGAGTTAAGAGAACCACGGGTTTGTGCAAGGTCCTGCCTGCTCTTCATGGTGAGTTCTAACTGAAGATGTAATGAGATCTTGTTGAAAAAAAATCAGAATAGCAGTATTTTTAACATACGGATAAATAATAATTATGCCTTAGGTACTTCATTTGGTCAACGTTAGCAAATAGCTTGGGAGATTGGACTCTCCAAGCAGAAAATCTGGTGGTTGAAGTTTTGTTTTCAGCATTAGTTACTTTACACACAGTTGGGGCAAAGTATGGACAAAAGCAACTTTTAAGCAGAAGGGCTTATTTTAGCCCACAGTTTGAACGGAAGTCGTGGGAGTAACTTTATAGTGGTCGCAGCCTGAGGCGGCTGGTCACATGGCATCTGTAGTCAGGAAGCAGGGAGTGAGAAAGCATGGCACACAGCCAGCCTTCTCCTTTGGATGAAGTCTAGGATCCGAACCCACAGAAGGCTGACATTCAGTTAGGATGGGCTTCCCTCTGTATTGACATAATTGACAAACTCTAGAAGTTCGTTTCCATCCACAGCTAGGATGGTCTTCCCCCTTAATTAGCATAATCGACAAACTCACAGATGTACCCAGAAGTTGGTTTCCATGGTGATTCTAAACCTGACGCACTAACAATCAATACAAGCTATAGCAGTTATCACAAGCATAAAAGTGAAATTTAGTAATTCCTTGGATGCTGGTATGACAAATGACTGGGAGAACATTATACAGCAGTAGCAGGGCATGGTGGTCCATGCCTGTCATTCTCGCCCTAGGCAGGATGAGGCAGGAGGATCCATAGTTTGAGGTCAGCCTGACTGAAGGAGCAAATTCACACCAGCTTGAACTAGAGTCCCCAGACTGGAGAAAGGAAGTACCGGGGCCACAGCTCGGTGTAGAACACTTGCTTAGTGTGAACAAGGCTCTAAATTTGACATCCTGGACCACAAAACGGTAGTGTGATATTGGAGACATACATGTGTACACAGTTCCCTTCCTGTCTTTGTCCCATTAACTGCAGCCTCCAGACAACAAAATGGGTAGATGTCCCTGAATAATCCTCTCGAAGGATGTAGAAAAGGACCCAGGGTAAGGAGGAGAAGGACAAATGATGGCTGAGCAGGGTGACCAAGCTGCGGTGGGAGATGTGAGTCCCAACTTCCTTTCTTGGTGTTTGTGGAGGCCTACTTACACTTCTATCTTTTGAGAGGACAGTTCTTCTGGAAAGGCAGATCTCATCACACAGCTGCATCGGTCACTTTTCATCCCGATGACCGAATGCCTGGCAGGGTGGCTGGAGGAAGGGGTTACTCCTGCATCAGGAGGTCATCACATGCTGATGCTGGGAGAAAGGTGGGGGCCTTCCTCATCTTATCGCTCATGGGTAAGCAGGAGCGCTGCTGGAAGGGCCCAGAGAGAGCTGTACCCCAGAGCCATTCTCCCAGCGACCTGTTATTCTTTCAATGATGCCATCGTAGTACGAGTCCATCAAAGGCATCATCTGTCCACTAGGTCAGAGCCCCAGGATCATCTTGGACAAACCCCAAAGTGCTTCACTAATCCCCTAGACATTTCTATTTTCCCTTCCTTCCTCCTTCCTTCCTTCCTTCCTTCCTTCCTTCCTCCCTTCTTTTCTTTCTTTCTTTCTTTCTTTCTTTCTTTCTTTCTTTCTTTTTCTTTCTTTCTTTTTTTTTTTCAAGACAGGGTTTCTCTGTGTGGCCCTGGCTGTCCTGGAACTCACTCTGTAGACCAGGCTGTCCTGGAACTCACTCTGTAGACCAGGCTGTCCTGGAACTCACTCTGTAGACCAGGCTGTCCTGGAACTCACTCTGTAGACCAGGCTGGCCTGGAACTCACAGAGATCCGACTGCCTCTTGTTGAGAATTGTCCTTTGATGGATATCAACCCTCAGTCACAATCTTCTTCTCCCTCCTGGACTCACAACAGTGCCCCAGGGCAGTCAACAGACTTGGTGAGCCTCCTGGTCCTGGGTGTGGTTCCGAATGACCCAAGGGTAGGGGGTTCAGGAGGTATTGGGGAAAGAGTGAGAGAACTCTACTGTTGAGAACCTTGAAGTTGACTGTGGCCATGAACCAACCTGTCAGTTTTCCTGGGACCTTATGATAAATGAAATCTAGTTACTCCTTTTTAACAGTGTTTTATGTGTGGGAGTGTTTCCCCTGCCTGTATGTAAGTGTATGTGTGTGTGCATGCCATAGAGTTCAGAAGAGGGGTCACATCCCCTATAACTGGAATTAAAGGTAGTTCTGAGCTACCATGTGAGTGCTGGGAACCAAGCCCAGGTCCTCTTTGCGATCAGCCAATGCTCTTAACTCCTGAGCTATCTATCATCACTCCAGATTTGGGGAAATGGGTCAAATGTCTCATCTGTTCGAAATCTTAACAGGGTAGATACCCTGGCTAGTCCTGGAGATTAGGTGGAGTAGAAACAGCCAGGAGAGATAGCGTGAATGATAGGCCTGGTGTTTGGTGGGGGGTTCAGATCAGTCTCTAGCACCCTTGGACCTTGAGGATGAGCCCTGAGCTGACCACGGAGTTCTCTGGACCTGGAGTTGGGGCTTCCAGTGTTTCTCAGGCCCTGGAGGCTCCGTAGGGCTCCCCACTTCCGGGTGGCACAGCAGGATGGCTTGGGAGACTACTTTGTTTGGGAAGAAGTGTGTGTTCTAGAATTCCCAAGGGAGAAGTTGTGGTGGCCCAGGAGGGAAGACCATTTATTCCATTCCCAGGCCCCAGTCCCAAGAAATTCTCAAATGGGGCCTCATGTAGACCAGGCTGGCTTCAGACTCACTATGTAGCCAAGGCTGGCCTTGAGTTCCTGACCCTCTTCCACCCAAGTGCTGGGGTTATACCTATGCCCCACTTTGTTCAACTAACGTGTGTGTGTGTGTGTGTGTGTGTGTGTGTGTGTGTGTGTGTGTGCGTGCGAGCGCAGGTCTTCCCATCTCTGACTCTAGAGTGCTGGGATTATAGCCATGCACCACCATACCCATATTTTAAACTTTTTATTGTCATAAAATACCTATAAATATCAAACTAGCTCTAGCAGTGCATGCCTGTAGGCCCAGCGCAGGGGAGGCAGGAACAAGAGTGTCAGGAGTTGGAGGCCAGCCTGGGATGTATAGTGAGACCTTGTTTTAAGAACCTGTGGGGCCAAAAAAAAAAAAAAAAAAAAAGATGCCGGGTGGTGGTGGCGGCGGCGGCGGGGGCGGCGGCGGGGGCGGCGGCACACACCTTTAATCCCAGCACTTGGGAGGCAGAGCCAGGTGGATCTCTGAGAGTTTGAGGCCAGCCTGGGCTACCAAGTGAGTTCCAGGAAAGGCACAAAGCTACACAGAGAAACCCTGTCTCAAAAAACCAAAAAAAAAAAAAAAAAAAAAAAAAAAACCTTGGGCCCTTTAAAACATATGTCAGTGATATTAAATGGTTTATCCTGTTGTGACTCTCTTCATTAAATACAGAAACTGGTTGGGTGGTAGTGGCACACACCTTTAATCCCAGCACTTGGGAGGCAGAGCCAGCCAGATCTCTGTGAGATCCAGGATAGGCTCCAAAGCTACGCAGAGAAACCTTGTCTCGAAAAAGGAAAAAAGCAAAAAAAAAGAGAAGAAACTGTGTAGCCATTAAACAAAAATTTTCCATTCTTTAGTCTTCTTGGGCCCTAGAAATCTCCATTTTACTTCCTGCCTCTAGAACTTGGGATTAGGCGGTCCTCATCTTTTCTGACTGGCTTGATTCACTTAGCATGCTGACCTCCAGGTTCCTCTGCCTTGTGTTTTGTGACAGGGTCACTGTACAATATCCCACATTTGACCTTTGCACTCACTAGCAAGCCAAAGGACACTGGCTGCTTCCATATTTCAGCTGTTTTATATGATGTCGGTGTCAACACAGATGTATGAACATCCTTTGTACATCCCTGCTTGCAGCTCTTTTGGGTATATACTCACAAGTGAAATTGTTATATTATCTGGTAACTCATGTTTTGCTTTGTTTTGGTTCCTCCCTTGGCTTTTTAAAATAGGGTCTCACTTTGTATCCCAAGCTGGCCTGGATCTCACTGTAGTCATCCTGCCTTCCAAGTCCCCCGGGGTTACAAGTATGAGCCACCCTGCCCCCTCCTTTCTCTGCCTCTGTCTCTCTTCTCCCTCCCTCCCTCCCACTACTGAGCTATAGTGCCAGATAATACGTTAGGAGGGCCTCCATACAGTTTCTCCACAATGACTGTACTGGTTTACGTTTCCACCAGCACTGCCCAAGTTTGCAATTTCTCCTTATTTTTGCTATCATTTGTTGCTCTTTCTCTGGGTTTTTTTTAGTAGTAGCCATCACAATGAGATGGTGTCTCAGCATTTACTTTTGGTTGAATATACAGGTTTGACACCTGCCTTTTGGCACACAGCATAGTCTTCTCTGGGCCCAGAGCACAACAGGACTTGAAGTCCTGGCCTCCAGCTCTCGTACTCTGCCTTATTAATCAGGATAATATTAGAAAGCCTAGAAGGCAAATTTTACCTTTCTTCACAATACTTCAGTCAGGGTAATCCTAGGGAAGCTAGTTCCGGGTACCACCCCGGGTCATCTGATTCCAGATGAAGAGTGATAGTCTGGAACTGGCCAGCACGTAGACAGCCTGCTAACAGAATCTGTAATGCGTGCATCAAGATGAACAGTGAGCCTGGCTCAGTCTTTCATTTCTTCT
The DNA here is from genome assembly GCF_903995425.1 of Onychomys torridus. Lineage (NCBI taxonomy): Eukaryota > Metazoa > Chordata > Mammalia > Rodentia > Cricetidae > Onychomys > Onychomys torridus. The sequence continues at coordinate 8,729,471 of NC_050462.1, read as the reverse complement.
TAATACTTGAAAAGCCACATATTGTTTCCACGCTCCCTCAAAGGCTGTAGCAGGTGCATTTACTCCGCCGTGTGACTGCGTTCAGAGCCACCTTGAAACTGAAACCAGGAAAATCCCTAATCGCTTGCCAGAGAAGAAAAGCACAAGCCTGTCTCCTGTTGTTATTAAATAATTACCTAGTTGTTGACATATTGCAGGGGTGGGGGAAGCTGATGTGCTGGCAAGGATGACTAGGGATTAGTAATGGTCTTGGGTCGTGTGGCTTCTACTTGAGGAAGGACATTTTTGAGTCCTTGAGTTTTGGCTTGGAACTGTCGAACCAGGGCATGCATTCTTCCAACTCAAATAACCAGGTCTTGATGTGGTAAGTAGTTAACACTGACTGTGTGAATGAATGACCATGGTTAACTGGTCCAATTCCTTCTGGAGACACTCAAAAGTCATGGGACACCAACAAAGGCAGTCACATTTGTGATCTGGAGGGAAGACAATGAGGAAGGAAAATGGAAACTGGAATGGATTAGCCCTTTTGACAATCCACCGTCACTTAGTCTCAATAGTCAACAAGGCAGCTTTCCTCTGTAATGAAATCTCTGGGACCAATTCAATCCTGGGCTTCCTGAGACATGTTCTTGCTTGGTAATGCCTTCTACCTTCATTCCAAACAGCAACCATTTGTGTGTCTGCTACCTTGCCATATCCTGTACCACAAAGTACTCAACACTTTGCAATAACTCTCCAGCTTAAATACTTTCAAAGAGGAGCTACTAGTTCATTTCTTAGACAGTGCAGGTGGTGGTGGCACATGCCTTTAAACCCAGCACTTGGGAGGCAGAGGCAGGTGGATCTTGATAAGTTTTAGGCTTCCTGAAGGCCTCTTCGCTGTTGTAACACACCAAATCAGACTGAATTGGGAAAAGCTCAGGTTTAATGGGTGAAGCAGTCCCGGGCAATTCCCAGGCCCCACAGAGAGGAGACAGGGATTCTAGACCAGAAGAACCACATGTCTGTTTCCTGGGATGCAGTTTAAATACCCTGTGGGAGTGGTCTTGAGCCTCTCTGGGGGAGGAGATGTGCTTGGTGGGCTTTGAAGGGGTGAGGTGGGCTTGGGGAGGAGCTGTGTGAGGTGAAATTATTAAGGCCACTCCACGCAGTTAAAAGGGAGGTTTATTTTGTGGGGTACTTACAAATGAAGGGATAGGTTACAGGGTCTGGCAAAGGTATAACGCAGTCCGGCGGTGTTCTCTGGAGAACTCTGCTTGGTCTACCTCCAGCGTCCAGAGTCCGGGAACCAAGAGAGAGCCCTCCTCTCGATCCTCGTCTTCCGCTCCCTCCTTTGCCCCGCCTTGTGGGCATGACCATTACCGAAGCCTCAATGGGGGTTGGAACTTCCAGGCCAATGCTGGGATGGCTACCCACTACATGGAGCTCCCACCCAAACATTCCAGACTCTTTGGGTATAGGGCTGCCAGGGTGCCAGGGTGCCAGGAGTTGAGATGAAGCTCCCATCCAAACAGATCTCTGTGAGTTTGAGGCCAGCCTGGTTTACAGAATGAATTCCAGGACAGCCAAGGCTACACAGAGAAACCCTGCCTCAAAAAACAAAACAAAGCCTGGCGTTGGTGGCTCATACCTTTAATCCCAGCACTCGGGAGGCAGAGGCAGGCGGATCTCTGTGAGTTCGAGGCCAGCCTGGTCTCCAAAGCGAGTTCCAGGAAAGGCACAAAGCTACACAGAGAAACCCTGTCTTGAAAAACCAAAACAAAACAAAAAAAACGCCACAAACAAACAAGCAACAACAACAAACAAAAAACAAAACAAAAAGAAAAAAGATTCTGCCTCATTTCCTGAAGAGTGTAGTTGTGTAGTTGGGTCAATGGTATTGCCGCCCAGCAGTTAACTTAGGGTGGAAATTTGAGAATCATCCGGGATTCTTCCACTGCCCTCTGTATCCTCAGGTTGCATTAACTTTGTCTTCCAGTTTTTTTTCTGGGTGGCTTAGGCTGTCCTCAAACTTGAAATCCTCTTGCCTCTGCTGCCCGGGTGCTGGCATTGCAGGTGTGTGCCACCATGGCTGGCCAGGTGCTCCTGTGTGCTCCCCTCAGCCCCATCCCCACCACTTTAGTCCATGCCTTTAGAGTTATGTGCTTAGACTGGTGTCCCAGCTTGCTGCTATTGCCTCCAGTTTGGGTCCTGTCTGCACATCTTACACACCACAAACACAGACACACAGTTAATATTCTCACGTGTTTACTTAAAGTTCTTTTGTGACTGCCTATAGGTTGATGATTTTCAAATATCTTAGTCTAGCCTATAAAGCTCTTGGTACAGATTCCCTTTTATCCCTCCAGCCTTTGGGCTCATTTATTTGTGCATCCATCTAGCCTTTATTGGATGTTATTCTGGGCCAGTCACAATTCTAGAGTCTGGGAACATAATGACAAGATGGAATTCTTCCCTCAAGATGTTTTCAGTGGAGTAGTGGGGCAGCCAAGTGCACACTAGTGTAAAGTGCATCACCGTGTAAAATGTATCACCATGAAGGGCTTCACCCATAGCCTTCAGACTAACAGAGTGGGGGCTGGCACCCAGCCTCAGCATCATCCCCGAGAGCTTGAAATAAATTCAGGACTCTGCACCAGACTCACTGAATCTACTGCATTTCTCCAAGTAAACTGAGTGAATGTTTCTCTTTGAAACCTTGGTCCATGAGCCCATCCTGGTTGAAGTCTCTGGTTTAGATCTCGGGATAGTTCTGCCTGGCTAGAGACTCAGAGGGGGCCTAGTTTGCTAAATGAAGGAGGAAGTTCAGAAGCACAGGAGCAAGAGAGAACATGCTTTGATGTAAGGTCTTAAAACTTTATTTGGGGTTGGAAGGTGTGGTGGCGGCCTCAGCTAACTTAGAGATCCCATTAACTCAGGAAACCCCTTGATCAAATTCAGTACCTCCATCTCTGTGTCGTCCATCATGACACAGTGGGGAAGAATGAGTATTTGAATCGTGGAGACGAAGAGCGGAACAGAAGTTACCAGGGGCAAGGAAGGGGAGATGGAGGTTATTATTTAATGGACAAGAGTTTCTCTTCGGTACAATGAAAAATTTCTGGAAATGGTCGGTAATGATGGTTGTACAGTGTTCTCAATACTATTGGATCACACACTAAAAATACTTACAAACTGGAGGTATGGCTTACAGGGTAGAATGTTTGCTAGGCATGCACAATGCCATGGGCTCCATTCCAAGCACCATATAAATCTGGGTGCTTGCCTGTAATCCCGACACTTGGAAGGTGTAGGCTGGAGGACCAGAAGTTCAAGGTCATCCTCACTGCCTAGTGAGTTCAAGGCATGGGATGCATGAGAGCCTATCTAAAAAAAAGTAGGGGAAAAAAGGTCAGAGTATTACATTTTGTTATATTTTCCTTCAAAATTGAATACTTTGCTGTCTAAAAAGATCTAATTTTTCAAGTCCCAGCTCTACTCACTTCCTTGCCTTGATGCCCAGGAAGTCAGGTACTTCTTGGAGCCATCTGTCAGGAAGGACTAATGATGGTATCTGTATCACAGGCCTGTCCTTACAGACGGTTGGGATTGTCATTCACTGAACTCAGGCATCAGGAGCTTGTTGTATGATCCGTACGATCATACCGAGCCTTAGCAGCGTGGCTGCCCAGCCGGAGCTTGTGTACCAACCCGTCCACTCCTCTTCGTCCCCACTCCCTCAACTGTCCTCTCCACAGCAGTGGTTTCCAACCCTGGCTGCACATAGACTCATCAGAAGAGCTTTGAAAAACCCCAGGACACAGACCAATCACAGTGAAAGTTCAGGGCCTGGGCCGGAGGCATCACTGCAGCGGAGCCCCACAGTTCTAGTTCAGCAGGCCAGCCTCACCTGGAGAGCCCAACAGGACATGAGTCCTGGGTCCCAGAATCTAAAAAAAAAAAAAAAAAAAAAAAAAATCCTCTGCTTTACCCCACCGTGATCTAAGTGCTCTTTCCTTTTGCTCTTTCGGACCCACTACTGAAATTTGCTTTTGGAAAACATTTGCCAGCAGCCTTCTTAATTTTTGTTTATGCAGTGTTCTGCCTGCATGTGTCCCTGCAGGCCAGAAGAGGGCACCAGATCTCATCACAAGTAGTTGTGAGCCACCATGTGGGTGCTGGGAATTGAACTCAGGACCTCTGGAAGAGCAGTCGGTGCTCTTAACCACTGAGCCATCTCTCCAGCCCCTCCAGCAGCCTTCTTGATGCCAGTGGCTGTAGCTGAAGTATTCCTGAGTCCTGGCATGCTGGAGGTCAGAACAAATTTCTCCCTCTTGCATCCCTCAATTAAACACAGGCTTATATTAATTATAACTGCATGGTCATGGCTCAGGCTTTTTGCTAGCTAGCTCTTGTATCTTAGATTAGCCCACAACTATTAATCTATGTATTGCCACATGTTCCGTGGCTTTACCTACGTCCCATTACATGTTGCTCCTTGGGAGGCTTGCTGGCATCCCCTACCACTTCCTGTCTCTCTCTTTGAATTTCCCACCCGTATCTAAGCTGCCTTCCCATAGGCCAAATGGCTTTATTTATCAACCAATCAGGTCAACACTTATTTGCAGGGTACAGAATGACATCCCCCCATCAAGTGGCTTCTGTGTTCTCTTGCTGCTTCAGATACAATTGATCATTCCTTACAAGTCTGTCCTTGGAATCAGGCCACCACTCCTAGAGTTCTTTTTCATCCTTTTTCCTTCTATGACCATTTCCTTAGATCTTTATAGTTGTTCTTTAAAAAGAGCAGCCCCAGATGTGATTTTGAGTATGTATGTGTTCATATGTGTGTATGTTTATATGTGTGCCCATGGATGTCCATGGATGTGTATGTGTGCATGTGTGCAGGTCAGATGTTTATATTGGGCATCTTTTTTTCTTTTCTTGGAGACAGGGTCTCTCACTGAACCGAAAGCTCAACGGCCCAGTTGGACTGGACTGGCCAGTAAGTCCCAGGCACCTCCCTGATTCTTTGTCCCCAGGGCTGGCATTACAGGCATGCTGCCACCACTGGATATTTTGTGGACGCCGGGGCTAGAACCCAGACATTCATGCTGGGTAACAAGCACCTTACTGGCTGAGCTGTTTTCTCAGGCCCAGACATGATGTTTCTAAAAAAGAATTTATTTTATTTGTAATTACGTGTAGCATCTCTATGTGGGTATTTATAATGAGTGCAGGTGCCTGGGAGGCTGCAGGCATTGCATCCCTCTGGAGATGGGGTTACAGGTGCTTGTGAGCCTATTGTGGGTGATGGGAACTGAGCTTGGGTCCTCTGAAAGAGCAGTTTATGCTGTTAACCATTGAGCTGTCTCTCCTGCTCCAGGAATGGCCTTCTGTCTTTGTGTTCACACTAAGCATCTGTCCGTGAGTGAGTCTTGGGGGACGATAACCGTCACACTGAAAGTCCTACATCACTGCTACACACCTAACTCTTGACTTCATAGTGTCCCCTCTTTAAGAACACGGAAGAGCTCACCCTGGAAGAGAACTCCAGGGATGCCTGGACTAGACCGTTAGATGCAGAGCTGGCAACGGCAAACACACTGCACACAGAAAACTAGCCAGGGCTTACCAAAAGGCAAGGAGAGGGTCCTGAGGCCCCGCCAGCAGGCCTAAGCAGACAGGGAGGTGGTAGATGGAATCTGATGATAGGAACCATCCAAGAGATTCCCCAAGGCCACATTAAAGTGTGAGCAAAGGGCTGTTCAGTGCACAGGGAGGGTGTTATTCACAGTCCTTGGATGAGCGATGGAATGGCCCCAGAGAAAACTCACACGGGGGTTCAGCCGGAAAGCTGGAATTCAGTCACCCTGGCAAGAAACAGAGTGATAAGAAACCTGTTGTAGTTTGTATGTACCATTTATTATAGTCATGTGGGGTGTTCTGTGGGGTATTCTGTGGGGCTCTCATTACAAGATAAAGCCACCCAGACCCGTTTCCCGTCCATGTTTTTCAGCACGATGGCTCACATATTGAAATCTGAAACTCCTTGGGTGAAAAAACCCTCTGAAGGCCATACCAGATGTTGCTTGTGTGGCTCCCCAAGCCCAGAAAGATGAGTTAATCCTTGAAGGAAATTATTTTGAACTTGCATCAAACTCAGCGGCTTTGATCCAGCAGGCCGTAACAACCAAAAACAAGACTATCATCAGAAGAGCCGTGGGTGGCAGTCCTGTCTGTGGACAAGGACCAGGCCGCTGACTGCAGGCTGTGCTCCAGATGCAGATGGCCTCATTTGGTGTGATATTGTGGAAATACTGGATGCTAAACACATGCACGTATAAACAAAGCTCCCTCACCCTCTAAAGACCCTGCAGAACCACTGATGCCTCCAAGATGGCCCTCCTAAGTGGTCTCACAGGCCTCTCTAAGCTGGAACCTGCTGCCCCATCATGGATGACACACAGCTTGCTACATGACTGTTCTCTGGGTACAGTTTTCTTTCTCCAGCTATATCATGAATTGCTAAAGGTCCCAAGCCAAGTATGTTTTATATTGCTTCCAATTTCTGAATGCCAAGTTCTCTGAGAAACACATTATTTAAAGAAAAGCATGAAAAGTTCTGCTATACATTCCTAAAATCTACTGCAGTGCAGAACCTGGCCAATAGCACACACTCAGCCAGACAACAGATTAATAAAATTTAGAATATAGTAAATTTATTAAATTAATAGAATTGTTGGTTGACAACTAAGTTGAACTGCTGTGTGTATTCCTTTTCTCTCTGCTGGGGGAGGATAATGAATGGGAACAATTTCTGGGAGAAAGGATTGGGTTTGGGTCCTGGTTTCAGCAGATACCTGTCCATCATGGTGGGTATTTTTGCTTCAGCCTGCAGATACCTTGCTGGGTCAGGAAATAGAAAGGTCAGGCTGGAACCAGCTGTGGCTATCACTTTCAAAGGTCACCCCAGCAACTCATTTCTCCTGGTAGGTTCCATGTCCAAGAGGTTGTAACACATCCCAGAACAGTGCCATCATCATGGAAGTATCTTCCCATTTAAACCACACGGTCTGAGAAGTAGTTCATAAGGGAAGAATTCAGCAGGCGTCTTTACATTGGTTGCCTAGCATTTCATTCTCCTTTGTCCAGAGGTTTTTCCTCTCTGACCCTCCACTTCTGTGTCCCCCCCCCAACATGAACAGCTGAATTGTCTTGTGACCCTCCAGGTTGGATTGACTCATCCTACTTCAAAGAGGTCTTTCCTGAGACTTGCCTTGGAACCAGAGAACATGTTTAGTGTCTTTGCAGGGAACTAGGAAATTTAGGAGCCTTTGGCCCCCGTGCCTTTGACCACATGGAAGAAGTGGGTCTCTGGTGGGAGCAAAGCTAATGCAGAGTAAGAGCCAAAGCAAGAACTCTGAGGGTTCGCAACCCCCGGCTCCAGCTGTTTGCAAGCCCAGGCTATTCCTGTCCATGGGATTTTGTGGTCATACAACTGCCCTTTTCATAGTCCCTCTCCTTTACTTGGAGGGATTTGATTTGCATCCCTGACACTTGTAACCAACCAAGTCCGAATTCAGAGGTGCCTGCTACAGTGGGGGATACTCAAAGAAAGACAATGGATAAAAAGTCTCACTATGTCAGGCTAGGAAGGTTTGCAACAGGAAGTTTTCAAAATGTCTACGCTTCTTTGTGGTTTTAATAAGTTGTCTTCTTGATATCCCTCCTGAAGCCAGTGTAGCATTGGGTATAGACGTAGTCTAGACCTGGATACTACAGCTTCTGATGGGTTGAGTCTTGGGTTTTCATTTTCAATGAGTTCTTTTTTCCCTGCATATGCATTTATTGAGCAGCTTAGATGCCGGGGGGCTGTAATGAATGATGGGAAACATTCATAAGTACTTTTCAAAGGACATAAGGGGTGATAGGCTATGAGAGCACCATGGACTTGACACAGAGAGATTTTCTCTGTGAGCAAGAGCTATGAGAAAGCCTTTTCCCAACTTCATGGCAGAGACTGAATGGCATCCACATCCTTTTCCTTCAGATCTGGGCCGTGGCCCAGTGTGTATGAGGGACCACAGGCAGCCTACTTGATGGTGGGCAACCAGAGCAGTATCTCTGGTTACCATAGTTACAAAGTGAACCTCTAGTATCAAATCCTTCTCTAGGTCTGCTAACCCTAAACAGGCTGCATTGGGTTTCATCCTTTTGCTCACAAAATTTTATCCATTTGCTTCATAGTTTCCTGTCTCACTTCATTGTCATAGACAACTCACCCTCCAGGGAGAGCTGTCTGCTATCCTTCAGAACTTATTGACCTGTCCAAGCATTTAACCACTTGTAGGAACAGCAGACACATGCCTTATAACCACATCCCTCCATGCCACTCTCCTGCGATAGACACCACTGGCATTTATTTATTTATTTATTTATTTATTTATTTATTTATTATATATTTGCTGTTCTTTTTCTTTATAGCTGTCAAAGCCTTGGTCTCTCTCTGTCTCTGTCTGTTTTGCTGGGTCTTATGTTTTACAGATAAATGCTCTACTACTGAGCTACATCTGTGGTGGTGGTGGTGGTGGTGGGGGTTTGTTTTGTTTTGTTTTTGAGAAAGAGTCTCTCTATGTAGCCCTGACTAGCTGGTCTGGAATTCACAGAGATCCATTGGCTTCTGTTTCCCAAATGCAGGGATTAAAGACATGTGTCACTGAGTGTTTTTATTTTTTTTATTTTTTTTTTATTTTAAGCAAGGTCTTGATTTACAATTTAGGCTGGCCTTGAACTGGTCATCTTCTGTTTTAGCTCACAAGTGCTGGGATTATAGGCATTGATCTCTATGCTTGGTTTGGAAGTCTTAGCATAAGAATGTGAATGAGCTAGGCAGGGTGGTGTGCAGGCACTCTCTTGAGAGTTCAAGGCCAGCTGGGCACACAAAAGAACTTGTCAAATGAAGGGAAGGAAGGGAAGAAGGAAGGGGTCTTAGAGCTCTGTGATGAAACACTGACCAAAAGAAACTTGGGGAGAAAGGGTTACTCCACTCACAGTTCACCATCAAAAGCCGCGAGGGCAGGAACTCAGCAGGGCAGGATCCTGGAGGCAGGAGCTGAGGCAGAGGCCACGGAGGGGTGCTGCTCACTGGCTTGCTCCTCATGGCTTGCTCAGCCTGCTTTCTTATAGAACCCAGGACCACCAGCCCTAAGATGACACCATCCACAATGGGCTGGGCCCTCCTCCATTAGTCATTAATTAAGAAAATGTGGAGAAAGCAGGCTGAGCAAGCCACGACGAACAAGGCAGGAAGCAGCACTCCTCCACGTCCTTGCTTCCGGTTCATGACTCGAGTTCCTGTCTGCCTCGCCGTCTTGATAGACTTCAACTGTAAGCTGAAATAAACTTTTTTCTCCACAAAAAAAAAAGAAAGAAAATGTTCACACCCTTGTATACAGTTCGATATTATGGAGGAAATTTCTCAGTTGAGGTCCCCTCCTCTCAGGTGACTCTAGCTTGTGTCAAGTTGACATAAAACCAGCCAGTGAAGAAGGGAAGAGGAAAAGAAGAAAGAAAATGAAAGAGAATCGAGAAGACGAAAAAGACAAGTGGAACACAAGTGGGATAAAGGGAGGTAATGGGGAGGAAGATGGCTGAATCACATCAGGTACAGGATGAGATGTCACGATGTGAATCACATCAGGTACAGGAATGAGATGTCACGATGTGAATCACGTCAGGTACAGGAATGAGATGTCACGATGAAACCCTTTATTATGTACTTTAATATATGCTAACAACACTTAGAAAAGAATTAAATTTAAATGGTGTTTTGGGCAGTCACTAAAAGCAGGCTGGAGTGGGCAAACGACATAAAACTTGGTTGCCCTCTCTGGTCCATTCCTTCACATTGCTATTTAATTCTGTAAGTATCCTTGTCATCTGTCTCTAGTGGACTATCCTTGAGGGCAGGTACCATATTTGACTTATCTCAACAACAACAACAATGGAAGTGGTAAATATTTATTGAGCTTTCTCTATAAGCTAGCCTTGGCTAAGCACTTTGTGGCTCCTATCTGATTGGAGGTCCACTGTACCCCGACAGAGGAGCTATTATCAGCCCCATTTTATCATGACGGTTGATAAACATTTGATCCAAGAACACAGCTAGCATGCGGCAGAACAGGACCCAGCCGCCCAATCTCTGCCCTTCTTGGATTGTGCGTTATTGTGCCCTCGCTTGCATGTGTAGGCACTAGCTGCTTAAGGGGTATTTGCTGAACAGAAAATTTCATGTAACAACCACGTTTTCCCAGAACAGAGAAATCAAAGCGAACGTACTGGAAACAAACCATCCCCGAGGAGGTAGATGGAACGTGAAAGGGACCTACTTGACTTCTTGGAACTGGTAGTAGAAGATAATGCCATGTTCAGTCCTACAAAGAACTGTGCTCTACAGAACATTAAAGGTGACATAACTGTCTGTCTGTCCGTCTGTCTCTCTGTTTTCTAGTGAAGACCCCACCTCCAAAGGTCCCTTGTCACCTTCCTGGGACTCAGTTTATAAATTTGAGTAACAGTTTCTTTACACTTTCTGTTGGCTGCTTATCTGTTGTCAGGCAACAGGAAATATCATTTTCCCCTTGGAGATAAAAGGTCCAGGTTAAATGTTCTGAGGAACAGCAGAAAGTAACCTTCATATTTAATGTCTATTGATTCTGTTTAACCCAGCATTTCCCAACCCTTTGCCTTAAATAAAAATGGTCATAATTAATTCCACATTTTTTCTTTTTAACTGGGCTAAGTGCTTTTGAGGGACTCTTTCTAGTGTCCCATAAGTCTAGGAGACAAGCTTGGGACGTGACTTCCGATTGTTCCTGATTTTGAAGTTCTAAGATTTGTTTGCTGGAAAGGTTCAGCAGTTTATGAGTCATGGCTAGTTTCCTGAAATGGACCATAGGAGGCGCTAGAGGACTGTTATAATGGCCACCGCACTGCAGACTTGGCAAGGGAGGGCAAACCCCACGCTGAGGCAGCCAAGGGGACTGGAGCAGCTTCTTTCCCAGCTGATGGAAAGCTACTGAGAACTAGCTCCTAGTCTTTTGGGTTTCTATTTCCTCTGGACAGGGAGAAAAAGGGCCATAATCGAGTAAAGAAACATCTTTTGCCCTTTATCCTCAGAGACGGAAAAAATATCCCATAAAGCAAATCTTTTAACCCATTTGTCAATGGTTTGTGCTCACATTGGGCCAGCTGCAGTTGACCATGGAAGATGCTATGTTTTCTTGATAAATTCTTTTATTATAAGTTAAAAAGGAAGGAGCAGGGTGTGGGATTCATGACTCTAAACCTGGCAGTCAGGAGGATGAGGCAGGAGGATGAGGAATTCAAGGCTAGCCTGAGCTACATTTATGTATCTTTATATACAGGTGAGAAACAGATTTCTTTAGAACATACATTCTTTCTAATAAAAAAAACCCCTTACTATTCTATACCTTGGCTCCTTTTAATGATGTGGTTGGGCTAAAAGAGGCTTGGGGGCAAAATGGGCATATACATCTTTTTTTAAACATCTTTGTGTGTGATACCTAGCAAGGAAGGCAGCCCAAGTTAAACACAACTAACTTATTGGGCGACTTTCCCCCTTTTTTGGTGTTGGGGATTGAACCCAGGGTCTTGTGTATACAAGGCAAACACTATACCACTGAGCCACAGCCCAGGACCTTTAGGGCAACTTGTTCTAAAGTAATGTCGTCAGCAGCAAATGCTCAAGCAAGTGATCCTTTTCTTCCTATGTCCGTCCTACCAGCGCTCCCTCTATGTGAAGCCCTCACTTAAGAAGAATACTTCACGGAGGCTTTTACAAACTCTTTCCCCAGAAGAAAGTGCAAAGATATCTGGAGGGTGGCCCACAGACACACGTCGGGCGGACAATCTGTCTCCACCCACAGATATTCTGTACACGGCTGGTCGGTCCATGGGAATGCCCGAGTTTAGAGGAATTTTAGCATTCATCTAATGGTGTTATTTCTTTGTGTATATAAGATGACCAGGGTCCTCAAGTGAGGTAGATGGGTACCAGCCCTACGAGCCCCAAAGGAGTGCATCTCACTTAGTCCTGGGTGTTCAAGAGATGCTAGGTGCTGATCTCCACAGGCAGCAGGGATAGAAGCCATGGAATCACTCCCACCAGGATCCCACTACCTTGTGAAGCACTGTGTTTTGACAGTTTGTCCCAGTTAGGAGCGGAAGAGAAAATGCAGTGTGAGGGTCCACTGATAGGGAACGTCAGGCTGGGTTGCTGGTTTCTGATCAGTCGCTACCACTCACCTCTCACAGCAATGCAGGGAAGGGCTTGGAAGCCGCAGCCGAGGCAGTTTCCACTCTTGGAAAGTTACGGGTGTCTTAGAATTCCAGGAAGTGATGAATCATAGAGTCGCCGACTAGGAAAAGCTTCATGCGAAAAAGACGAAATGAATATCTGTTGAAGACCTTCCATAAAATTGGATATGCTTTGCTTCAACCTCAGTCACCCTGGTCTAGGAGAGGAAACTGTGAATCGGAGTGGTGAGGAAGCTTGGCTCAAGTCACTGAGCCGGAGAGCTAGGATTTGAACTCAGGGTGGCCCCGTGAAGAAGTCGTGGCTGGGAACCGCTATACCAAGACTTCCGATTTCCACTTCCTGTTTCCTGCTGGCGAACGCCGCAGACCCTCCACCTGTGCTTGACACAGCCCCACTACCAGCAAAGTTCTACAACCCACGTGAGTATGTCTCCCTCCCGCAACCACCGGAATGAAAAAGTTCTTCCTGGCATCGAACTGAAGTCCCTTCGGAGATCCACTGCTGGCCCTGCCCTCGGGACACGGAAAAATGGCTGTAACAGTCCCAGCAGCGGCTGCTGCCCTGTCTGGCTTCCAAATTGCTTCTGTTAAAAGAATCGCCAATTCAAAACACATGCGCTGTCTTCAAGCCCGGCCCCACCCCAGATGCTCATCTCTTGTTTGAGCCCCTTTTAGCGTGAGCCTGAATGTCAGAGTCAGGCCTGGGGATCCGGGCTGCAATGAAGACCGATGGAGGCCCATCTTCCACTCACCCCTGAGCCAAGGCTCTGTTGGATCTGCTTTCCTAAAGCATAGTCTAGGACTAACATTTTATGTAAGCACACGCAGGGCCTAGTCCCATCAGGGGTCGGCCAGAACTGAGAAAACAACATCTCTGACGTGGAGATGTGCACATTTTCTGTCTCTTTACTAATAGAAGAATCTAGTCTTTCAGAAAAAAAAATGTGCGTGGATGGCACGTAAGGAAATACAGCGCATAATGGTGCAACAGTTTGTGTTGAGGAACCAATGAAAGCTTGTGGAAAATGTAGGGGATTTGGAAGTGAAAGATCTGTGTTTAAATATCACCACTGTCTCTTAGCAACTGTGTGATCCTTGGCTTGACTTCTCTGAGTATCCATTTTCTTCTCCTTGAAGTAAAAGTTACAATACCTCACGCTCTGGGCATAGTGGTATGGGCCTTTAAACCTAACACCTGAGAGGTGGGAGGCAGAAGGATTATGAGTTCATGTTCTGGGCTACACAGCAAGTTCCAGGCCAGCCTGGGCTATCTAGTAGGACTCTGCTTCAAAATAACAATGACAATAATACCTAACCTACCAGGTTAAGTTACTAAGTGCTATATAAAAATTCTATTTACTGGTGCGAGGGATTGAACCCATGGCCATGTCCTGGTTTGCTTTCGATGGCTGTGGTAAAAGTTGGTAAAAGTGAACCAAGTAGGTTTGACTAAAACCAGTTTGGGTAGGAAAGGGTATATTTCAGCTTACATTTCCTGATATATAAGGGAAGTCAGCGTAGAAACTAAAGGAAGGAACCTGGAAGCAGGGACTGAAGCAGAGGCCACGTCATACACCTCATGGTCTCACCTGCTCAGGGGTGGCACCTCCCACAGTGGCCTGGGCCTTCGCGCATAAGCCATCAATCAAGAACATGCCCCAAAGGCTTGCCTACAGGCCAATCTGATGGAGGCATCTTCTCGACTGAGATTCTTTCTTCCCTGATGCTTCTAGCCTGTGTCAAGTGGACAAACAAATTAATCAGTACAGTACCTTGTGCATGCTAAGCACATGCTCTGTCGCTAAGGTGTATCTCCAGCCCAATTTTAAAAGGATATTACTATTATAACTATTGCTATTAAAACAACTGTATCAGACCTTAAAGAATAACCTTCAATCTTGTGCCTTTGGTGAATCTCTTCATTTATATATTAAATAGATGCTGTTAAGATAGTCCATATACCCCTAGTCCATTCTAGATTTTACACATCTTCAGTTATATGTTTTTAGCTCATTTATAACAATTCTAGAAGGTAATCATGCTGGCTTTAGCATCCCCACTTTACAGAAGGGGGGAAATGAAGCAAATTGACCAGAGCTGTGAGTTTCTAAGTGGCTGGACCTAGACAGGGCCCAAAGCAGCATGGCTTACACTCTACATAAGATCATGTCTTCTTTGCACAAGGTCCAGGGGTAGACAGCTCAAGACTAGGGGCTCTGTTCCACTCTGGACACCTCTCTGTCCCACAGCTCTCAATATATTGTCACCCTGACACTGAAAGCAGATGAAAGAGCTCCAGCCACCACCCTTATAGTCCAAGCAATGAGGGGGGAGGACAGTAGAGAAAGAGACAGATACATGCTAGTCAATTATTTCGGACTATTCCTAGATGTAGCCCTATGACACCCATTGATCCCATTATCACAGTAGTGAAGGTCAATGGAGGCATTATTCTGGATGGTTTTGTGACCAGGTAAAAACCAGAGGATTTCTATTGCTGAAAGAAAGGGAAAGGTCTAGTTCCAGCTCCAGCTCCACCATCCTGTTCCCTTATGTTCTCATCCCCCAACCCTACCCTCTATTGCCTGCCCCCCCAACAGGAATGGAGTGGGAGAGCAATGAAAAAGATACCGTGATGGAGGGGGACATCATGGGGACAGGGAGAAACTGGGTGCTAGGAAAGTTCCTAGGAATCCACAAGGATGACCCCAGCTTAGACTATTGGCAATAGTGGAGAGAATACCTGAACTGGCTTACCCCAGTAATCAGATCAGTGAATACCTTAACTGTCATCATAGAGCCTTCATCCAGTAACTGATGGAAGCAGGTGCAGAGATTCACAGCCAAGCACCAGGCTGAGCTCCAGGAGTCTAGTAGAAGAGAGAGAAGAGGGATTCTGTGAGCAAGGGGCATTAAGATCATGATGGGGAAACCTACAGAGACAACCAAACCAAACTAGTGAGAACACATGAACTTTAGACCACCAGCTGTGGAGCCTCCATGGGACTGCATAAGATAGACGTTGTGTAGTTTGATCTGCTTAAGATCCCCTGGCAGTGGGATCAGTATCCATCCCTAGTGCATGAGCTTGCTTTTTGGAAACCACTACCTATGGTAGGACAACTTGCACAGCCTTGATGCAGGGGGATGGGGCTTGGATCTGCCTCAACTGAATGTACCAGGCTCTGCTGACTCCCCATGCCTTACTTTGTTGGAGGAGGGAATGGGGATGGGTTGAGGGGGAAGGCTTGGGGACAATAGGAGGGAAGAGAGGGGGATCTGTAGTTGGTATGTAACATTAATAAAAAATATGTTAAAAGAGGGAAAGTTAACAAGAGGGCAGATGGGTGTGCAGAGAGTAACCAGTGGTTTACCAAACTCACACATTGCATTGAACTTGCTGCTCATCTTGAAGCCAAGGAAGGTGGGGACATGCCTTGAAATTCATCTGTTGTAACCACTGGCAAGCCCACTGCAGCCTGGTCATAGAACTCTGCAGTGCAACTTATATGTATGTCCAGCTTGGTGGTAGAATTTACTCAGGTGCCAACAGGCACCCACTAACTCATTAGATAGACTCTGACTCATGTCTTCAGAAAACCCAGAAAGAGGAGGTGGGTCCCAGGGTCCCAGGGTCCCAGGACAGATCATAGGCCCTGAGTGACTTCTGACTGGATTCTCAGAACCTCCAGAGGGGGCTTGAATATCACTAGAGGGTAACAATATGGTTTCCAAGGCAACTTCCATGAAAACACGTATGATTGTGGTAAGGGTTGCTCTGCCCTGGTTTTGCCGAAGAGGAAACAGGAAGTCACTAAGTAGGGAGAGATCTTAGGGTCTGTCTTTTCTGAGGATACTAGGTGTTTCTTGGGTTTAAAGACTAACCTGGAGCTGAGAGCTGGCTCAGAGCCTAAGAGAACTGACTGCTCTTACAGAAGACCTGGATTTGGTTCATAGCACTCCACAGGCTCCTGAATGCACATGATACACATATGTGCACATATACACTCAATAATTAAACCTTAAAAAACAAGCTTAGGGTGATAAACAGTCTGGGTGGTCACATCTAGAGCAGATGAATCATGAGACTGTGTACTTCATAATGACTGAATTATGGTTATCATTATTGTGTCATTATCTGTGCCTGGCACACTGTAGATATCAATCAATATAATGGAATAATGAGTGAAGGCAAACTTGGGTACTAAGTTATCGGAGATAACTTCTTCAAGCACCATGGGATATCTAACGCTAAGCACATGAGGGAGATGAATACAATAGACTCTCCATTGTACAGTGGCTCACACGTCAGGTCTGGATCCCTTGTGAATCTTGTGACAGATGAATGGGTGAAGAGGCTCTAGAGCAGTATGGGAGAGGTGGCCACACAAGGGCACAGCATCCCATTAACTTCATTAGCACGAGTATACCCAACTGTGGCTTATCAGAGAAACATCCCGGTGCTCTGTTCTCTCCCAAGGCCCTGTTTCAGTAGGGTGTACAATTAAGCTCATGTTCATGTCCACTTTAAACCTTTTTTTTTCTTTAAAAAAACAAAACAAAAACAACTCCATTTTACAGATGGAGGCACTGAGGTTAAATGGCTTGCCCCAGGCTACAAGAAAATTATTGAAACTAAGATTCACACACAAGATCTTTCTTACATCTTATACTCTCTTGTTTATTCCCTGTCAGTAGAGTTACAGCTCTGAGACTTCTCGAGGGAGAGAAAAAGATCTATTGTGTAGATGTTCAATAAAACAGTTAACCTAATCTACAGATGTGTATGTTAACATAATAACATAACAGTTAACCTAATCTACAGATGTGTGTCTGTCACTTGACACCGACGTTATAGGAAAGTTCCACTCTGCTTCAGAGATGATCTGAAGTGCTAAATTAGATCTGCAAAGAGGAACATATATTGAGCTCAAATGTTTACTTTCTCTGCAAGCACACATCTGTTTTTGCTAACGGGGAGGATGGCAATCAGCGAGCTCTCGGGAGCAGGCATTCCTGGCCATGGACTTCTCCCTCAGCCTGGGAGGTTTCATCATCCTGCAGGCTGCTGAGCCCATCATTGACATGTTGCTTCTCGGAGTCCAGAGGCTTCTGGGCTCTTCTGTTCCCTCTAATAGGCACCCTTTTTTTTTTTTTTTTTTTTTCATGGCTGAAGCAGAGACGTAAGAAGGCCTGGAAAAAGAAAAGGCCTCTAAGGACGCCTGTCTGATCCTGTGACAACCCAACTCCTTACCTGCTCTGCTTCCCAAGGGCCCCATCCTGTTGCTACTTTATATTTTTAGTGTGTGTGTGTGTGTGTGTGTGTGTGTGTAGTGGCAGGAGAGCACATTGCCACAGTGTCAGAGGATAACTTTCAAGAGTCAATTCTCTTCATCCACCAGGTAGGTTCCAGGGACCAAACTCAGGTTATCATATTTGCCAGCAAGTGCCTTTATCTTCTGAAATCGTCTTGCTGACCCACCCTTATATCTATAACTTAGTTTCAGCTCTGCTGGGGGCATGGCAGACTTGGAATAGTTTCCATTTCTCCTCTATTGAGGATCCTTAGAGAAGACCTCTCACTGGGAGAGCCAGGACACTTGGGACTCCCCAGGAAATGGATGTCAGCAGCCTTCACTCCTCTCCTCACCAACTTTTCATTTGATTTGGATGTGGGCACCATGGCCCCTGCCTCATCTGACCGATGTGACTCGGGGCAGGTGTGACAACAGATGGCTAGTCAGCGGGTTTCATAACGACTTGGCTATTTACCTCTGCTCCCTGACCCAAGTTGAGGACAAGACTATTCTCCTTGGGACCAAGCGACTGTGACTGGGTTTTTAACATCTGCCCACTGCCTTGAATACTGATGAAGCTGGACCCTCTGCAGTTTGGTAGAAGTAAAACTCCCAAAGGTGGGTGTCTAAAAAGGAATTGGGGGTGAGAATACAGAGCACTCCAGTAGTATATTGAAATATACCATGAAATGTCTTCCGAATTTGACTTTATATTATATTTTATCTTAATCAGACTCGTGATCCCCCCTCAGTGTTGAGTGTGTAATCATGTGCCTGCCAAGGCAAGTATTACACTACTCAGATACATCTCTGACTTGATTTTTTTCTTGATTATAAAAGAAGTATGCAGAATTATGGCCTAACATTTATGGATCATATTTCTTTGACCTTTGGCCCCAGATGACCTTTGTTTTTACTTTTGCTTTTTGAGATGAAGTCTCAGCATGTAACCCAGGCTAGCCTTGGGTTTATGGCAATTCTCCTGCCTCAGCTTTCTGATTCCTAGGGTGATGGATACATACCCCTATATCTGGCTTATGTTAAATGTCTAATTGTTAAAATGTGTATCTTTTGAAATAGGGGTCCATTCACTTGGGAAAAACATGCTGGACACGCATAACCTCTTGTCCTCATTCTCCAAATTACTTCCTCACACCTCAGGTGCCACACTTAAAATTTCCTGAATTATAACCTTGCCAAGCACAGAGAACTAGAGAGCTACATCTCATTTTTTTATAGTGCTGACAGAAGGTGGTATTGGTTAAATAACAGATGGTTAAAGATTTGAGCAGGGGGGTTGGGGATTTAGCTCAGTGGTAGAGCACTTGCCTAGCAAGTGCAAGGCCCTGGGTTCAATCCTCAGCTCCACCAAAAAAAAAAAAAAAAAAAAAAAAAAATTTGAACAGGAACACCAAGGTCTCCAAGGTATGGTGTCTTCAATAAGATGTGTGGAGGTGTGGAAACCCAGCTACTTCAAGGCCATGGGAAATGGTGAAGCTTCTCCTGCTCAGCAGTACAGGGCTCCCCACCTCCCAGTGTCCCACAAAGTACACTTTCCCACATTCTGAGGCAGGGAACAGAAATGGAACACTGAACTTCCTGCCAATTATGTCCCAGGGGGCACTCAAGTTGGATTTAACTTAATACCAAAAAGAAAAAAAATCATCATGTATCCTCTATTGTGTATGAAAAATTCAACATCGATTTGTAAAGAAATTAAAATTTAATAAAAAATAATCCCAATGGATTAACAAAGATATTATTGAAGGGTTGTACTTGGTAGTGACTTGTAAGGGTTGTTTACAGGGTCATAACCATGCTTACAGACATGCCAATGTCTGCTTACAAATCTATTTTTATTTAAGTGTATCTAATGAATGCATGGAAGCATGGTCAAATGTATGCACAAGTATATGTGTGTGAATTGGTACAACCTTATTTAGCACATAATTGTCTACTATCACAGGGGAAGCTTCTGTTATTATAAAATCCTAGAAACCTGGCTAGCAATCTATACACACAGATGTTTATGAGAATGTTATTTATAGTTGTAATAAATGTGATGTCATGCATTTGGTAGCAAATGTAATTCTAACAATAGCAAATAGTTTAATAAATCACAGTGCACTCAAGACATTTAAAACTGAGGTAGACATTAAACTTCTTAAAAAAAAAAAATCAGGGTTTCTTCTCATACCAGAGAATAAAATGTTTACAAGCCGGCTTATAAAAAAAATGTTTATAAACACCCAAATTTAGTAGCTTAAAAATACTCTGGCAGGCTGGAGAGATGGCTCAGCACTTAAGAGCACTGGCCGCTCTTCTAGTGTACCTAGGTGCAATTCCCAGCATGCACTGGTGACTCTCAGCCATCTGTAATTCCAGTTACAGGGGATCTCACACCCCCTTCTGACTTCTTTAGACACCAGTAATCACGTGGGGCAGACATATCTACAGACAAATATAAATATGTATATGTATCACTCAGTACAAGTTAGGTAGATAAATAGATAGATAGATAGATAGATAGATAGATAGATAGATAGATAAAATAAAACATTCTCAAAATACATGCATTGAACAAATAGTACTTGTGTCTGGGCTGGCTCAGCTGAAGTGGGGTAGTGAGAATGGCCTTGTTTACACTCAGTGCATGGTGTCTCTTCTGACCTCTGTGTCAATCATAGGTTCTGAAAGTGTACCCAGAGTGTTAGGGTAGAAGATTCAGCTCTGAAATGCTAACAAGCTCTGCTCAGCCCTACTTCTGCTGTGCTAACTGAAGAGATGAGCAATGGTGAAGGCAGAAGAGGTTCCATCCATGATCTGGGGGAGAAACAAACAAAGGGTTCCAGTTGCCCCTTTATTTGGGTTTAGATAGAGGGAAAAAAAATGAAGGCAGGGGCAAGAAGTTCGCGTAATTAGGCAGTCCTGGTCAAGGTGTGGGCTTCACATCCTTGTCTTAGCCCATTAACCTACTAACCACCATCATCATTCAAGATCAGCCTGGTCCCTAAAAGGCTATCTGCTCCTGAGAGTAGGCTTTTCATCAGAAGCTGTGGCTCTCATTTTGGGGGTGGTATGTCCTGTGAGGCCTTGTTGTTTCTGATATCCAAGGTGGCTGCAAGTTTAAGGCAATGGGCTGTCTCCGTGCCTTCGGCCTTTTAGAGGGATAAGTCAGGCTGTGAAGACAGATGCCCCTTCAGGCAGACACTCCATTGTGATGACCATGTATGGAGGCAAGGTAAAGGGGGCAGATGCAAATGAAGGCAGAGATGCCAGGCTTTCACTGTGGTGTACTCACCATGTGGACCCAAGAGAGGAGTCGATGCTTTTAACGAAAGCTTCTTCAAAGGACCTGTCACAAAGAATCAAGAAAGAAAAGCATGTACACACAGCATGTGTCAGGCTTCTGCTTACATTAAACTGCCAATGTCTGTTAGTCAAAGTAAGATCCCTAGCCAAGCATGGAGTCAAGGGATGGAGAAATGGTCTCAGCCTCTTGTAGAGCATCTGTAATATTTGTGACCATTCTCCATGCCCCGGATGTCACACAGCACACATGAATTACTTTGTAAATGTGAGTGCTTTGTAGGCAGAAGTTTCAGGAGCCTATGCTTTCTTGTATCTTCCTGTATTCATGTGTGATAGCCAGATGTATTTACACCAAAACTAAGGATGCATAAGAAAGATGTATGGAAACCTACCTATTATTTCATAAACCTATTAAAAACATAATTTAAAAAGTTTGAATGGAGACACTGTGATTAGAAGGATAATGTTCCTTTTAGGAGCCAAAGATTCTTAAAAAAAAATCCAAGATCCAATTGTGGGGTACCTCCCTACAAACTGTTGGTTAGGGAGGCCTCAAAGGCCCCTAAAACATTGCAGGGTGTTGTGAATGCCCTTGGTCACCCACCAGAACTAAATCAGAAGACCCTGTTGCCGAAGACACCATACACTAAGGATATGGGTATTGAGAAATGCATTTGGATCTGAGCTGGAGATTCCCTCTTCACTGGCTAGCATTCATAGTGCTGGAGGGTGGTGCTAAGCAAACTGTTGAGAAAAGTCATCAATGTTTCTAATCATCTGTGGACCTCACAAGCTACAATAATGACCTTCCTGGCAAGATGTGTCCAATGGTGCCATCGTGGCATATAATAGCTCTTACGAGGGTGACCAGTCATTTTCTGATTTGATTGGAGACCTACTCTACAGGAGGAAGCTCATGCTAGGGAGGTCAAAGGTCCTAGGGGAGAACATACTATCGTTGCTTTGCTAAATGGATGCAGTGTCAAACTGCCTTTTAAATACAAGGGGATGACAAGATGTCTTAGTAGGTGGAGGTCCTTGCCGCTAAACTAAATGACCTGAGTTCAACCCCTGGGACTCACATGATAGAAGAAGAGCACTGACCATGCAAGTTGTCTCCTTCACACATGCATGGTGGCACAAATAAGTGTGTGTGCACATACACACATTGAATAAGTACAAACAATTTAAAATTTTTGTATTTATACTAACCATTAGGGCTGCCTGGACCTTCATCAGAGAAGTTTCTTTTTGCAGTGGGCAGTAGCAACTGAAGAGACCCAAGTATGGAGAATAAAAGGGACTGTGAAATGCTTCGTCCTTAAAGCAGTCTGTCTCTTCTCATCCCCTCCAAAGGCTCAGGGAACATTGCAAAAGAGGGGGAAGGAGACTGTAAGAGGCAGAGCTTGAGAAGGAGTCTTACAAAACAGTGTCTTCAGGACAAGACATGACCACTCCACTCATGAACTTATTGCAGCTGTGGTTACATGCACAAGACCTTCACAAGATTTGACCTGTTACCCTTTCCTCACAGGAGCCCACCCTCACTGGCCCATGGGCAGTGAACAGAGCATTTTCTTCAGTGGCATAACCACTGATCAGTTGCCCATGTTCCAGTAAGTAACTCACCGTCCAGCTCATATAAGCAACCATGATTAAACTTAGTCACAAAGAAAGAAGGAAAGAAGAAGGAAGCAAACAGTCAAAAGGAAAAGTCAGGCAGGCATCGAAGTAGGAAGGGGTCGGCTTGTTGGGGGAGAAAGTGTCAGTGAGAGACATACCAGGATGAGACAGGGATTTAATAATGATGAAAATGCCCGACACTCAGTATACACATGTATGAAATTGCCTAAGAATAATAATATTACATTCTCTGCATGAGTTCACCTCTTGGCTAGAATCAGGGGTGGAATAACAGTCTGACAATGTCACTGATGTCACTGATGTCACTGTCTGTAGTGTGTTTGCATTTGTAGACACTGAGCATGCATGGACTCTGTGTGAGTAGGAACCGTAAGCTCTCAGACTTACTTTCTAGGGTTGGCTTCTCTCACACTAAGGAGGTCTATACACACGCTTCACTGGTGCTACTTTTCAGAAAGCAAAGTGAGGCTTCCTGGGGAAGCATCCATGTGGAGAGTCAGCAGAAGGAATGGACTCCACGGGCTGCAGCCCTCCGGCATGTGCCTGGTCAGCCGGGGTTCTCGGCTCCTTGGCAGTGGCACTGCCCTGGGCTGCTTTGCATACACACTGCCCCATGTCTCATACAGTGAGAACTTTGTGGAAGATGGTGCCTCCACAGATGACCCTCACTGTCAGTTTGCCCTTCCGCCAAGCTAACAAAAGACATGTTCCACCAGATTTATGCTAAGCCACCAAGAAAGATGCTATGACCTTTCTTGGGTACTATGTAGGAAATTAGTCATTCAGTGAGTAAGGAACATACAAAACCATCAGTTAGGAGAATCTCTTGTCTGTTTCATTCACCCTCTTCCCCCAAGGTGGCTATGGTAACATGATGGCTATTCTTGGTTGTCAACTTGACTACATCTGGAATTAACTAAAATCCAAATGACTGGGCACACCTGTGAGGCAGTTTTTTAATTAAATAAGTTGAAGCAGGAAGATCTACTTTTAATCTGGATCTTCTGAGGTGGGAAGATCCACCTTTAATCTGGACCTCACCTTCTGTTTCAACTCCATCCCTTCACTGCCTTTAGAGCTGACTTTCTTGGGATTCTGGTGTGTCCTGAAAACTAGCTGAGACATTCAGCCTTATGGACTGAACAACTCCTGGATTCTTGGTCCTTCTCTACATAGGCAGCTGTTGTTGGATTAGCTGGACCACAGAAGCCTTTATTAAGTTATTCCAATAAATCCATATATATGAGAGGGGGGGGGGGAGAGAGAGAGAGAGAGAGAGAGAGAGAGAGAGAGAGAGAGAGAGAGAAAGAGAGAGATTCATTTTATAAGTTCTGTTCCTCTAGGGAACCCTGACTAATATAGACAAGTTCCTTGGAAATGGGTGCTCTGGGTGGGACCAAGGAGTATTTTTTGTGCCAGTTCTCTTCTCAGGGAAGGAAATAAGCAAATTAGATGCCATGAGCTTTTATTGCATATGGGGTGTTTAGGTTCAAACCCCAGTAAACACATCTTTCTCCTGTGGGGTAGAACAGGTAGTTCTGGAGAGACCTAGATCTAGCACAACTCGCTTGGCATCACTTTCTGTTGCTCATCATGGTTTGAACAGAGTTATTCCATGTGCTAAGAAGAACCCAAGAACCATCTGTGGGAAGGTCCAACTAGTTACGGTATGCTGTCTCACATTCATCATCAGAGGTATCACAGCTATATGGTAACTGTGGAGCGCTGTTTTCGGAGATAAGTTTTGAAGCCAGGACTGTATCAAGGGATTAATGACCCAGGGTTAATTACTAGGTAGTTTCCTTGTGAACTCTGAAGATTCCAGTATCACAGAGCTCCAGTTCTCCTGCTCCCGAGATCCACATGGAGCCAAATGAAGTGCCTTCTGACACATAAACAGAAGAGTTGAGATGGCAAGTGTCTGCAGACATGGCGGCTGGTGGCAGGCCTCAGAAGTGAGGAGGGGAGTTCCATCTCTTGACTTGAGTGTCAGGACTTAGTGTGAGGGGGTCCTTGCCATGGAGATAGGATAGTGTTGGGCTGCTAAGGGTTAGCAGGCCTAGCTTTGCAGACAGATTGTTTCTGAGCACTGGGCAAACCTCTACTTTGGACTGAAGAGGCTGTTAGGGCATGGGGAATTTGCAGTCTCCTAGGGATCTTTGAATCCATGAGTTTACCAAACAAAGGATGAGGAAACAGTCTTTTCTGGTGAAGGCCACTGTGGCCCATGTACTAGTGTTACTGCTGATGGGCATCAATCAAGCACCTGGCTAAACACCGTAAAGGGATTTTGTTCTTCACTTAACCTTCCGCACAACCCCATGAAGTGAGTACTAATGTCTTTCGGGGATGTGCAGCCGAGCAAAGGCAGAACAGGTTGGCGTGGTGAAGCCTGGGACAGAGCAGGGTTAAGTCAGATTGCAGAGTCCTGAAACTTTACCATCACTCTGTTTTGTGTGGGCCTCAAGTGTCTCAACAAGACATTTATGCAGCCAACTTATCTTCCTTCAGTGAGTGCCAGATGGCAGGAATTGTGTTTATCTTCTTCACCGCTGTGGTCCTAAAGCCTAGCAACGTGCTTGGCTCCACAGTGGGTCTCAGTTACATATTTGTGGAGTGGAAACAGGAATGTGTATGTAGCAGAAAACCAGCAGTCTCTTTCTGAAGTGTATGTACATGAATCATAGCCTCCTTACCAGGGCAAGGCAAGGAGACCATGACCATGCTTTTAGTAGTTCAGATTCAAAGCAAGCATTGTTTTATGATCAGAATGAATCATGATGGCATGGATCACATCTTATCAGAATCGTCTTTATTTGAAATGCTGTCGGTGCTATTACTGAATAAAACAGAGCAAGCAATAAATTCCATGGGTCTACAGAGACTGATGTTGGGTTCCCAGTTCCAAAACGATTTTGATTATTGAGTTGGCATATACCCTTAAACATTCCAAAATAGTGGTTTGAAGTGACAAGATTTTGAGAGAAAGAGAACATAAGTGTGTGTGTGTGTGTGTGTGTGTGTGTGTGTGTACATGCACACACATGCCCCCCACACCCACTTAGTAGGTTCAGTCTTACACATTAATGAATTCCTTATGGATTACATGTTTGTAATTGTGAAGCAGGACAAAGAACAAGAAAGAACTTTACTTATATAAACAAAACACATTTGAAAAGACTTTACTTTGAAAAGTCAAACTTTTTAAGAGGAAAAAGAACCCTGACATGATGGAAGTCATCAACACAATAGGAAACTAGATTGAGTGTAGCCTAGGCAACCACACAAAGCCAATCAGAGAGGGAATCAACCTGTAGTTAGCACAGGCAGATGAAGAAATTGAGCCAGGACAGTCTAAGAGTAAGAATGCCAGCTCATGGTAAGAGGGGCTGGTGGAGCGTGGTGTGGAATGTATTTGGGGGATGAACACTCTCAAATTAAAAACAACAGACTTGGGGCTGGAGAGATGGCTCAGAGGTTAAGAGCACCGACTGCTCTTCCAGAGGTCCTTAGTTCAATTCCCAGCACCCACATGGTGGCTCACAACCATCTATAGTGAGATCTGGCGCCCTCTTCTGTATACATAATAAATAAATAAATCTTTTTTTTTAACAGACTATTCATATCATATTCCTAAAATTTATATAATGAAACCTGCTTATATATCCCCAAATTAACTGTTCAATGTTCAAATTTCAGTGTCCTGGCTGGTGACCCATCAAAAATTTCCTTGTTCATTTTTTTCTTAGTCTTTTGAGTGAATAACGAATGTGAATCTCCATTTTTAAAGCTTCTCTGTGATGTCTTCTTGTCATAGAGGCTGGGAGGTCATCTCAGGACACAAGAGTAATGGGGGCCCTGGGCCAGGACCATGAGTTTTTTGTGATTGTGAGGCAACCTCTCATCCCATTAGCTGATGGTTGACTGACATTTTGGAACAAGATTTTGCAAGAGAGTGGGGAAAGGAATAAAGAGCATGGGAAGGAGGCACTTAAAAGATTGAGATGGCAGGGACAGGCTGAGTGCTCCCAGATTTGAGGAGGATTTTATTATTGGACACAGATCCATGGCACGTTTTCAGCCTGGATCTCAGAGGCTGAGTTTGAGGGCCCTCATTTAGGTTTTTTTTGTTTTTTAAATCAGATTTATACTGACCTTACCCAGCACACTGGCTCTTTGAGAAAAGCTCAGGTAATGCTCCACTTATATATGTATTCAGGACATGAGGGGCAGTCCTTCCTGGAGATTTAAAGATGAGATTTTAGAGGAAGTTCAAGGAAATACAACTTCACATGCCTTGAAATTGTTTCCAAGAGAAGTGACATGGAGTAAAAATAACCAGTTCTATGAAAGATTTATCTCAATTACTTTGTGCGGCTTTTGCAAAGATGTTCTCAGTGGGAGGGAGGGAAGCACTTTGGGTGATGTTCTTAGCGTTTCCTCAGCATTCCTGTCAAAGGCAGAATCTTGGTTGAGTTGAACTGAACTTGACTGACTATGTCATTGACTGTGAAAAACAATGATTACACACTGCGAATTTTTAGGAGGCTGCCCTGTCCCCAGGGTGTCGGGAGGAACCAGGGGAAAGGAAGGAAGAGGAGGAGAGGGGTTTGCAGCTAGATAGCCAGGACCCAAAGCCTGTTTTCAGTGCCTCTGATGGGAAGACTTTGGTGAATCAGTTATTCTTTCTGAGTCTCAACGCAGTTTAAAAATGTGTACAAGGTTTCTGTGAGAGACGAGTGAGGGAATGTATGTGAAAACCTAGCTGGAGGCAGACATGTGGTAAATGTCTAGTAACTGTTAGTCTTGTTCCCACACCTACACTCATACACCTTATCTGAAAAAAATCTTAACCAGAGGCAGAGTATTTCCTTACATGATTAAGAGTCATGATAATGGTAGTTTATGGGCTGGAGAGATAGCTCAGAGGTTAAGAGCACCGGCTGCTCTTCCAGAGGTCCTGAGTACAATTCCCAGCAACTACATGGTGGTTCACAACTGTCTGTAATGAGATCTGGTGCCCTCTTCTGATGTATACATAATAAATAAATTAAAAAAAACAATGGTAGTTTACATAGTGTCAGACCTAAGTGCTAACCACACACCAGTTTTAAATTTCATTTGGGCTGGGCGTGGTAGTGCTCACCTTTAATCACAGCACTCAGGAGGCAGAGACAGGTGGATCTCTGTGAGTCCGAGGACAGCCTGGTCTACAGAGTGAGTTCCAGGACATTCAGGACTACACCAACCACATACGCTATCTGCCAAGTAAGAGAATTATGTCTGTATTAAAGAGGCCAGAGAGACTCAGTGTTGGCCATGGAGGTTTCTAGAAATCAAATGTATCCTGCTCTAAAGTCTGGTAAGAATTTTGGTAAGAGAAAGGAGGAAAAAGAAGAGGAAGGGGAAATAAGAACAAGAACAAGCAATACACTATAGCTAGAGGGGAGAAAGGGACAGACCACGCCACAGTGGTTTGGTAATGAGAGAGCTAACTAATACTTGAGTTAATGACTGGGGCAATATTGGGTCCTGATGTATATTCTAAAGCATCACTGAGGACCACAGTATAAAGAATGAAGGTGTTCACAAAACCCAGCCCCAGCTGTGTGGACTCTGTTTTGACACCAGCCTCACTGAGGGTAGTTGCTTAGAGAGCCCTCATAGTGGCTGGGTATGGAGGATGTTTGCTGAGGATCTCTCATGGCTGGTCCAGGCACATCGTCCTAGTTTCACCTGGAGAGGTTAGCAGGCACACAGAAAGTCCAGTCCGCGTAACCCCTTGCATAGTACTCTCTAGGGGGTTGTTAATGCAAATTTCTTTCCTTCCTTCTTTCTTTCTTTCTTTCTTTCTTTCTTTCTTTCTTTCTTTCTTTCTTTCTTCCTTCCTTCCTTCCTTCCTTCCTTCCTTCCTTTCTTTCTTTCTTTCTTTCTTTCTTTCTTTCTTTCTTTCTTTCTTTCTTTCTCTCTCTTTCCTTCTCTTTCTCTCTCTCTCTCTCTATCTATCTATCATCTATCTATCTATCTATCTATCTATCTATCTATTTATTTATATATTTTTTGAGACAATTTTCTCTGTCAGGCTGGCCTCAGATTCAGAGATCCACTTGCCTCTGCCTTCCGAGTGCTGGGATTAAAGACATGTGCCATCACTGCCCAGCTAACCCAAATTTCTTATTGCCATTCTTCACCTGGACTCCCGTGAAGGACTCAGGGATGTTTGTTGTTGTTTTTTAAAGTCAATAAGAAAGCAGCCTCTTTTTTTTTTTTTAATTTATTTTTATGAAGGAGGCTTCTATTGTTCTAATTTGCAAAATCTTTTCACATTAAAAAAATGTGTGACTGTTGTAATTTTTTTTCATGTAACTTACAAATATTTAGAATCCCTGTCAAGGGAATGAAATGAAAGCAGATGTTTTCTGTTATGCTGGTCCCCAACATTTCACATTAGAAAACAGAGTATTTTCAAGTCTCACTAAAAGCATCTCAAGAAAATGAACATTTGTTGAATGCAAACAAAACTAAAGGGTGGCTTTTTTAAATAAAAATACTCAGAATTTAGTGCTAAAGAGATCATCCCAGGAGTCAAAGGTCACATAGTAAGTTTGAAGCCAGATAAAAATCTGTTCTTGGTCCTCTAAGTCCCAACCCGCCTTATTTTCTATATTCTCTGTGGCAGACTAGTTGGGAAGACAGACTCTTGTACCTCCCTATATCCATATCCTTTGCAATCTGGCCTTACACCAACTCTCATTTCAGGTTGAACTGTGTCCTACCTCTGAATCTAGGCAGGCCTTTTGACCTACTTGGCCTTTAGTGATGGGGATGGAGCCAGTCAGATTGTTCAGTGTGCACAGGCACAAGCCTGAAGACATGAGTTTAATCCAAGCAATCCAAGGTGGAGAGAGCCAGTTCCTACACATTGTCTTCTGACTTCAACATGTGTGCTGTGGAACACACCACCACCAACTCCACCACCTCCACCACCACCACCACCACCACCTCCACCTCCACCTCCACCTCCACCTCCACCTCCACCTCCACCACCACCACCACCACCACCACCACCACCACCTCCACCACCACCACCTCCACCTCCACCACCACCACCACCACCACCACCACCACCACCACCACCTCCACCACCACCTCCACCTCCACCTCCACCACCACCACCACCACCACCACCACCACCACCACCACCTCCACCTCCACCACCACCACCACCACCACCACCACCACCACCACCACCTCCACCACCACCACCTCCACCTCCACCACCACCACCACCACCACCACCACCACCACCACCACCACCTCCACCACCACCTCCACCTCCACCTCCACCTCCACCTCCACCACCACCACCACCACCACCACCACCACCACCACCACCACCATCACCACCACCACCACCACCACCACCATCACCACCACCACCACCACCACCTCCACCACCACCACCATAACAAGTACACTTTACAAATGGAGTCCCTTTGAGCCTAGGGACTTGTGTTTCTGCTTTTTAATTGAATTCCGCTAGCACTCCACATAGACTGGGCATCTTAGCCTATTCCTACTGCTATAACAAAATACCTGAGGCTGAGTAATTTTTAAATTTTACGTCTTGAAGTTCCAGAGGCTGAGACATACTGAGGCTCATCTCTCTCTTTCTGATATGATGCTGAATTGACATCCCACATAAAATGTCAAAGAAAATACAAAATGCAAAGGCTTGAATATTGCCTCCAAAAGTCATGTTGAAATTTAAATTGCCACTGCCATGGAATTAAGAGGCAGGCTCTTAACGAAAGGGCAGGCTTGGTATTCTTTTACTTGATTATCTTTCTGTCTTATAATGGAAAGGCATGAAGGCCCACATTAGATCTTTGAACTTGCACCAAGTAAAACTCCCAGGTTTCCTGGTTCTCCAGCTTGCAGGAAGCCCATCACCTCATCTATCTATCTATCTATCTATCTATCTATCTATCTATCTATCTATCTATCTATCTAAGTATGCATCCGTGCATCCATCACCCACCGACCCACCCACCCATCCATCCATCCATCTACCCATCTATCCACCCATCCATCCACCCACCTATCCATTCATCCACCCATCCACCCATCTACCCATCTACCCACCCACCCACCCACCCACCCATCCATTCATCTACACATCCACCCATCCTCTCTGGAGAATCCTGACAAATACACTAACAAAGCATTGTGAACACAGAAGACAGAGAACAGCAGAGGGAAAATGTCCTAATTTGCTTGCTGCTTACACTGTCACTGGCTTTAAAGTTTATCACATTTTCATGTTGCTGTTTTATGTCGGGAACTGTGGTGTTATGTATTTACTGTTGGATTATCTTGCTGCAAAGCCATGGCTGTTTCAATCCTTTCAAGAAGAAGTGTGGGACAATAGCCAGAGTCATTGGGGAAGATGTATGAAACTTATTCTAGCTGCGGATTTCATTTGCAAAGTTCTGCATTTAGATGTCTACCCTACTGAGATTTCAGGGATTCTTGGAGGTTTTCAAGCCAAATTCAGCAGCCTGGGCTTACTTCTTATTCTCACTGTTTCAGGATATATGGTGCTCTGACCACACCATCCTCAACTCTCGCATGGCTTCTAGTCCATTTCTTTATGTGATTCGTTAGCAGGAATATATAGAGCTGCTCTTTTTGTGACATATGTCAGTCAGTCCTGGGCCCCATTATCGTTATGCTCTATAGCAGTGAGTCTTAGTGTGGCAAAGTATAAGTTTCCTACCAAACTTATTTACAAGTCGGAAGCCTAACAGACATAATTGAAACAAGTGCCTTAGGAGCCAAGGTCCCCTTGTTTTTGTTTGGAGTGACTGTGCCATACAACCACCAAGAGACAATGTCCACGTCTCCAGTTCTTCAAATGGGACCTGTGATATCTTTGACCAATATAATGACAGAAGTGATATTGGGCTAATTCTAAATGTGGCCTTTTGCCTGCCGCCTTTTACTTCCTGCCTCTTGTAACTATGATTACCTATACAGATATATAAGCATATATACATATGCATATTATATACATACGTGATTACACAATAGATAGTAATTATGGAACGAGGAACCTAAAGCATCTGGTGCATCCCCTAGACCTAAGCCACAGGACAAATGAGATCCCATATATGAGTGGAGAAGCCATTTTGAAAGTGGATCTTCCAGGTCCAGTCACTACAGCAAATACCATGAGAAATGAAATCACCTAGACAAATCCTTTCCAAATTCCTGGCCCACAAAATTATGAGCACAATGAATTATGAATGATGTTATGTAATTAAGTTTTGGATTTTTTTAGTTAAATAATACATAAACTAGATCAAC
This sequence comes from Onychomys torridus, assembly GCF_903995425.1. Lineage (NCBI taxonomy): Eukaryota > Metazoa > Chordata > Mammalia > Rodentia > Cricetidae > Onychomys > Onychomys torridus. The sequence continues at coordinate 8,697,525 of NC_050462.1, read as the reverse complement.
TGTTCCCACTCGTTCACACACAGTGTTATGAAACATGGAAGAACCTTCTTGCCTGCCTGGTCTATACAGGTTAAACCACTATCTGTGGGTTGATAGCTAAATCTTTGTCTTCCTCAAACACACTCCACATTCCACTGATCAGATCATAAAAACAAAAAACCTCCATTCACCTGTCACAATTAATTCCCACAGTCTTCCAGCTCACTACTGGAGTGGTTTTAACTCTTCTCTCTTATCTGGAGCAGCCAGAAAGTCATACTGTCACTTTTGACATCTTCTTTCAACCTACCTTGTCATTATCTTACCTGAGTAAAATTTTTCCTTAGTGTGGTGTGTGTGTGCGTGTGTGTGTGTGTGTGTGTGTGTGTGTGTGTGTGTGTGTGTGTGTTCATGCACTCATGCATTTGTACGTACCCACATGCCTATGTGTGTGCCATGGCACACACATGGAAATCAGAGGACAACGTGTGGGATTCAGTTTTCTCCTACTACATGGGTCCCAACGATTCTCAGGTCCCAGGTTTGGTGGCAAGTGCCTTTACCTGCTGAGCCATCTTACCCTTTCGTCCCTTACCTGTCTTTATTGTCTTGCAGCGGCATGATGGTGATGGCCTCCCAGCTGGTGTCTCTGTGTCACTGAGCCTAGCTTCCACACTAAGTGAATTCCCAGAGTGAACTCCCAAAACACACATCAGTTTCCGTCACCTGTGCCCTTCAGATGAACAGATAACTCCTGACTGTTCACTGAGTGAATTCCGTAGCGTGGCAGTCAACGCATCACCAAGTGCTCGAGTGATATGTTTGCCTTTCCTCCACTTCTCTCCCTTCCTCAGCACGAATCCTTTCCACTTGTTCGATACTTCCCTTTACCCTGGGTTTTTGCCTGGTGTCTTCAGTCTACACCGACCCTCCTCCTCTCTTCCTGCATACATGGAAGTCTCAAAGTGCAGCTCAATCTGCATGTGTCTTGGATGAATTGTATGCTGGCTCTCTTCTCTAGGTTGCCACGTGCACCTGCTCAAGGTGTGTTCTGCATACCTCTTATTGAGATCTGTGCTAACCAGAATGCAGCGACTCCTTCTGGGCTTGTATAGAGCACAACCTAAGCCACAGTCACACATACCTTCAATGCAATTCTTTCTTTTGTCCCCCTAAATGCTGCTTCTATGACTCCTACTACATGCCAGGCACTGACTAAAGACTACAGATGTAAAGATGAGAGTCATATCAGGTCCTGACCTTGAAAAGCTCAAAGTCAGAATAGACATATAATCAAATATAATGTGGAAAATTCTCTGTTTTATCCACATTCCTCTTTGTATTACAGTTGGTTTAGCACTTTATTTTAGTGCTTTTTTTTTTTTTTTTTTTGAGGCTGGGTCTCTCTATGAAGCCTTGGCTGTCCTGGAGCACAATATGTAGACCAAGCTGGCCTCAAAGTCACAAAGATCCTTTTGCCTCTGTCTCCTAAGTGCTAGACTCAAAGGCTCTTGTCACCATGCCTAGCCCTAGGGTGGAGCTCATGTCTTATTAATCATGGCCCACAGTTAACACTAGGCTTTGTACCAGCTATGGGCTGAGTGGTTATTAGATAGGCTCTGATGATGTACCTAAATAACAAGGGTAACCACTTACTGATCATTTTTTAAAGGTATACTTTGTGTGTGTGTGTGTGTGTGTGTGTGTGTGTGTGTGTGTGTGTGTGTGATGCCATGTGTGTATGGATACCTGAGGAGGTTGGAAGAGAAAATCAGATAGCACACAGCTACAGTTACAAATGACTATGAGCTCCCCAACATGGGTGCTTGGGAACCAAGCTCTGGTCTCCTCTCAGAAGAGCAGTAAGTGCTCTTAACTGTTGATTTATCTCTTGACTATTTACCTGGATTTCTGATAACACATAATGCTAAAGTGAAATTATACATTTTGGTCACGGCAGTGGCTTTATGCATTCACCTACCCCATTTCTTCTTGTTTATTTGTGCTCTGTTATTTTTAGATAGGATGTTGCTATGCAACCCAGATTTGCCTCAAACTCATGATCCTTCAGCCTCAGATTCCCAAGTGCTGGCATTATAGATGTACACCACCATGCCTGACTCTCCATTTCCTTTTACACTTGGCATTTAGCTAGACTACATTTCTCAGCTTGCATTGCAGTTAGGTTATGGCCATGCACCTAAGTTCTTGCCAATGGCATGTGAGCAGAAAGTAACAGATATCTAGCCCTGGCCAATAAAAACTTACCATTTAATATTCCACATTCTCTGTTGTCATCTGGCAGCCTTAATAAAGAGGACTCTGAAGGTCAAAGGAGGCGGAACTATAAGATGGAAATAACCTAGATCCCGGAGTTGCAACTAAGAGCATCAATGGCTGACCAAGACTGCCTGCATTTATAACGCAATGAATAAACGCAGAAATAAACTTTAGTTGTGTAAACACTCTAAAAGTTTGCAACTGCTTATTAATGGCAGTTGATTAACCTTGAGTCCAAATGCTAGCTCAGTAGTACCTCCTTGCAATCATCTTAATATTCTACTAGTCCAAAGATTTCCCAGGAGGAAAACATTTCAAGTCTTTCTTTGTCGCTTTATTTGAGCCCATGCTCTCTCATTTTTATCATCAGAAATGGTGGACTTGTCTGGGGTGGCACTTCTGTAGCAGAGCACTTATCTAACATGCACAGGTACTAGGCTCAATCTCCAGCAAAACATGCACTTGTACACACATACACACACACACACACACACACACACACACACACACACACACACACTAAGAAAGAGTGGAAGAAGAAAAGCCTTATTTAGTCTCTTAAATATTGTAGACCTCAAACTACAAGAACTACCATCATGGAAGTTAATAATATCAAAAAGATCAATGTCTCCTAAAATATACTTTAATGAGCCTAGAGAAAATCGTTTCCTTTAATGTATGAAAGAGACTTGGGGGGTCTCTGTCAGTGGCTGATGCAGGGTTCCAGCCATCCACAGAGGATGCTGTCTATAGAGGCTGCTGTTTAGGTCTGCTGAGTATTGGGAAAGGCAGAAGAGTCTTGACTTCCTGGATGCCTTAAAACCTCCGAATTGTAAGAACGAGAGAGTTCTCTAGCACAGTGTCCACAAATTGCATGCACCTAGTGAGCACTCCTTTAACATGGAGAGGCAGGGCACTCACATATATTACACACCTGACCAGCTGGCTCTGTTAAAAGTGGCAAATAATTAGTATAAAAAAGAAAAAATAGGTTAAGTATGAAAGTGGGAAATCACACTGGGCTGGAATGGAAAAGGTAGGTCATTAATTTTTCTTAATCGTGCCTTTCTTTTAAAACATTTCTCATTTTCAACCTAATAAGGATTCCAGATCCAGATGTTCAACAAACATGAAATCTTCACCAAAAAAGGGTAAAAGGAGAGAGGAATTCATCATTCCAGAAAAAATACTGCTATATTAGGTAAAAACCCAGAGCAGGCATTGACGCACACATAGGTTGGAGGGTGTACGTGTGTATAAAACAAGCATGCTAACATACGTGGAGGGTAAATCCTCAAAGCTGTTAAATGCTCAGGGACAAAGACTTGTTATACTTTCCAAATGGCAGAAGATCCAGAGGGCATCTTGCAATCCAAATTATTTTTGTTACAGCGAAAGCACCAGACCCAAAGAGGTAAAACAGCTTGTTTAAGGCTGAGAACCAACCCTTCTAAGGAAGTGGCTGACCTACAACTTAATCTTCATCTCCCAGGTTCTCATCCAGTCCTTTTCCCCCTAACTCTTTTCTTTCCAAGGTGATACTATTTCAGGATGCCACTGGAAAGGGCCTCTTTGAGGTGTAGTTCCAGAATGTGAAGACTTCCCAGCCAAACAATGCTACAGACATGGGTCAGGTTTGAATAAATGCTCTGTTAAGAAATTCCACCAAAAAAAAAAAAAAAGTTAAAAAATGCGTTAAATGTCTTCACTTTTTTTTTTTTTTTAACACATGCTATGTTCTGGGCTTCAGGCTAAATGTTTTATGTGTAGAATTCATCTGTCCATCCACTTAAATCTTATTGGGACCTACTGTCTGCCAGGCCTCTATGGACTAGCAATCAAAGAAAAGACATCCGATTCTTCACCCTATGGAACTTGCAGCCAAAATATCTATTGCATTAATTTCAGAGATGCCAAAAATGAGGTCCAGAAAGTGAAAGTGATGTTGAGCCTGTATTGCCCACCTGCGCATGCCAAGAGCGTTGCAAGCACCTCACAGTGGCCTACACTGCTAGAAAAGAAGGCACGGGAAGCTGAAAGTTGTTTTTGCTTTGTTTGACAACTGCAGGATTTTATTGGGCAAAGCAACGTGAACTTCTACCTACATAAAGGCATGTGAATGTTTGAGCAAGTTTTCTTTTGTTTTTTGTTTTTGTTTGTTTGTTTGTTTGTTTTTTCGAGACAGGGTTTCTCTGTATAGCTTTGTGCCTTTTCTGGAACTCACTTGGTAGACCAGGCTGGCCTCGAACTCACAGAGATCCTCCTGGCTCTGCCTCCCAAGTGCTGGGATTAAAAGCGTGTGCCACCACCCGGCACAAGTTTTTACACAAGGAAAAACCTCAGTTAACCAAATGGTTGTTATATATTTCCAGTAAAAGAATGAAAGAGAAAGGGGGAAAACCCACTCACATCAGTCTTTTAATTAATTATCTGCTTTGAGTTGGTGACAATGTCTTCTTAGGCTGTCACAGTCTGATACTTAGATCATGACCGGAATGTCGGCTGGCCCATGATTCTGTATGGATGAGTTTGGGAAAATCTGAGATTATGTGTTTTAAGAAAATATATATATATATGCACTCTGTTTTTTAAACTTAAATTGATAACTGATTTTAGGTTTCAGGAAATCATTAATTATGTCTACAACAAAAGTCCAACTGTAAACACGGACGGCAGGCACAGAAGAGTCTCCTCTTTGGTGGAGTGTTTTGGAGCTCAAGGCTAGACTCTACAGACAAAGATCAGAAGCAAAGTGGTCCAAGACAGGATGCAGAGAAGGAGCTGATGACCACAAAGGAAGAGCAAGTGACCTGGAAGCAGAGCAACTAAAGAGCAGTTAGTGGGTGGAAGAGGTGAGACTTCAGATGTACAGAAACACTTTGGCTCTTATCTCCATCAACAGAATTATGCAGTATTAACACGAAGCCATATACTCTTTTTCTTCTGAGACAGGGTTTCTCTGTGTAACAGTCCTGGCTATCCTGGAACTCACTCTGTAGCCCAGGCTGGCCTTGAACTCACAGAGATCCACCTGCCTCTGCCTCCCAAGTGCTGGGATTAAAGGAGTGCACTCCCATGCCTGGCCATACGTTATTCAATACTTTTCAGCATTACTTGTGACTGATTCCAGATCACAGGTAAGAAGTAGAGCAGAGATGAAAACTAAGGCTCTCCATGATTTAAAACACTTCATGGCAGAATAGCACAGAGTCCTATCTCATTCTTTTCCCTAAAAGATGAGTACCATGTGAAGATTTTGCCAGTGAGAACTTAGAATCCTGTTAAGTTTTCCTCCAGGTAACACATGCAGCACAATGTTGACCCTTAGTAGAGCCCTATATAGTAAGAAAATAGTGAGCAAGAAGAATAAATAAGTAAGCCCATAAAGAATCTAGAGCATAGAGGAATAATTAAATATGTCTAGAGAGGTCCTAGAGCATAGAGTAATAATAATTAAGTATGTCTAGAGAGGACTCAGAACATAGAGGAATAATAATTATGTCTAGAGAGGACGCATAGCACAGAGGAATAATTAAGTATGGCTAGAGAGGATCTAGAGAATTAAGGAGACCGAACTTAGAATGATAGTGTTGAATTTTTGTTTATAGAGAAATGTTAGAGAGGATGTCTTTGTTTTATTTAAATACATACATAGTAAGAATCTACCCAAGCTTTTACATACTTACTCAGAAGAGGCTGCTCTCTCTGTAGTGGTGAGACTGAATTTACCCATCTGTTTAAGCCAGCCTATTGCAAAGCAGTAGCTCACACTTTGAAAGTAGAAAACAATCATTAATGATTACCAGTTTCAACTGAATTCTCTCTTAGAAAAAGAATAAAACAGTGAAATAGTCAAATGTCCCCATTTTCTTCTGTATGAGCCTCTTTGAGGTCTAATGATAAAGAAAGCAGTTTTGAGATTAAATGAAGAACACTGAGCCATAATTTAGGAACATTTTGCAGAGACAAGCACCATGGCCCAGTGTTGCCAGGGTCTTGTAAGAGAGAATGCATAAGTATCCTCTGTTCTACCAAGGAAGCTAAAATACTGGCTCTGAATTAAGTCAACCTCTTGCCCCTGTGCACTAGCTCTCAACTATTAAAAATGACTGCTCAATTCCCAGGGAAAGAAAAATCAATTTTCATCCATATAAGCTTGCATATAAGTGCCCTAAACTTCATTCCAAATATTTTCTCATCAAGGAGTTTGGAATAAAAATATCTTTAGTTGATCTGTTATAACAGCATGAATATCTTGAATGACTTCCAGGAAACTTTGCTTAAAACAATTCAGTGTCTCTATGACATTCTAATGACAGATTGGGATTAATGTCAATACATTTCATTATTTGGCAAAACAACTCTTGATAGCAATATATTCTGATCACCATCTCATGTATTCTATTACACTTTTGCCACCGTATTCTGAATGGCTGCCCTTGCCTTTTCTTGCCTTCTTGGCAGGGTACTTATTTCTAAGCTTATATTAAAAATTTGTCTTATCTAGTAAGGTCTACAATGAACTAAATGATTACTGTTTTAATCCCAAGTCAATATGTGCAGTCAGGTCTTGGAAGGACTCCAACCTCTCTTGCCTTTGTACATATACTTGATAGGTAAGAACACTCTGTCATTTTTATTGGCACTTATTTTACATATTCTAAATGTAATTGATGCCACCAGTGTAAAGACTATTATTTATTCACGTGGTCCAGATAAAAAAATGCATATAACATTAATATTCTGGACTATGGAAGAACCTCTAAGAAACACATATTTTCTAAAATTAGATAGAAACAGATGGTCCTTTCCTAACTTTTGTGCACATTAGAATTTACTTGAAAGCCGAGTCCTAGGTCTACAATGAGAGATTCTTTTCAAAGATTTATTTTATTTTTAATTATGTGCATACATGTAGGTATGTGTGTGTGTGTGTGTGTGTGTGTGTGTGTGTGTGTGTGTGTGTTGGGGTAGGGTATATACACATTAGTGCAATTGCCTGCCTGGCCAGAAGTTATCAGGTCTCCTGGACCTAGACAGGCAGTTGTGAGGTACCCCACGTTGGTGCTGGGAACTGAACTAGGGTCCTCTGTGAGAACAGTAAACGCTCTTAATCGCTGAGCCATTTCTTCAGCCTTCATAAACCAGAGATTCTTTTTTCTTTTCTTCTCTCTCCCCCTCTCTCCTTTCTGTCTGTCTGTCTGTCTGTCTGTCTCTGTCTCTGTCTCTGTCTCTCTCTCTCTCTCTTTCTCTCTCTCTCTCTCTCTCTCGCCTTCCCTCCCTCCATCCATCCCTCTCTTTCTTTCTTCCTTCCTCCCTCCTTCCCTCCCTCTCTCCTTCCCTCCCTCTCTCCTTCCCTCCCTCCCTCCCTTCTTCCTTCCTTCCTTCCTTCCTTCCTTCCTTCCTTTCTTTCTTTCTTTCTTTCTTTCTTTCTTTCTTTCTTTCTTTCTTTCTTTCAGACAAGGTCTCACTATGTAGCTCTGACTGTTCTGAAACTCACTATGTAGACCAGGCTGGCCTCGAACTCACAGAGATCCACCTGCGATTAAAGGCATGCTCTGCCATGGCTACAACCAGAGATTCTTATCAAGCAGATCTGGGTAGAGTTTGAGACTTTGATTTCTAACAAGTTTCCAGGTGATGCTACATGGTCTGTTTAAGGACTACCCTTTGAGCATCAGTGGGAAAGAATGGAGTGGCCAAAAGCAAAGACTTGAGAGTAACAGTCATGGGTTCAAAATCTTGCTTTGCCAATTATAGGGTTGTGTGTGTGTGTGGGGGGGGGTAGGCCTCCTTAATTGTGTCTAAGCTTTACTTCATCTGCTCAAGTGGATTTCGTTTTGGAAGGACAGTCTTGGACAATCCCCTAGCGTGACAGCTATGACCCAGCTTGTGCTCTAGATCATAGTGTAGCTAACAAATATGTCCGTTCTTGTGAGCTAACCTAAGAGTCAGGAGGCAGGGAGTGAGTAGCTGTTGAGGATTTGAATTGCTTGGGTAAACACTAAAACACTGGGTATAGACAGGAGTTCCAAATAAACACCACATTAAGATTTTGTTTGATTATGTCCCTTTAATAATTTTCACTTAAATAGCTTTATAGTCCCACATCTATGACTTCTTATGAATGTTTTTTTAAAAAAAAAGAACATCAGTTTATGTCAAAATCAAACTCAAGTCTTTGGAGACTAATATCTTTTCTCTCCATATTTTGCTACTAAGAGGTCTGGTGTTCTGCCAAGGTAACATATTAATAAATTTAAGCTTGCAATTTTTCCTTGTCATGTGAACATTCAAATTGGCTCCCAATTACACAAAGCAGCCAATTCAACAGGATATGTGTATTGGATTTACAATGAACGTGTCCACGAACTAATGACTTTAAAATCCCCGATTTTGTTATTTGCTTTTAATCTGTCAAACAAGCACGATCTAACAGTTACAAAGATCCTAGCCAATTCATTAAGAAACACGGAATTTTCCTTTAGTTTAGTATTAAAATATGAGTTCATTTTGTAGTCAAACATTTATTAAGTTGCTCACTAAATTCCATCTTGCTGGTAGGGTAATACTTACTTCATTCTTATAGTCTAGTGAGGAAGGTAACTCAACAGTTATTTGAACTGAAATTCATTTGAAAAAGCCAGTAAGTCCCCAAACCTTCCCGTTAACAGTTTAGGATGCCATTTACTCATACTCAGTTACCAGCGAATCTGTTAACAATTGCCCACCGTGTATGCACAACACTAGCTGATGACTCCTAGAAGAAGGATTCTCCAGAGCTCTTAACCAAAGGAAGTATTTACATTTCCTATGGTTTTGTCCATAAAATAAACACAGAGGAGGCAAATCAAGTCAGCCTTACGGCTTGCAACTGGCTGTCATGTAAACCCTCTAGCAAGTAACTGAAGACAGAAACCACCTGAAACTTGACTCTGGAATTGTTAAAAAAAAAAACTGGATGATTTATATTCATCTTGTATAGAGAAAACATTGCTTTCTTCCAAATCTATAGGTTGTAGCTTTAATCCCAATCTGGTGATATTTGGAGATGGCACTTTTGGGGAGTAAGATTTAGATGAGGTCATTAGAGAGATGCCATCATGACGGGTTAGCCACCAGAGAGTTTACTATCTCCCCAGAAACTGAGGGCACACTGAGAAGTCTGTTATCTGACAACCAAGAAGACAGAACCTACTAGAAGCAAATAAGTCGTCATTTTGACTTTGAACTTTCCAACTCCAGAATGGAGAGAAATAAACATCAACATGTTTAAGCCACTCAATGTATGGCTTTTTCTTTATGGCAACCTAAGCAGCCTGAGACAAGACCTTAGACAGTCACATAGGTCTGTATAAAAGTATGAAAATGCTCCAAAGTTATCTCCTATTATTTCCAAGCGAGGCCCGCGGCTCTGCCAGGCTGGCTCTTTACCATCTTTTGAATAACATTTGCTCTTTCATGCCTCTAGCTTCTCCTCTCCCTGTGCTGTTCTCTTTACCCTGGATGACCTCCTCAAATCTCCAACTTCTATCTGGGAGGCACAGCTCTAAGAACCCTCTTTAATTACTCATGGTCCTTTTCCCACAGGATGTGTTACTAAGTGTCTGACCATCTACTCATTCACTTCTCATCCTTAGGATCACTCAGGGATACAGCTCTTACCTGCTCAAGTGGACTTTCCTTAGGATCACTCAGGGATACAGCTCTTACCTGCTCAAGTGGACTTTCCTTGAGCGCCTCTATGACAAACCTAAGATCTGTATCTTCTGTGTCCTCTATTGGCCCACTTGGAGTGTTTTGCAAATAACATAGGAATAAAACTTCTTGAATGAAAATTGAACTAAATGCTCAAGGCCAACAAATGTTCTGAGGCAAATGAATCCAGCAGTACAAGGATGTACAATAAAATCTTGGCTTCAGAGGCTGTGGGTGGGGGGGGGGGTGGGGTGGGAGGAGACATGTTCTGCATAAATGAGTTTAATAGATGGCTGAGGATTTATCCTTTTAAACACCAAAAGTTTTACTTTTGATTGTCTTGGATGGAAACATTTCCAAGATGTTCTTCTGAAATAATGCATTGTAAACACAACCCAGCTAGAACACTTGTCGTTAAAAGTAGTAGTGAGCTATAACTCCAAGACGCCCCTAGGCTCTTCTGAGAGAACTGCTTGTTCCTATTCTAAATGACTACAGGTTGCTGTTTTTATTATTATTATTATTGTGTGTGTGTGTGTGTGTGTGTGTGTGTGTGTGTGTGTACGTACTAGCTTTTTAAAACCTTTCTTTCCTGTTGCTATTGGTCCTACTGAGGCCTATGTAAATGACCAGCCATTTCTATTTCCTGCTCCAAATTGGCTGTTTCTCAGCTGAAATAAGTTTGGAAATCAGATGCCTAAGCCCACTGTGGTTGTTGCAATGATTATTATTGTTAGAAATGTGTATGAACCGAGAGCAAAGGGCTCTCTGTGTGTGAGGGTTTGCCAAGGTCTCTGTGGCTAAGTGGGGTCAGAGTCAAGTGTATCTGTGTTGGAAGTCCTCCTTACACTGCTCTCAGACTTTTCTTGCTATTCTGTTCTGAAAATAAAGTCTGTTGGATGTACAGTTTTCAAACAAATGAGGAACTTAGTCATGTGTTCCACAAGTATTCACTGAGTACGTGCAGAGAAAGACACAGATGCTAGGTCCAGCAGAATGGACTTGTAACATAAATGTTCAATCGGTCTTCCTATATTGCACCCATAGATAAATATCTATTGAATGAGTAACTTCCTAGACTCATCATTGAAAAGATGATACACAAGCTTACCATGGAAATGGTAAAAAGGGGTCAAAGACCATACAAATAAAGCAGATCCAGGGACCAATGATGATTTCCTGCAGGAAAATCCAGGAAGAGTTCATAAAAGAGGAAGTAGTTTTGATTGAGACTTGATGGATTGGAGTCACATTTCAATCAGAAAGAATTTAGGGCACTAGGGAAAAAATAAAATGCTGCGAACACAAGGCCCAGAAGCTGCAATGGAGGGATGCATTTGGGAGTTGACTGGTACTTTTGGGCTGGAGTTCATGTAGGGAGCAGGGGGAGGTCACATTATAATGTTATTAGGGTCACAGCATGGCTGGGCCCTGGACATCAGCTAGAAGAATTTAGGCGGTGTTATTAGGTGATGGGGGAAAGCTGAGTGCTGTGTTGGTTGGAGATGGCATGCCTAGAGCTCAGAATAGGATTACTTTGGTTGATTCTAGAACTATGTAGAAGAACATGCTATGAGTTGAAGTGATGTCCACTCCAGGGCTTACAGAGTTTGAAAGAACAAGCTTTAGGGGGATGAAGGTGGTTTGAGTTAGGGTAGCCTAGAGGGTGTACTGATGGTTTAAAAACACGATTGGAAAAGTGCATTGAGCTGCTAAGAGGGTCCTGGGTCCTCAGAAGATGAATGTTCATGAGGACTTGGCTCTCAAAAAGAGACTCAAAGCTTCATCGCTTAGTTTTGGTTCCCTTTTGACACAGCTATATTTAAAAAACTATTAAATCTTATTTTTCAAATAGCTTTCAAGTGAACCTTTAAAGGCAAGCTCACACTTGGCTTTTCCTGTGAGGCTGCCCTTTGTATGACTACAGTATTAACACTGAAGTCAGAGCATTTATTCATTGAAGTCATACCAGCTTCTTGGTTAGAAATAAAGTTGTTTTCAGGCTACCAGGAAACTCCTTGCAGAATAAGGATCAGGTCTGGGATGTATACCAGATTCCACAGAATGGATGAGTAGGATTTTGCCACAATCCAAGATGAAGCAAGAAGAAAACGTGACTTGCAGTGTAAAAGGCATATGAAAAGAAGCTGTGTATAAACCTGGCATGATAAAAAGTTATATACCTGGTCAAAAGATGACAAGAAGTAACTCCCACGTGGCCAGAGAGCTTGTAGAGAGAGTGCTGGAGAGATGTCATATGATTCGACAACCAGATGGCTAGTATTGGAAGCCAACGATGGTGGGGCAATAAGCTTATGAACTAAGCGAGTTCTCAACCTATAACTGGCACTTAGTCCAACACTGTGTGTGTGATAAAATGAACGGGTGACAGTAGCTTTGAGTCCACCAGAAGCTCGAGGGTTTCTTCTTGGGTTCAAATCAGCTTCAGTGGTTTGAGCACAGATCTTCAACCTCAGAAGATTAACGTGATAGCTGGCAACCAAGGCTCACCTTTGGCTTTGGGGCAAAATACCAGCAGGCTCTAGTGAGTCTGCTTTCTGGTGACATGAAAGTACCCAAGGCATGATTACTCTGGGCAGGAACATCAGGCCTCAGGGGCCAGGGCAGGGTGTGTATAAGTGTAGAACTTCTTAACTAGACCAGAGGGAAACTGAAAGGCCTCCCTGTTTAAGAGGCTTTAGTACCTTCTAAAATACAATAACTACCTCTCTATCTAACACAATAGTCACCAGGCTGCATGATGTCATTGCACATTTGAAATGTGGTGATCCGGGGACTCCAATGTGGCTCTCTTGGTAGAATGCTTGGCTAATGTGCACTGGCCTAGGTTATAGTCCTAGTACCGTATACAATTAGAATTAGTGGCATACATATGTAATTCCAGGACTGGGGAAGTGGAGGCAGGAGGAAGTCCATCCTCAGCTATATAGAAGTTGCAGACCGGCCCAGGATACAGGAGAACACAACAGCCTATTTCAAAGACAGCATGAAAAAAAAAAATAATGTCAGATACTCATTAGTGCATTGTTACTGGTTGTATGTTGAAATGCTAGTTTAGCTATATTGGGTTAAATAAAGTGTTGAAGTAAATTTTAAATATTTCTTTTTACTTCGGTATTTGGATGCTACTAAATTTCAAACAGAATATGTAGCTTATAGTTCCATTTTATTGGGTAGAACTGCAGAAAGGCCGTGTTATTTTCTATTGCAATAATAAAACAGGGCCACCTCCCTGACTCCTCTCATTGTTTCCCTTCTAGGGAACCACTAACACGAACATTAGGAAGACATTCAAAGCCTAATAAACAGGTTAATGCAGCCTGGGATTGTTGATCTGCAATTCAATGTTTCCATGGAGATTAGTGTAATTGCAAGCTTGTTTAGTGGTCACGGTGTTCTGTACAGTTTGCATATTATAAAAATCAGTGAAACAACTCTTGAAGAGGCTCATTACTTTTGGTCATTAAAAAGCAGAAAGACAAAGAGAGGGAGTTCTCACATTAATAACTTTCACATCAGGCAAGTTGTTGTCTGACATATTCAGATGGACTCACCCTTTCTAAAGAAGTTATTGCTAAATCCTGCAAAGAGCTTGGAGCCCGCGTCTGTTAGAACACCAAGAAGAATGGCAAAGTCTCAAGAGACAGTACTTGAAGGATCATTTTGCTTTTATGTTGGTGAACAGCAACAAACAGTCAGAAAGGGATCCCTGAAGTCAACTGTAGGGCTCCCAAATTTTTCACTTATGGGCGAAAGGAAATGTAATGTTTGACCATCACATTGACTTTCAGCCTAATTTGCCCTAATTTTACGAACTTTCCTGCTTCCCACCAACAAACTCCCATGATTCCACGAATTTGGTGTGTGCCAGCATTTAATAGAATGTGAAATTGCCTTGAGGACTTGCCACCAAATGGAACTGATTACACAATGAAAAAGCTCAGTGAGAATCTGAGATACCATACAAAGTATTTACTGTGTTCTGCAAGGCTCTTTGCATTTAGGAAGTGAGTTTATTTTTAAGTGCAAATGGGATTTGTTTAAAAAAGCTAAACCTTACTCATTGGCCAAAAAAAAAAAAAAAAAAAAAAAGAATCCAGAAGTTAAATTATGACTATGCAATCCAAAAGGGAGAGTTACAACCTGAGGCAAGCCTGCCACACAGAGGGCCTGCTGTGCTTCAGAACAGTCAGGAGCAGTTTATGCACGTGGATGGTCTGAGAGTACTCAGTAGACAGTGAACCTTTTGGAAGAACACACAGTTCTTAAATACCTGTCACCAGCGTTGTATTGCAGAGCAAGATGAAATGGAAGGATTCTTATGTTAAGCATTTCATAATGGTAGAGCAGCGATGACTTCATGGTGCAATTAGCGGACAAGCTGTTCTCTCTCATGCCGTCCCTTCAGGAGGAGAAACTGATTTTGACTTTGTCTCTCCCTCTCTTTCTTTTTTCTTCCATACTGAATTTTGTAACCTTGTCAACTGAAATCTCTTTGGCCCAATAATTACAGTCAACATTGAAAAGCTCTGCTCTCCAATTATAATTATTTTATGAAAAAGGAGGGAAAAATAAATTGAGCTCAGCCTTTCCATACCAATGTTACAGATGATATCCACCTGTGTTCTGGAAGTTTCTGGCTGAAGGTGTCTGTGCACATTTTCATCTGAACTTTTTTGTTGTTGTTGTTATGTGCATGTATATGTGTGTCTGTGTGTATGTGTATGCATGTGTGTGTATGCTTGTGTGGATACAAGTGTGTGAATCTGTGTAGAGGCCGAGGTCACCTTCAGTGCTATCTACCTTAGTTGTTGTTTGTTTTTTACTTTTTTGTGTGACAGCATTTCTCAGTCTCTTATTGACCTGGAACTGGTAAAGGAGCCTAGCTAGCTTGCTGGACAGGGAGCCTCAGGATTCCCTCTCTGTCGACCTCCTCAGTACTGGGATTGCAAGCATGGATCACCATACTGGGCTCTGATTTATGTTGAGTTCTAGGGATTAAATGTAGATCCTTCTGCTTGCACAGGAAACCCTTCTCTGATGGAATCATCTTGCCAGCCCCCACACTGAATTTCTCTTTTCTAAATTAATTCTACAGAATTTAGTGTTGCATTTATCTTGTTGCTCTACTGATTTGACTGAGCTGTGTATTCCAACAAGTTGAAAAATAGTTATGAATATTAAGAATAATAATTTTTATATAGAGAAAAGGAATTCTGTGGAATCTATATCCTTCCTATTAAGTTTCAACTATCTAAGGAAAAACCAAAGGGAGGCAAGCACTTATAGAAATATATGATTCTTCTATATAGGACTTGAATAGCCTTCTAGAAGAATATGTTTATGTATTAACAAATGTTTCAGAAGAAAGGAGAAAACAAACCATATGTTTTAACTTTGTCTTGATGGTGAACCAAAACCAAAAAGAAGTATCACCAAATGCTGTAGGATGGTCTTTCTGTATGCTGTGAATATATGTTGTTCCCATTGGTTAACAAATAAAGCTGCTTTGGCCTATGGCAAGGCAGGATAAGAGCCAAGTGGGAAATCCAAGCTGAGAGACAGGGAGAAGAAGGGCGGAGTCAGAGCAGAGGCCATCCAGCTGCCCAAGGAATAAGATGCCAGCAGACGTATAACACTACAACCACGTGGCAAATATAGAAGAATAGAAATGGGTTCATTTAAGATGAAAGAGCTAGCTAGCAAGAAGCCTGAGCCATAGACCAAACAGTTTGTAATTAATAGTAAGCCTCTGGATGATTATTTTATAAGCTGCTGCGGGCTTAAAAAACACAGAAAAGTTTTCACTCTACACCCAAACTTTTGGGTTAAACCATCATGCTAATAATAAACTCCTCTAGGAATGAACAAAAAAGCTGCTTAAATGATGTCAATATGTTGTAGGCCTGAATTCTAGATTCACTATCCCAAAGTTTAAAAGTCAGTGTAGCACAAACACAGTACTTTAGGGACTGCCCCATCTTAAGCAGCGAACCCTCATCTGCTGCTATATACTTGTAATCCCAACACTCCAGAAGCTGAAGTAAGAGGTCTGCTATGAGTTCAAGGCCAACCTGGACTGCATAGTTTCAAACCAGTCAGAGATACATAGCAAGACCACGTATAAAGACAAACAGCACTCCAGCCGGAGAAGCGGTGGAATCTATGTAAATCTTCACCTCCTCTTTCTCCTTTCCTCTAAATTCAGTTCTCCAGTCTCACCCTCAGCTCTGGAGGAGAACCCTTGTGGTGGCCTCCCCTTCCTTTCTGCCCCATCCCCAGTGGGTCACACAGATCTTCCTTCTAATCTTCCTCACCCCATTCATTCCTTTATCTCAGCCCCCCCCAACTCTACCAGGCATTCTCTGGGAGCCAATTAGCTGAGTCTGCCAGAGAAGCAAGTAGGAGAGCATTAAACCTTCATGTTCCCTCCTATCCTCTCAATCCAACCCCCAGTGTCACCCCCAGATCTGTAGCTGTAGACTACCTGTGTGGCCTTTCCTCTCTCTGTCTCCATCCCCAGGGAACTGAGCAGAACAGGAGAACACCGTTTTCCTCTCTCCTGTAGTCTCACTCACCACCACCCTGATCCCATCCCCATTTCTAAGTGTCTCCTCCCAGCACATAGAAACACATTTTACCCATAAACCTCCAGTGGCCATACCTGGCAGGATCCCAGAAGCACTCCCTACCACACCACCACACTCTCCTAAGAACCAGAGAGGGCAACTGAATCCAAGGAACAAAACAAAGACAAATTCAGAAATCAGCACCCAGACTTCTAGTCATTTGAAACCCAGATGCCTAGATGCCAGTGAAAAAACACACTAACAGCCAGGGCAATATGTCTCCACTAGAGCCCAGCAACCCTACTGCAGTGTGCCCTGGGAATGGGAATAGAACTGAAGGACAAGGCAAGGATCTTAAAACAGCCTTTAGGAATGTGATAGAGATCCTTAAAAAGGAAATGAATAAATTCCTTAAAGAAATCTATGAAAATACAAACAAAAAGTGGAAGGAGATGAATAAAATGTTCAAGACCTGAAAATGGAAGTACAATCAATAAAGAAAATCCAATACTGAGCTATAACCACAGCACCACAGTAAAGGAAAAGTTTAGAAAATATTCTAGCCCAAACCTTTGTGATTATAGTGAGATTAATATGTAAATGTTAAATCTGAATGTCCTATCTCCACATTAACTAAAAGCCCGGAAACCAGACTACTTGTATGATTTGAAGAGTATGTCTAATAACAAGGCAGTAAAGTATTACCTTATTGAACATACTTAGTCATTTGTCTGCATTGGCAAAATCAGCCGTCAGGTTTTTTTCAAGGTTGATTTGAAGTGCTAAGGATTTGTGTATTCTAGGCACCTGTTTTCCACCAAGCATTCCTTAACCTGAATTGTCAGGATAACTGTTGGGATAAATTAGTGGCTGCTTTCTGAAGTGTGAGTAGGGTTTGCTAGCTATGTCCTTCTTGACTGTCTGCTGTTCCTGATCATCCCAGACCAGAATGTTTATAATAATAATTTAACCACTATGTATCCATTAAAAAAAAGAAAACCAAACTGAGGGAAATCTTGAAGTGAAAAATTTAGGAACTTGAACAGAAACCTCAGAGGCAAGTCTTACCAACAGAATACAAGAGCTGGAAGAGAGAATCTCAGGCATTGAAGACTCAATAGAAATAATGAATATCTCAGGAAATGCTAAATCCAAAGCAAACAAACAAAAAAGTTCCTGGCACAAAACATGCAGGAAATCTGGGACATTATGAAATCTAAGAAATAGGAATAGAGGAAGAAAAAGAACTCCAGGTAAAAGGTACATAAAATATCTTCAACAAAATCATAGAAGAAAATTTCTTTTATTTAAAGAAGGAGATGACTATAAAGGTACAAGGAACATACAGAACACCAAATGGACTGGACCAGATAAGAAAGTCCCCTTGGCACATAATAATCAAAACACTAAATGTATAGGACAGAAGAATAGTAAAAGCCACGAGGGAAATGACCTTCTAACATATAAGGTCAGACCTATTTGAATAACACCTGACTTCTCATTGGAGAATCTAAGAGCCAGAAGGGCCTGGACAGATGTTTTATACACTCTAAGAGAATACAGATGCCAGCCAAGATTACTATACCCAGCACAACTTTTACTCACAATAGATGGAGAAAATAAGACAGTCGAAAATAAAACTAAATTTAAGCAATAGTTATCTACAAATCCAGCCCTACAGTAGTCACTAGAAGGAAAAGGTCAACCTAAAGAGGTTAACCACATTCAAGAAAACACAAAGAATCCCTGACCAAAAGAGCAGAAACACACACACACACACACATTCACTCATGCACACGCACACGCACACGCACACACACACGCATACACGCATACGCACATGCACACACACACACACACACACTCACTCACTCATGCACACACACGCATGCACACACACCACACACACACACACGTGCACACATGCATGCACACACACACACTCACTCACTCATGCACACACACGCACACACACACACACGCATACACGCACACGCATGCACACACACACTCACTCATGCACACACACGCACACACACACGCATACACGCATACGCACATGCACACACACACACACACACACACACACACACACACACGCACCACACCATCCCACATGACTAAATAACAGGAAACAACAAGCACTCTCATTGATAACTCTCAACATCAATGGTCTCAGTTCCCCCAGTAAAAAGACACAAACTAACAGAATGGATGCAGAAACTGGATCCATTCTTCTGCCGCATCCAGGAAATACACATTAACATCAAGTATAGACATCCCCGCTAGGTAAAAGGATGAAAAACAACATTCCAAATAAATGGAGCTAAGAAACAAGCTGGTGTAGCCATTTTAATATCTGACAAAATGGACTTCAACATAAAACTAATTGGAAGAGTTAAGGAAGAACACTACACACTTATCAAAAGGAAAAAAATTCATCAAAAGGACATTGCAATTCTTAACATCTATGCATCAAACACAAGGGCACTCAAGTTCAAAAAAGAAACACTGGCTTAAATCATATTATTGACCCTTACACACTGATAGTGGGAGTCTTAATACCTAACTCTTGCCAATAAACAGGTCATCCAGACAAAACTAAACAGAGAAATGCTGGAGCTAACTAATGTTATAAACCAAATGGGCCTAACAGACATTTACAGAACATTTCACTCAAACACAAAACAATATGCCTTCTCATCCCTTTAGGGAACTTTCTTCAAAACTGACCACATACTTGGACACAAAGCAAGCTTTAACAGATACAAGAAAATCGAAATAACATCTTGCATCCTATATGAGCGCTGCAAATTAAAGCTGGATTTCAACAACAGCAGAAACAACAGAAAGCTCAGAAACTCATAGAAACTGAACAACTCTCTATTGAATGAAAAATGGAGCAAGAAAGAAATCAAAGACTTCCTCGAATTCAATGAAAATGAATACACAGCATACTCAAATTTATGGGACATGATGAAGGCAATTCTAAGAGGCAAGTTCATAGCATTAAGTGCCTCTCTCTCTCTCTCTCTCTATATATATATATATATGGGAAATCCCACACTAGTAATCTAACAGCACACTGGAAAACTCTAGAACAAAAAGGAGGAATTAAACCCAAAAGGAGTAGACAGCAAGTAATACTCAGATGCAGAGTGAAATCAATAAAATAGAAACAAAGAAACAGACACACAAAAACAGTACAAAGAATCAATGAAACAAAGAATTGGTTCTTTGGGAAATCAGTAAGATTGACAAACATTTATCCAAATTAACTAAAAGGAAAAGAAAGAATATCAGAATTAGAGATGAAAAGGGGATATAACAATAGAAACCAAGGCAATCCAGAGATTTATAGAACATACTTTAAAAACTGTACTCTACAAAATTGGAAAATCGAAAATACATGGGTTTTTTTTTGTTGTTGTTGTTTGCTTTTAGAAATACCACCTACCAAAGTTGAATCAAGATCAGATAAGCAATATAAACAGACCTATAACACTTAGTGAAATAGAAGTGGACATGAAAATCTTCTAACTGAAAAAAGCCCAGGGCCAGATGGTTTTAGCATGGTGTTCTACCAGACTTTCAAAGAATAGTTAATGCCAATTCTCCTCAAATTATTCCACAAAACAGAAACAGAAGAAACATTGCCCAATTTGTTTTATGAGGCCACAGTTACTCTGATACCCAAACCACATAAAGACTCAACAAAGAAAGAGAATTACAGACCAATTTCCCTTATGAATATAAGAGCCAAAAAATTCTTAATAAAATACTTGCAAAAGTGATTCCAAGAACACATCAAAAAGATTATCCACTATGATCAAGTAGGCTTCTTCCCAAAGATGCAGGGATGGTTAAACATATGTTAATAAAAAAATATAATCCACCATATAAACAGATTGAAAGAAAAAAACATCATGATCATCTCTTTAGATGCAAAAAAGGCCTTGATACAAAATCCAATACCCCTTCATGATAAAAGTCCTAGAGAGGGGGCTGGAGTGGTGGCTCAGTAGTTAAGAGTACTGGCTGTTCTTCTAGAGGTCTTGAGCTCAATTCCCAGCACCCACACAACTATCTATTACTGTAGTACCATGGGATCTGAAGCCCTCTTTTAGTGTGCAGATATACATGCAGACAAAATATCCATATTCATAAAATACATAAATAAATTTTTTTGAAAACTCCTGGAGAGATGAAGGATACAGCTGATATACTTCAACATAATAAAGGCAGTTTACAGCAAGCCCATAGCCAACATCTACTTAAATGAAAAGAAACTCAAAGCAATTCTCCTCAGATCAGGAACAAGACAAGGTTGTCCACTTTCTCCATCCCTATATTCAGTACAGTACTGGAATTATTAGCTAGAGTACTGTCTAATCATACAGCTGAAGGAGATCAAGGGGATACAAATTGGAAGGGAAGAAATCAAAGTATCTTTATTTGCAGATGATATGATAGTATACATAAGTGACCTAAAAATTCCAGTAGGAAACTCCTACAGCTGATAAATACTTTCAGGAAAGTAGTGGGACACAAAATTAACATACAAAAATATATATAGCCTTCCTATATACAAATGACAAAAAAATGTAGCCTTCCTATATACAAATGACAAGTGGACTGAGAGAGAATTAGGGAAACATTTTTCACAATAGCCTCAAGTAATATTCATTATTTTGGAGTAACTCTAACCAAGCAAATGAAAGACTTGTATGAAAACAACTTGGATATTGAAGAAGATATCAGAAGATGGAATGGTCTTCCATGCTCCTAGATTGATTGAATGAATATAGTAAAAATGACCTTCCTACCAAAAGCAATCTACAGAGTCAATGCAGTCCCCATCAAAATTCCAATACAATTCTTCACATATCTTGCAAGGACAATTTTCAGCTTCATATGAAAACACAAAAACCCCAGGATATCTAAAACAATTCTGAACAACAAAAGAACTGCTGGAGGTATCACCATCCCTTACCTCAAATTGTACTACAGAGCTATAGTAATAAAAACAGCAATAGTTATGGCATAAAAGCAGGCATGCTGATCTCTGGAATCTAATTCAAGACCCAGATGTAAAGCCACACACTATGGAACATGACTTTTGAGAAAGAAACCAGAAATATACACTGGAAAAAAGACAGCATCTTAAACAAATGATGCCGGTCAAACTGGATGTCTGCATGGAGAAGAATGCAAATATATCCATATCTGTCACCCTGCACAAAACTCAAGTCCAAGTGGATCAAAGACCTCAACATAAACCAGATACACTGAACTTGTTAGAAGAGAACATGCAAAGTAGCTTTGAACGCATTGGCACAGGGGATGGCTTCCTGAAGAGGACAGTGTTAACACAGGCATTAAGATCAACAATTAATAACTGGGACCACATGGAAGTGGAAAACTGTAAGGCAGAGGGCACCATTATTTGGACAAGTGGCAGTCTACAGAATGGGAAAAGATTTTGCCTACTACACATCTAATAGAGGGTTAATATCCAAAACATATAAAAATCTTAAAAAAACCCCTAGATATTAAGAGAACCAATAACCCAATTTAAAAATGGGGTACAGGTATAAACAGAATTATCAAAAGAGGAATCTCAAATTTCTGAGAGACACTTAAGTATTCATCCTTAGCTATCAGGGAAAAATTCAAGTTTGAGACTCCATTTTAACCTGTCAGAATGGCTAAATCAACAAGGCAAATGACAGCTTGTGTTAGTGAGGATGTGGATAGGGAGGATGCTCCTCAATTGCTGGTAGGAGTGAAAACTTGTACAGTTACTATGGAAATCAGTTTGGCTGTTCCTCAAGAAGATGAGACTCGATCTACCTCAAGATCAAGTTATACCACTCTTGGGCACATACCAAAGGATGCTTCATCCTATCACAAAGACACTTGCTGAATTATGTTCATTGCTGCTCTATTAATAATAGCCAGGAAATGGAAACGACCTATATGTCCCTCAACAGAAAAATGAATAAAAGAATGTGGCCTTTTATACAATGGAATATTACCATTAAGAAAATGAAATAATGAAATTCACAAGTAAATGGCCAGAACTAGTAAAAAATCATCCTGAGTAAGGTACCTCAGACCCAGATAACAAATATGGTATGTATTTGCTTATGTGAGGATATTAGCTGTTAAGTCAATGATAACCAAGCTACCACCTATAGAACCACAGAGGTTAGGTATAGAGTAAGAGAGTAGGGGAGACAGACAGATCTCCCTAAGAAAGGGAAACAGAATCCATAGTATGGATGGATGGGCACATACCCAAAGGACGCTTCATCCAATCACAAGGACACTTGCTGAATTATGTTCATTGCTGCTCTATTAATAATAGCCGAAAAAATGGAAACAACCTGGATGTCTCTCAACAGAAGAATGAATTTAGAAATGTGGTACTTTTATAGAATGGAATATTGCCATTAACAAATGAAATAATGAAATTCATAGGTAAATGGACAGAACTAGAAAAAAATCATGTGGTATGGGGTATGTGGGGGGACAAATATGAGGATTAAGCAGGAGGAAGAGGGAAGAGAGGGATGAGGGAGGGAATCCAGGGAGAGATAGCTAAAATCAGGGGCCATTTGAGGGGTAGTATGGAAACCTAATACAGTAGACCTTTCCTAATATATATATATATATATATATATATATTGATCTAAATAAAAACACCAAATAATGGGGGAAATAGGGTCCAAATTAGACATCTCGTCACGAAATGGAGCTTCAGAGCTGGGAATGGTTTATATCTAATTAAGTTCTTGGCCAGAGGAGTCCTATGGAAATCCCCCCAAACAACCCAGGGTGTTGCCAAGACTATGTTGCTCACCATGGCAAGGCCCTATTGCTGAAGAACACATCTACGCCATTCATTGACCATGGTGAAGTGGAGCTGGTGCCTACATAGAGCCTTTATCCCTACATTCTAGAATCTTTAGTACAGAAGGGTCCTCTGCACACTACCGAAGGATAAACATAAACACCAACAAAGCTACAAAGGGTTTTTATTTACAGTTTTGTCCTGCCCAAATGATATGCTCGTACAACATTGGCACAGAGCTTGTGGGAGCAACCAACCAATATCGGATTTGACTTAAGGCCCACTCCATGAAATGGAGTCCATACCCAATGCTGCTTGGCGACCAAGAAACTGAGACTAGACAACCCAGGGACCCAGGGGAAAAGAAACTACTACTGCTCTACTAAGGGACAAAGCAATAAAGAGGTTCCTAATGATATGCTCACAGATCAGTGCCTTGCTCAGCCCTCATTAAAGACGCTTCCTCCTGCAGCAAATGGAAACAAACACAGAGACCGGAGCCAGATATTATGCAGAGTGAGAGACCCTGGAACACTCAGTCCTAAATGGGATGTCCCAATCGAATCCCACCCTTCAGGGCTCAGGGGACCCTGTGGAAGAGGAGGAGGCGTGCAAGAGCCAGAGGGGATGGAGGGACCAAGGAAACAAGGGTCTTTAGGTTAACAGGAATGATGCACATATGAACTCACAGAGACTTAGGCAGCACACCCAGGGTCTGCACGGGTCTGGGCCACATGGGGTCCCAGAGCTGAAAGAGGAAGTGAACACATGCCACCATCCCTAAGCCAGAAGCAATCACCGGTTGATAATCACTTGCAAATGAAAATTTAGTTTCCTCCAAGAGATTCTCACTGGGAAACACAGTAGATGGGCGACAGAAAGCAAACTCCATGGAATCTTTAGGGGTATCTTGTCTCATAATGTTGTGACAAGTCTTTTATTATTTTTATTTTTTATTTTCGAGACAGGGTTTCTCTGTGTAGATTTGCGCCTTTTCCTGGAACTCACTTGGTAGTCCAGGCTGGTCTCGAACTCACAGAGATCCGCCTGGCTCTGCCTCCCCGACTTTTATTTTTAATGTTCGTGTTTTTATAGGATTTCTGAGTTTGTGAACAAGTGGATCTCTGCATCTATGTCTGTTTCTTGTGCCTTTTGGGGGCTCTGTTCCTTCTCTTTGTTTGTACTGTCCTATTACAAAGTGTTAGTTTTTGTTTTATTATCCCTTATAAGCCTGTTTGTTTTCTAATGAGAGACAGAAAGGGGGTGGATCTGAATGGGAGGGGAGGTGGGGAGGACCTGGGAAGGTAGAGAGGGAAAAACATAATCGGGATATATTATATGAGGAAAATGCATTAAACTAACTACAACTGGTGATTCTAGATGAAAGGTGTTTTAGTATAATGGATTATTTATGCATCTCTCCTGCAACTGGAATTGTTTCCAATTAAGAAGACAAGGTCTCATAAGGAAACTTTTCTCTCATCCCTCCCTTGCCATTGTAATCAAGAGCATGGTAGCTCCAGCCTGTAGGTGAGAACAGGCAAGTTGAAGGGTGCTAGTTCTTTTATGCACTCATTGAACTGTAGGAGCTCTGGATTTAACATACAAAGCTCATCACATGAGAAAGAGAAATCTCTTCTTTATTGAAAAATGTCCTGGCACCAGGTCCAAGATGGTGGCCAGCAGGAGGCTGACGCAGGACAACCCTCCATATGATGAAATCAACTTCCTGGAAGAGTGTCCATTCAAACCACCCAAGAGCCCATTTAAAACAAAGATCTACCACCCTAACGTTGACAAGAAGGGTCAACTAATTCTGTTTGTCAGAATTAGTGCTATTCAAGACCAAGACTGACCAAGCCGTTCATTCCCTCATAGCACCGGTGAATGACCCCCAGCCTGAGAACCCACTCTGGAAGACCTAGCTGAAGACTACTCTAAGGACCATACAAAATTCTCTAAGAATGTAAAAGAGTTTATGAAGAAATATTGGGAAAAGCGATCTGTGGACTAAAGTCTGCCATGAGGGATTCTAGCAAGTTTGAGCAGAGCCCCGAGCAGTACACTCAGCTACCCCATAAAGCAAGACAAGCCTCTGTAGAAAACTGCCACGTGCCACCACCTGGTGTCTTCTTGTGGAAGTTACTAACTTTCTACAGTTTTCTTAATCAAAAGTGATCTAGGTAACTAAGAAATAAAAATAAAAACAAATGAACATAATCAAGATTAAAAAACAAACACCAAACAAAAACATAGGCCATTTATGCTGTGGTCTCTTACATGGCTTCTTATATTGTACTTTAATTTGGGAATAATATTAACTATTTTCACTTTGAAAAGTTTTTCCACACCAAAAAGTGACTTATTTTCTTTGGTTTTGCTTTTTCTCTTAGTGCTGGGATTACAAGTGTTGCTCTACTCTGGCTTTCCAAGGGGCAAATGTGTTAATACGGGATGAAGACCAGCTGAGGTGTGATGGAGGAAGTCTGATGCCGTGTGTCCTACCCAGCACAGGCATCAACTTTAGACTGAACTCAGTTATCCGTCAACAAGATCAGAATAAGGCAATTTTAGAAGCTGGCCTGGAAAACACAGCCAATGTGCCAAACTAGACATCCCTAGAACTTTCTGGTCTTTGGAACATAATTATAGAATTAGAGCAGGGCCAGGTGTGATCATTGTGGCAGAGATAACATATGAAGCATTTCCTTTAAGGACAGTTCAGATAACTGGTTTAGACATGGGCACATAATTGCCTGGAGGTCTACCCAAGAAGAGGCCAGTTTGCTCATGTGGATTCACTCTTGGTGGCTTCCCTAAACATTTTAGAAAATGATATGGAAATGTACTGACAATGGCATGATGGTATTAAAGAAGAGTTCATGTTTCAGAAGAGAGAATGAGAATAGGTAATATTCATGGTATATGAAAGTTCATTGACGAATTGGAGGAAATGAGGCATCATTAATTCAATAACTGTTGAATATCTTCGATGCACAAAGCTCTATTCTAAGTGTTGTTTAATTGAAAAGTACAAGGTTGCAATTAAATTGAAAGTCTAATTAAAGCTGAAGAACTGAGAGCTGGAGGGATGGCTCAGTGGTTAAGTGTGCTTGCAGCTCTTGCAGAGATCAGGGCTTCCATCCTCAGCAACAATGTGGCAACGCATATCTGTCTTTAACTCCAGTTCCATGAGACCCAATGCTTACCGCCATGATGGAGTAACAGGAGCAAAATTCATCTTCTTTTTTTAAGCTAAAAAAATCTCTTGGACGGTGAGTTTTGGACATTGCAAAGCAGGCAGCACAGGACAGAGATTCCCCCACAAAACCACTGAGGATCGGTGATGTTTCCAGGACAGTGCACAGGGAAGGGGAAGTGAGGACGGCTTGGCAATCTCCCTGAATTGAGCAGAGTTCCGAGTGTAAAGACACCAAAGCGGTAGACGTCAGGGCACAGAATACCAGAGAGGGGAACTGGAACAAGAGACCAACCAAGAGTGTCCTGGGGTCCTTAGCTAAATTGTAGTCAGCTTGTGGTTGTGAGCAAACTATCAAAGCTGAAAAGAGACCATGGAAGGAGCCGTTGGAGTATCCCCGGTGCACAAGGGGCCGGAATACCGCATGTTCCCATGGGCCAGAGAAAGCCTTCCTCACACGTGAGCAGAGCCCTCAAGAGAAGGGACTAGACATGCCAGATAACCCCTAACCTAAAAGATGGTTTCAACCACAAAACTTTTCAGTTTCAAAACCAAATAATTAGGCTCAAGTAACTCAACAGTCATTCCAGTACCAGGCCCCAACAAATTAAAATCATGTGGATGTACGTAACACCCCCCAACCTGATGGTGTGTCTGTGGGGAATTTTCGTAATTGCTAATTGGCATGAGAGGTCTCGGCCTACTGTGGAGAGACGCCAGTCCTGGGTGGACGGGCCTGGGCTGTGTAAGAAAGGTAGGTGAGCAAGCCGGGGGGAGAGGGGGCAGAAAGCTGTGTTCTGTGGCTTTGCTTCAGTTCCTGCCTTGTTTCCCCTCATTGATGGACTGATAATTCAAAGTGGAAGCTAATTCAACCTCTTCCTCCCCAAATTGTTTTGGCCAGTGCTTCATCACAGCAAGCGAGATGCAACCTAGGAAATTCAGTTCCACACTCAGGAGTGGTGCGGCTGAATCACACGGTTCCTCTGCGTTTGCGGACCCCATGATGACTTCCCTAGGGCTGAACCAGTTTTACTCCCGCCGATAGAGGGGCGGGTCCATCTGCTGCCACGTCTGCGCTGCTGTGGTCCCCAGTTGGTAGCACTGTTTGCGGAGGTTACCCTGGAGGAAGTACATCGCTGGGAGCTGGTTGTGAGTGTTTCTAGTGTGGTCCCAAGTCTAGCTCACTTCTCTCTGCGCTCCTTTGCAGTTGAGTTCTGTTTCCTGCTCCTGCTCCTGGGCCTGCCTGTCACGGGGAACCGTAAACCCAAATAAATGCTTTCATTCATAAGTTACCTTTGATCATGGCATTCTGCCACAGCAACAGAAAATTAAGCGATACACTTGCTAACAGGGTTTCTCAAGTATGTGTGTGCTGGGGCGGAAAGGAGGGCTGTGGTATGGAAGGAAAACAAATTTAAGGCCATGCTGATTAGGTACAAGTTACTGAATTCAGCAGAGCAAAGGAGAACAGGTTCAGATGAAATAGTAGCTGCAACCCAGAATTTTACTTTGGAGTACTTGGGACTTCCAGGTGAAGTTAACAAGGATTAAAGGATATCAGCACAGCTGCAGCTTGGGGGAGGGGCCTGTGCTTGAGCTGCAGCTTGGGGGAGGAGTCTGTGCTTGAGCTGGGGCTTGGGGGAGGGGCCTGTGCTTGAGCTGCAGCTTGGGGGAGGGGTCTGCTTGAGATGGAGCTTGGGGGAGGGGTCTGCTTGAGCTGCAGCTTGGGGGAGGGGTCTGTGCTTGAGCTGGAGCTTGGGGGAGGGGTCTGCTTGAGCTGGGGCTTGGGGGAGGGAGTCTAGACTTGAGATAGAGATTTGGAAGAATCAGCTCATAGCAGGTTAAACCATGGACCTGAATGAGATAATCAAGAACATGTATTTATAGTGTTTCAACTTATGGTAATTTTTATTGATCTTCCAATTTTCCTTGGAAATCTATTCAAGTTGATTATTTTGTCTTTTTGACCCCCACCCAGCTTGTGTCTAATATTAATAGCTCCCTTGCCTTCTCAAATATTGTGTTCTCTCTCCTTCTCTACACACACACACACACACACACACACACACACACACACAGACACACCCCTTAGGCTTAAAGCTGTCTATGCTTTCCCGAGGTTCAGGAGAGGTGCTGGGATACTCCTGGTTGACTGAACTGATCTTTGTATTCTACAATCCTGCTAAACTTGTCTGTGGGTTTCAGTAGGGTTGTCCGTTTGTTGTTTTATTTCAATGGACTCCTAAATGAATGATAACGTCAGCTGTAAGGAAAGGCCGTCTTGCTTCTTCCCTCTGTACATATTTTATATCTTCTCTTGCCTTACTGTGGCAGCCAGAATCTTCAAAACAAAAGCTGAGTCAAAATATTCCTGGGCCTCCTGAGACTTGCATTTCACTATTTGGCTCTTTTGTGCTTGGTACTAGGATGCTAGGCAAGCCCTCTGTCCAGGACAAAGCTCCCAGCTCAGTTTGTTAAAATGATAAAGTATTGGCTGATTTTCAAGTGTAACTTGTTCTTGTATTTGTGGGATACATGCTACTTGAATGTATTATTAACCAATAGATTTTATTTTAATACAATTTAAAATTTATAGACTCTTAAGTAGATAGTATACATAGACTCACCCCACATCCCCACTTCCCCGATTTTTAAGGTCTTGCTTTAGTGGTACATTTGTTAAGTTAATATACAAATATTAATGTAGTATTTTAAACTCATCTACAGATTATATTGAGTTCCACTATGCCGGGCAGCTCGATAGATTCTGACAAATATACACTAATAGCTTCAGCATTTCAGTTTCAGACATCATAGCTTTAGTTTCTTCAGAATGCCCCGTAGCGGCGTATTTGCTCTCCTGAAATGGCTGGTGGGAAAAGTGGCTGACTTTTTGGGCCTTAGGCTCGGCAATAGTACAGGGACTACAGCTGTCTCACTAACCTTCTTGGGTAGTCGGAAGAGCATGGCTTGATACCCTCTTCGAAGTCTTGGAGAGCAGATGAGCCGGCACTCAGGCAGCTCTGGGCAGCCCAGCACACACGGTGTGAGATTTGTTTTTCTGCCCTGTAATCACACCCTCATTTCTACTTCTGGTTCCATCACACCTGTTCTGAGCTCGCATTTACCCACAGCAACAATTATCCAGGCATTTTATTCTGGTTACAGTTTCAGGATCATTTTTAAAACTTGGGAAGCTTGTTTTCCCAGAAGTGTGAGGGCAGCAACTGTCCTTACAAGCCACCCTCTTCCTGGTGGGTTGCAGAGGCAGCCTCAGGACCTCAGGCCTACCTGGTGGATGCTGTGGGAGGCTCTCTTGGCTGCCCTGCGGCTCTCGGGGCATTCAAACCAAACTGGCAGCCGCTGCTACTTCTTCACACTGGTTTTCTCCCTCGTGCTCTCCCTGTTCTCTCAATTACACTTCCTGGGATAATTTCACAAATGACCTACATAGACCCAGGACCTTTTCTCGGCTCTCCTCTCAGGGGACCTAAACTAAGAACACTATGAATCAAATGCTTTATATATCTTCCCACCTAAGCATTTTACAAGTTTTTCTAGGCTGTGTTTATGTAGTTATTTATGAAGTACTTGCAGGTGATGTGAGAACATTTGTCTTTCTTTCTTTCTTTTTTTCTGTAGCTAGGCAAGCGAGCTACCACTGAGCTAAATCCTCAACCCCGTGAGAACATTTTAATTTTAGGAATGTAATCTTTTGTCAAGGCAATAAAGGAGCTGATGACAGTGAGGACTGCTTTCTCTGAACCACACTGTGATCAGCTGCAATATTTCTGTTGGGAACAGATACAATAAAATATCTGACTTTGATAATATATAAACTATTGGCCAAGGCATAAAAAGATATAGGTGCTATTAAATGCCATCACTGGATTCCAGAATAGGCGTGTATAAGCTTTAACAATGACAGAAAGTCCTAGTCTAGTACTGCTTTCTGGCAGAAGTTCCCTCAAAAAGCTTATGAAACACATGTACACAGTAATTTTCAAACTAACACACCCACTCAATTGAATAATTAGTCATACTCTCTTTTTACATAAAGTCGACTTTTGATCAGTAAACTCAAACTAACTCCGTTTAGAAGGCTCATCGAATCCATCTTAGAATTTATAGCACCTTTAGCAATTTAGGTTTTTCTATTTTTTAATTTCAGAGCATCTTATTTGGTTAAGGAAGCGTATTGGAAGGTTATAAATGCTTTATTTTTATTCTTTAGCAAAAGAACGATGGGGTGGGTATGAGGCCATCCATTTGATGGCTTTGTCACGAAGAGCTGGAGTTTCGGCTCTTCCCCAGAATGTAAACACACCTATGTAATTCTCCTCACAATCCAACTCAGTCACTGAAAGAAGAGTCACTATCTGAACTGTCTTCTGTGGCCTTTTCACTTGCACCATTAGGCACGGGAGCATCTGGCTTCCTGGAAAAAAAAAGGAGAAAGTTAAAGGTTTTTCCAACTGAAAGCAAGCACTTACAACTGAGAATTAGGTTCATCTTGGAGTGCTGCTGCTAAGAAATCCGCCAGGCCTGTGTCCTTTACCAGGAACTGCACCCCAGTGCGCTGCCTCTGACTTCCACTGCTTGGGGATGGAGTGCTGTTTCCGCTGAGGCCACACGTTCTTGCCAGCCCTGACACCCTGTGCTCCCTCAGCACGCTGCATCTCGTTACCATGGAGACAACCATAGACAGAGATGTGATGTGTATAGGCTGGCACAGCCAGTGCTAAGTCCCTGCTTCCTCAAGGGTACACTGAGGTACAGATGGAAAGTAAGGAATGGAAAGAAAAACAAAAGCCCTGGAAACTCAGAAGCAGGAAGGGTTCAAGAACGGCTAAGAAGCAAGGCGACGTGGAAAGTCTGTGGGGAGGAGTGCATGGTCAAAGAAGGTTCTTAATGTCTATGGGACGTTTTCACTCACAAGTTTTTTGTTCCCTCTAGAGAATGGATATAAGAAGAATGAGTTGATTTAAAAAATACTGTCTCACAGACAGCACAACTGTGATTAAAACCGATTGTTTAAACCCCGACTTTGCATGAGTGGGTTACACTAAACAAACATAAAAACTTAACAGGACTATTGAAAGTCATTGTGAGTGGCTGGACAGATGGCTCAGTTGG
The DNA here is from genome assembly GCF_903995425.1 of Onychomys torridus. Lineage (NCBI taxonomy): Eukaryota > Metazoa > Chordata > Mammalia > Rodentia > Cricetidae > Onychomys > Onychomys torridus. Next base: position 8,665,787 of record NC_050462.1, on the reverse strand, counting down.
TAAAGCATCTGTCTTGCAAGTGTGAGGACCTGAGTTTGGATCCCCCAAACCACGTAAAAAGCCAGAACTGGTGACACATGCTGGGAGTCCCAGAGGTGGTGAAGTAGGAAGTGGAGATGGTGAGTTCTAAAGATCTGCCTGTTCAGGACATCACATAAATGAGATCAGAGGATGCCCATCCATTGTGCCTGGGTTCTTTCAACTAGCATGATATATTCAAAGTTCATCCATGTTGCAGCATTTCAGCATGTCATTGTTTTTCCTGGTGAATATTATTCTATTTTATAAATATACCACATCTGCTTATCCATCATCAAATGAAAGACATCAAGGTTGTTTTACTGCTTTGTTACTACAAACAATGTCACTGTGAATATGTGTGTACAAATTTTTCAATGAATAGGTATTTTTGAGGCATATGGCAACTGTGTACCTTTAGAAATTTCATCACATATATTTCTTGTACATGGCACTATGTTACACAGGACATCTCACACAGGTATAACTAACTGTCCTCGCTCTGTAGACCAGGCTGGCCTAGAACTCACAGACATCCATCTGCTTCTTCCTCCCGAGTGCTTGGATTAAGCCCCTGCCTGGCAACATATTTATCTTGTTAAGAAAGAAAGAGATTCATATTTAATTAAGTGATAGGTATAGGCCTGAGTGTGTGTGTGTGTGTGTGTGTGTATGCACGCGCACAGGTGCAGGCTGAAGGACGGTATCAAACCTCCTTGAGCTGGAATTGGAGGCAGTTGTCTATAGTTCTTTGCATACTGTAGATACTGGTCTTCAGTGAAATGTGTAGCTAGCAAAGGTCTTCTCACCCTCTGTAGACTATCTATTCACTGGTTAACGGTCTCCTTGCCTATAGACCTTCCCTGCTTTATCAGGTCCCATTTCTGTTGTTGGCATTATTTCCTAAGGGACACTATCTTAGTCAGAAAGCCCCTGCCTATGCCTGAAAGTGATGTCCCCACATTTTCCTCTAAATATTTCGGAACTCTGGGTCTTACATTAAGTAAGGCCTTTGATCCATTTAGGGTTTATACATCAATCTATCAGTATGCTTGTTGGCTCCCTGATGCCCAACCACATGGTGGAGCAAAAATCGCCTTTAAACTGATTAAAAATAGATCTCAATTCCAAAATAGAGGTGGGTTTTCTTTGGTCTGGTTTTTCACTCATTCAATATTTTTAATTGCAGTTCTCAACTACTTACTAGCGGCTGTCGGCTAGAATACATAGGGCATTTGTGTTGGGACATGGGCCCAGGACTCACAAGTAATAAGCACACACTCCACCACTGAGATACACTGTCATCCCTACTCTGTCTGATTTTTTAACTTTTATTAATCCGAAAATTAAATATGTAAGTGGCGATTTTTAATCATTTCTATTCCTCCCTCTTCCCTTCAACTCCTTCTGTACCTACCAACTCCCTCTCAAATTTATGACCTCTTCTATAATTTATATATACAATGCATATGCATACATATACTAACTATATATAGTGAATGTGTACATGTATATACACGAGTATATATGTCATATATACATACATACACCCATACACACATATATCCATCCTACTTAATCCACTTAGTGTTGTTCATATGTGTATGTTTTAGACTGACTACTTGGGATTGATTGGATAACCCAATTTCCCCTCTCACAGCAGCCATTGATTGCCTGTTCATCTAGGGGTGCAGCCTTGAGGTTCGTAGTCGTCAGTGTTCTCTCTGTTCAGAACCCTGGAGCTTGTTCTCCCTCAAGAGTGCCTGTTGCTAAAATGCAGAGCTCTGACAGACCACTAATTTACAACAATATGTCTTTGCTACAGAATTGGAAGTGGAGATGTTCAGTTTGGACAAACAGAGTATAATTTTTAAAAAATCATATTCTGTATATGAAATAATGTCTGCTGAAAACATGATGGTATACAGACAACTAGGATTGTAAAGAAGCTGTGACCCCAAAGCTTGGGAAATCCATGGTTTAGAGCATTCACAAGTCACAACTAACATTTATTAACCACTCACTGCTCGTCCAGACTCTCCTGAACACCTATGTCATTACTGCAGAGCCGAGCCATTGCATTTCCCATTTTACAGATCACTCCATCGTTCTAGAGACAGAAGGGCAGTGTGGCCTTTCATCTCAACTGCCTCATGCAGACTGTCTCTAGTCTAAGTGGCCTGAGCCACCCTTCATCACCATGAACGTGCTCCTGAGCTGCACAGGGCCAAGGCCAATCTGTCATCCCAGAGGCACAAAGGTAGTCATTACTAGGTAATACTGATATTAGTTCTGAGAAACATAATGGTAAGAAAATCTAGGCACTGATTGAAAGAATTCTAAAAGCAAGATTTACTATTCTGTATTTCTGGATACAACACTAAAGCAGTTTGATCTCTGAATAAAGATTAATTAAAAGTTATGACAGTGACATTCCCAAGTCTTTTTATGTCAGCAGCACTAAGACTAATTTTGACAAGCTGAAGATTAAAAAAAAATAATTAAAACAATTAGAAGTATCAAACAAATATTTGTTCGGTACTTATCAAATATTTTCATCAGTTTTGTAGACATCTTAAAATCAAGGACAGGCATAATTTTCCAGTAAAACTGCCAGGCTTTCTCATATAAACTTTTCCTTTCAAACAGCTTGCTTTTGGTCTCCAGCTTTTGATGGACCACACCAGTCCAACAGCCTGCTTACTAACAGATGTTTCCTTCCCCTCAGCTTCAGTGCTACTCTCTGTCCAGACCAGACAGATCTAGGTTAGCTCTTCCAACAGTTATATGAATCTGTCTTACTACCTGAAGACAATAAAGCCAGAAAAGTTATGTTTATACTTTTAAGGAAAAGAGAATCAGGATACTCTTTACTCAAAGTTCTTGGACGAGGTTTATTTTGTACCTAAGATTCTAAATAAAACTGTTTCCCCCTGGATGGTACATTTCCTCCCTGGACATCACGTCAAATTTCTTTCCCCGAGTGGCGTTCCCTAACTTGTGTAACCCTGATTCCACAGCCCCAGAATTCCCCTGTGAACAAGGTGGCTGTTACACTTATATTAAGCTAATGGAGATGGAAATGGTTGTCGAGGTGACTGCTTAGGTGAGTCAGTCCACTCCAACCAGTGCTCCTGGTGGCCAGTGGCATGGTATGAGGTAATGGGTCAGAAGGCAGCCTCTAGGCTGGGGTTGAGAAGCAGCTTTTCTGTAAGGCCGTGCTGTTACTGGAATCCTACCCTACAACTTGGCATCCACCTCACAACTGACTGTTTCTCAACATTTACAGACAATGACACACACTCACATTTGCTAAGGGTGATATAAGAACACACTGGGTGTGTGTGGGTTTTGCCCCTGGATCACTACTTACAGATCTATTAAAGTGACAATACCTAATACTCTTGAAGAATGAGGAGTTACCTGGACCAATAAAATAGGGGAAGGGGTTCCAAGGAGAGTTAAGACAGCATATAAAAATGTCAAAAGGGAAGAGAAAGATGATATAGTCAGAGAAACATAGGTCATTTGCAATGTTCACATAAAATGAACATGTATAGAATTAGTAAGAGCTTGAGAAACCACCCAGGACATAATGGGAAAAGCATTTACATGCAATAGTTAGACACTATATGTTAAAGGCAAGAATGAAGTTATGAGCAAATACACTTGGCTTTATTGGGTGGCTTGAAAGAGAACATAAAAACAAATCAGGTGCTGAGAAACGATGAGGGTCAGAGAGCAGCAATAGGAAGGTAAGCACGCGGTGAAAGGTGAGCGGTATTAAAACTGAGAGATCATAATGATTGACATAGTAGGGTTGGGAAGAGGGGAGACGCCAAGGTGACCTTCAAGCTGCTGGCGTGAACAGTGTGAATGAAAGGGCCGTGAGTTAGCTTCATCTAGGAAGGAGATGAATGCAACCATCAGCAGCCGAAGACTGGATGTGCAGCCTGTGGAGATGCTTCCAGGACACTGGCTTTCCTGTCTCCCCAGAGGGAAATATCATCATTTTAAAGGTCATTTTTGATCTTTGTTATTATTTATGGCCTATTGTATATTTCCAGAAGCAGAAAGAATCCTAATCGATGGTAAATCTACTTATAATTATACAACTCAAGCACCAAAATAGATTAAACCCAAATGTTCAGTTCTTATTAAAATACATGCCACAATCCATCCACTTTTAAAACGTCAGAAACAATTTCCAGAACACATATTAAACATTCCAGATATGCTGTGCTCAATTCAGCAAGCCAGGCTATTGTAGTCAACTCTTTTGCTGCTTGGAAACACACCAAATGAACATAAATGTTGGAAAATCCACTGTTGGCAGCTTCAAAGGCATTCTTGAAATTCACATTTTTTAAGATAAAATATGAGAAGATGACTTTTATGGTATTTCATTTCCAAAATGCACACCTTCTCCTGAAGTGCTGAAGCCAAGAAAAATTCCAAAGCACACTGCTAGCACAGTTTGAATGCCCGGGTGACACAGGGGTGAACTCTAACTAGACAGGCTCTTTACAAGAATCTGGAGACTTGCAAAGCAGAAGGCTTGTGAGGAGCCCATTAAGATATATAATTTATTGAGATGAACCACACGGTCAGGCTGGCTTGGATGGAATGAAGTATTATTTCTTAGCATTTCCAAAAAATATTTTATAATACACATTCAAACTGGCATCTATTTCATAATAACCATTAATGTGCACCTAGGATACTGTCTATCAGAGTTATTTCTCAGCCTTTCTTAATCTAGGTCACCATAGAACACATTTCTTATGTATTATGACCTTAAGTAAAGGAGAGGTGGATAATATTTTGTCATAGCACCCTCAAAGGAGAAATCAGTATGGGAAAAAAAACAACAAAACCCCCAAATGCCCATCTACCAAATTCTGACCAGTTTTGTCACTGAATTTCATCTCTTGAAGTGTGCAAGGGCTAGTTTTAGTAGCCTAGGGCATTTCCTTTTCTTTTTTTTAACATAGCAAGGGCAAAATTTATGATAATCTCAACTACAAACACTGTATAGGAAACAGTACAGAGAGCTTGAAATGTTTTTGTTGTTACAACTGACATATTTAGTACCTTGTCAATATGATTTTATTAGAAATATGACTTACTCAAGAAGCTCTGGGTCCAGCCCTTCTGATATCATTTTGTTTCTGATTGCCATCACTGGAACACCCTAAGCAAAAGTCAAAAGATAATAATTCAGTTATTAGAAAGCCTTCTTCATTATTTCCAGGAACCACCTAAAAGAATACACTGGGGTACATCATCACTTAAAGCAGGTCTTCCTTTGCTTCTACTGCTGTATGTGCCGAGCATCTGAATGACCTCAGGGCACACTGCACACTGACCTGATGGAATCAGCACTATCTAATCCACATAAACGCAGACCAAGTCACTTGAACTATCTTATTGCTACTTCTGCTGTGCTGGATGAGGAGATTACATTCTCATCCAAAGAAAGAAAGTATCGATAGCCCAGATGACTAGAAGTTTTGCTAAACTGATAGAATGAATAGTTAACTATGTTTTTCAAATGAAAACCAAAGTCTCAGAGCTTTTCAAAACATAACACATGCCAGTGTAAATGTTCATGTAATAAGCAAACATCCAGATTTCATTCAGACACCTTAGGAATGCAGAATTCAAGGAATATATTGTACATCTTCTCAACACCACTATAAACATGAAGCAAGGACAATACAGATGATAAACTGAAAAATACCGAGAATATATGAATATCTGCAGTCAGAGTAAGAATATCAAAGCATAAGAGAAGGACACATCAGAAATGAATACAAATTTATTTGAAAATGAACTCATTTGATGAATAAACAAACTCCATAGCTTCATATCACTGAATGTGGATGTCTCAAAACCTTTGGCAGCAGTAAATGGTTCCTGGAAGTAGTACACCCCACAATTAATTCAAACTAAAGTGCATGATGAACTGAGGTGCTTGTCAGTACTTGCCTATGTTGTAGCATGTGGCACTACTGAAGCCTTGGTTCTTGACACACAGCATGTGTGCTTTGCCCTGTGCATACCATCAAGCCACATGCCATTAGGAATGCTACCTGAAACACCTCCGCCTGGCTTCAATACTATTGTATGTTATGAGCTGCAGTGCCTTTTCCTGCTTATAGAAACAATGGTTTAATTATGAAGACAAACTTTAGTTATAATTTCTCACTGTTGTGTCTCAGCATATAAGTGTCAAGAAAGTATAATTTGGGTTGTAGCATGTTCAAATGTTTGAAGTTAAAAATTGCTGTTTGAGTTCCATTAAAAACAAAACAAAACAAAAAAAAACAGTTTGGGTTGGAGATGGTTCAATGGTTAAGAGTGCCTGCAGCTCTTCCAGAGGCCCAGAGCTTGGTTCCCAGCATCTCTGTCAGGCAGCTCACAACTTGTTGGGAACACAAAGGTCTGTGTGCTCATGGATAAGCACCAGGGAAACCAGGAATGTTAAACACACAGGGCTGTCTCTTCAACAGAAGTAATGTATAACCTGTCTTTTTGCCCAGAAGTCAGGGAATGGATGTGGCTAATAGCCTCGGTGATCTTTGTGCAATCTGTATGGCCAGGGGCTCTCCCAGGCTCCCCAAAGCAGGATGGACTGCAAATATCAATAGTCTAGGTGACCTCTGTGCCATCTGTATGGCCAGGGCCCTGTTTAGCTCCCACAATTAGGACCAGAGGTAGCTAATAGTCTAGATGACTTCTACATATATGTATGACTGAGGCCATACCAGATTCTCCCTAAGCCCTTAAGGTATCTCTAGTACCCATCTTCATAGGAACAGTGACATGTACTTTGAGAAGAGTGTTGGTGTAATTATACCTCCTTTTGCACAGGGGATTGTGTTACACCTCGAAACTGTTTTGCACAATTGTACTGTATTTAGATATGCCTAAAACAAACTACCTGGTATCAGATTCTAGAAGTCTGAATCAGTACCAACTACTGAGTTGTGTTGATCAGGATTTCCTTTTTGCCTCATGAGGATGGTTGCTCTGTTGGCCATGGTGTTTGCAGAGACCCCCACAATAACAGTTTGGAACTTTAGCTCCAGGGGACCAGACACCCTCCACCCTCTTCTGGCCTCTGTAGGTACACACACACATACTCACGCACACACACCAATTAAAAAAATGATCATGGAATTTTGGCTTGATTAAAACAGAATTAGCAATAATTTCTGAAATAGCTTTAAAATTTTTTGCTATTTTTTAAAACTATGTGTTTATATGAAGTGGTGTTCTCATCACTGATTAGAAAATAAAATATGAGGCTGGAGGGATGGCTCAGTGGTTAAGAGCACTGACTGCTCTTCCAGAGGTCCTGAGTTCAATTCCCAGCAACCACATGGTGGCTCACAACCATCTGTAATGAGATCTGATGCCCTCTTCTGGCAGCAGGCATACATGTAGGCAGGACACTGTATACACAATAAATATATAAATCTTTAAAAAAAGAAAAGAAAATACATATTTTCTCTGAAAAAAAAATCCTACAGTATCAACATTCAACCAAATTTTAATTGTTTATGTAAATAAATGAGAACATCCATCTCTTTAGTGTGCAAATTTATTTTAACCTTTAAAAGGTAGAAAACCATATACATGCTCATGAGTTGTTTTTAAACAATTTTTCATTATCTATTATCAATAAGGGTTTGATTATGTACCTGCTTTACATAAATAAATATGCCTGAGGTTGTATTAAAATGTCAGGAGAAAGAGGTTCAACAAATGGAAAAGTTGAACTGTGACCTGCTTCACTGTCCCTAGATACTAGACGGGTAAGTATCAATAATTCCAACCTAGAATTCTTTCCAGAGCTGTTCCCCCAGAGTAACTAATCCCATAAGGAGAGGTACTGTGTTCTGAGTAGTGAATTATGACAGGTCTGGAAGATAAAACTCTGGGCCTTTGACCACTCACAAAGTTAAAGGAAAGACTACTGAAATACTGATACAAACCTAAACAAAAAGCCCATCCTGGACAGACAGACTAACATATGGAGTAGAGTGACCAAGAGGTTAAGACAAGCCCTACTCTTGAAGTATATTTTCTTTTTAAAAAATACGTATTTATTATGTATACAGTGTTCTGCTTGCACATATGCTTGCACGCTAGAAGAGGGCGCCAGATCTCATTACAGATGGTTGTGAGTCATCATGTGGTTGCTGGGAATTGATCTCAGGACCTCTGGAAGAACAGCCAGTGCTCTTAACCTCTGAGCCATCTCTCCAGCCCTTAAAGTATATTTTCTAAAACCAAGGCATGAGTAAAATGGATTTACAACCCAAATCTATTGCTTAACTTTCTACCAAGGGATTAGTGTAAGTGTCCACCCTTCTCAGAAGCTTCATTTTGCAGTGAATGGTGGTTAATAGAACCACATCTGGCCAAAGGACAGAGGATGAGTGCCCATGGAGTGCTCAGCTCCCAACAGGACATTTATGTCACACCTGCTGTCACGAGAAGGCAGAGAGATTGCAAGAGGCTGGGGGCAGCTTCAAACAGTGTTTTCTGGATGTAACAACCACTACACAGATGAGCTCTCAGCTCCCTGACTTCCTGCATAAAAGCCATATAAGATCGAATCAGTCCAAAGGCCAGCACAGATGCTGGTGTGTGTGTTTGTGGGGGGCGGTGGGGGGGGGTGCTTAGCAAGTGAACCGCTCTTGGCAGTTGCTGGCTGCATGGGAAGGACAGTCAGTTTTCTTCAGGGATGTGGCCCCTGGTAGGCTGCCATGCTCCAGTGCCTGGCCCTCCACCACGTACACACCGGCAACACTAACTGGTGTCAGTGCATTAAGCACATTACGGAGGCCATGAGTGGGAGCTGGGACATGTGGGGGTGGTGATGGGATCTAGTTAACTATTTAGGATAACAGAACGTAAGAAGTTCAAAACATTTCATTTTCCAAAAGCATTGACTCTAAGTCATGAAGGATAAAAGGGAAAAGAACAGAGTTCATGCCATATTTCCTAAAAGCAACAACAAGAAGAACCAGACAGCCTCTCACCTTCTATTAAGTATGATTTGATGTCAGAAGGTCTTTCTACAAGCACAACTATGTGATTTATTTATCATATGTTAGCATAAGCCACAGGACATCACTGGAAAGGTTACAAAAATAAATTACAAAACCCAGAAAGCAGAAGGGAAGAAAAATGAGGTTTAAAAACAAAACAAAACAAAAAGCAAAAAACTCCAACACCAGCATCTCGTCTCCTAAACTAGAGCACAGAAAGTGTAGATGAGGCAAAGCGGGAGGAGGTGGCTGGAAACAAAAGTGAGAACCAGGGATGCTGGGAGAATCAGATCAACTCCCCTTCTAATAGATTCATGGAACTGATTATCGTCAAAGAATAACAGATATCTGAGCCTGGAGCTCCATATTTTAACCTGACTTTTCTGGAACCAGTTACAGAAGGAGAACACAGAACTATCCCAAGTCCAGTGAGCTTTCTGTCACTTTTGTATATTGATACAGATAAAGGAAAATACACCCATTTTTCAACTGTCCGCCCTGCAGAGGCTTCTAGTCACACCCTGATGTAAATCTCATCAAGTCTGATGAAAAACAAAACCACCAACTGGGCCTTGCTCCGACAGGACCTGCTGGTGTGCGTGCGGTAACGTAGCTGGGAATGTCTTGTTTGCTAGTCTCAGGAGGACGTTAAGTAACAAGAGTGGTTTACTAGCCATCAAAAAGAAGTGTCCAATTTCTAGTCACGGAGAGACAAAACTCCTGGTGGTCTGAGGAGGACACAGGAGACCTTGAAGTGAAGTCTACGGAACTGTGGGGTTTGCTTTGGCAAGCGGGGAGGGCAGCCTGTCCAACAGAAGTAATGAAAGGGAGAGGAGGTAGCCATGGGTCTGCATTTGCGTCACTGGAGAAAGTGTGTAAGGAAGCCATGCTAATGAAATTAGAATGGCTGCGCTAATGGTTAAATGCTAGTTTCTTATATCACAAGAACTGTTGGGAGGTCTCCAGGCCTGGCAATATTTACACAATAATCTGCTGTTGTGTTAATGGGAACCAAGCTACTAAATCTCTCTATAAACCATGCTGAAATTTTCCTAAAGGTTTAGATTTGAAGAAAAAAAAAAAAAAGCTATGCTTCTTAAAAAAAAACAAAACAAAACCAAATCCTTATATTTTAGGCCTTTTTCCTATCACTTTATGAATTTGAATCCAATAACTTAGTTGTAAGAAGTGGAAAATATGAAGTTCTTCCCTTACATAAAGCAAGCATAATACAAGTCTACTGAGTTGACAGGAAGGCAGACTTGTTTTTCGGAGAGAGCGGTGGGGAACGACACCTGTAACCCAAGCTCTCCAGGCTCAGGCAGAAGGCCCCAAGTCTGGGGCCAGTCTGGGTTACACAGCAAGGCTCTGTCTCAAAACCACTTTTCATTTGCAAAGAAAGAGCTGTGCAGAAACTGTGGAATGTTCTGGGCTGGAAAAGAAGCCACTATATGCTAATAAGCTTCTATGGCGTGGTGAAATGGACTCAACCATATCTTTGGCTTCTGATGTTTCAAAAGTGCTATTTTTATTCTTTATTTAGGTTTGTTCAGGTGTTTATTTTGAGACAAGATTTCATGTAGCCCAGGCTTGCCTTCTAATAAGTTATGTAGCTTGGGGCTAGCCTTGAATTCCTGATCTTCTGCCTTCACCTTCCAAGTTGTGATGTTATAGGTATGCAACTCCACGGTTAAATGCCATTTTAAAAATTTATTTATTTTTATTTTATGTGCATTGGTGTTTTGCGATGGATGTCAGGTCTCCTGGAACTGGAGTTACAGATAGTTGTGAGCTGTCATGTGGTTGCTGGGAATTGAACCAGGGTCCTCTGGATGAGTAGTCAGTGCTCTTAATAGCTGAGCCATCTTTCCAGCCCAAGAATGCCATTTTAAAAACACACTGCATTTTGTAAAGTGGTACGGTCTTACTTTAAGGATAACATTTTCATTAGATATATTACATATATACTCAATAAAAAATATGTAATTTGCTGACCAAATCATAAAACAAAACACAATAATTTTTTTTTCTCCTGGAAGCTTCCAGTAAAGGAATATGAAATGTCTTTAAATAAATATCTTCAAGACTTTAACACAAATATAGCTATCTAAAGAAGGAAGCTTTACAAGTCTCTATAAGACAAGTTACAAAGACTTGTACAGATCTAGAAAATGCTGTGCTCCCATATTAATGTGGAGATTGTTCCTTCTAAGTGTTTCTATCTTGAATGTGTATGTGCGTCACAAATCTTGCCCAGTACCAAACAGCCATTTCTAAGAAAAGGAGTAGTGACTGAGTTCTTTTACAAGGGTTGTTTCAAGAGTGAGCGTCCTGGTCAGAAGTGCCTTCTCATTGACTGCGTATCAGCCATCTTCACAGACGCAGGGACAGCTCACAGGAGGAAATGGGTAAAGGCACACTAGCCATTCTCAGGGCCCAGGAAGTTGGTAAGGAAATCCCTGTGACTTTATTCATAGAATAAATACATTTTAGCAGTTCTGTCTCCATGTTTTAGGGATAAGAAATTAAACTTCACCTGGATGCATATGAAGTTTAAAACCTTTAAGAAAATCATTTCCAAAGGTTAGGAATTATTATGAGATAATTTAAAACATGGCTACACCAGTTTCCCCATGTTATTAACACCATCCTGTGTCCCATAAAATACACTTGTAATATAATAAATTTGTGCTAATGGCCAGGAGTACATAAAATATTTTCTTTGTATCTATAACTACTCAAGTATTCTTGATTTAAGAGTAACTTGGAACTTCGGGAGACTCAATTTCTTCCCTTTACCAATTTCTTCCCTTTACTATCATGTGTAAGTGGTATATAGAATTTATTCATTCATTCATTCATTCATTCATTCATTCATTTATTTTGAGGCAAGTAGCCTTGGATGGCCTGGAGCTCACTGTGTAGACCAGGAGACCAAATTCTTCCCTTTACCATCATGCATAAGTGGTATATAGAATTTATTTATTTATTTATTTATTTCTATTTATTCATTCATTCATTCATTTATTTATTTTGAGGCAAGTAGCCTTGGATGGTCTGGAGCTTACTGTATCGACCAGGCTGGTCTTGAAATCACAAAGATCCACCTGCCTCTCCCTCATGAGTATTGGGATTAAAGGCGTGCACCACTATACCTGACTTGGCATGTAGAATTTTAATGCTTGCTTTGCTAGGCTCATCAATGGTGGAATCATCACCTCATTCCAATCAGACAACTTCTTACTGTAAGTGTAATCACTTCCATTTTAAGTTTTATTACACTTTAACTTTCTAAATTTGCAAATAACTTTAAATGTTTATTTAAATTATGCATATGTGTGTGCCTATGTCTATATGAAGGTATGTGCAAGTACCCTCAGAATCCAGAACAGGGTGCCAGATCCTGGAGTTAAGAGTTATGGGTGGTTGTGAGCAGTGCAATGTGGGTGCTGAAACAGAACCCAGGTCTTCTGCAAGTGTAAATATTCTTTATACTATTGAGCCTTCACTCCAGCCCCCCCAAATTTATTATAAAATCATCAGAATTTGCTAATCAAATTACAAGCCTATGAATTCAGACGTTAAAAACATGAATATATTATTCAAGTGAATTTAAAGTCATTTCTCCAAATATAGCAATAAAAGCAATAGAAAAGATTCTGGTGATTTAATACTTTAATATTTACTTCTGAGTTAACATTCTAGTTACGGTGAAGTGTTTAGGCAGCCGCATTATGATTCTTACATTCTTTGACCTTACTAATCCATATACACACAAAGAAAGATGGCCAGAGTTAAGCACCCATGGAGGCTACAAGACCAGAGTAAAGAGCCTTGAATCTGGTCATATCATCATGTCATCAGCCTTGATCTAATTAAAGGTCTTTGTGAACCTAGGTCAGGAAATGAAAGTTGTTGCTGTGTCCTAGAGACTTTTCAGGTCTGGATCTGCTGACAGGCATCCTCTCCCTCCTGAGGAAGCCTGCTTCCTATAACAGCTCACAGGTTTTCTGTTCTTTATGGTTTGTCTCATAAATTAACCCAAATGCTTGATAAATAAATTAATAGGAAATGTGTGAACTATGTATTTCAAAAAGCAATAAGCAAAAGGAAGTAACTGCTTAAATTCCAGTGGCTATTTTCCCCCTTACCCATTTGGAAAACTTTCAGGGGTGGCCCCTACTTCTAGCAGAGGTGGAAAGTACGGAAGAGAGACCAGCATGGATGAATGACAGCTGGGAACTAACGTACAGGGGTTTGGAGTGAAGGAAGGCCCCCAGCATGCACAACGATCCTTCCAGTCAGTGCCTGTGCCTGAGAGTGGCCAGAGAAGCCCAGGAGAAGATGCTGTGCCTTCCCTACAACCTTTGGGGAGCTAAGAGAGGTTGTGTGAATGAAGGGATGAAGCCAACAGAGCGTGCTTACTGTGTCTCCTCTGTCTCCAGGATGGAGGAGGGCAGGTGCTGTGCTCCATTGGTTTAATACACTGAAACCAATTTTATGGGCCTTCAGCAAAGTTGGATGAAATGGATACTTGACTTTAAGAAGTTATTTCAGATACTGCATCTTATGTATTATCTAAATTATTTTAATTATAATGCCATTCATACAAAAATCTGATGACTTCAAGAAAAGTACATTCTTATCACATTTACTTTTATGCAGGTGCTGGGGACTGAACTCAAGTTGTTAGGCTTGGTGGCAAGTATTTTATTAACCTGCTGAGCCATCCTGCTGGCTCTCAACGACATTTGAATATTATTTTGCATTTTCTATTTTCTTATTTTCTACTTACCCCTTTTAAATTACTTAAATTTTTAATTTTATTTTTATTTGTGTGTGTATGTGGCATGTATGCACGCTCTTGGGTGTTTGTGGTGTGCTTGTTGGTGCCTGCAGTGGTCAAAAGATGGTACCAGCTCCTCTGGAGCCAAAGGGCCAGGCAGCTGTAAGCCCCTACTATGGGTGCTGGGAACCAAACCACAAGAGGAGCAAGAACTATTAACTGTTGAGCCACCCCTCTACCCTAAAACTTGTGTTTAAGTGAAATCAAGTTTAAAGTATCTAATACCACATTAAAAACAATTAACTCAAGTGCACAGTAGCCAAGGGTCTATCAGCAACTCTAGGGGAGACTGGCCTCCATGCAAGTACATCAGTTTCTTCATATGTGGCTGTTCTTCATATGTGACTGAGAATTTTTGACCTTCCAAAGGTTGACAGTTCAAAATATATTTTCCAAGCACATTAAGCACCATGCATAAAAGCAGTACTGCAAACAACTAGTTTCTGGAAACAAATGAACACGTTGATAAAAGTGTTACAGTGAAAAATCTGTAACACCAGCATGGAAACACGCTGGAGTACAGGAGTTCAGCAATGATGAAATCAGTGAAGGGGAACAGCTGAGGAGTCAAGGGGGCATAGATGACAGCACCAACAGATACTGACACCCACAGAAGACAGCAGCAGCTGCCTGCTGCGTGGCAACTATTTCCTGCTGTCTGTCTTTACCACACCTCAGGGAAACATGGATGCTCAAATCTGAGTTAGACTTACTGTCTATTGCTAACACCCATATTTATAAAAACAGAAAATTTTCTTTAAAAAAAAAAAGGATAAACAAAGCTGGTCCAGGTATCACAGGCTTGTAATTCTAGCTACCTGGGAGGCTGAGGCAGGAAGACAACAGGTTTAAGAACTTTCTGGACTACAGAGTGAATGCAGGGCCAGTCTGGAAACTTAGTGAGGACTTGTCACAAAAAAACAAAACAAAACAACAACAAAACAAAACCCGGGCGGTGGTGGCACACGCCTTTAACCCCAGCACCAGGGAGGCAGAGGCAGGTGGATCTCTTAGTTCGAGGCCAGCCTGGTCTACAGAGTGAGTTCCAGAACAGCCAGGGCTACACAGAGAAAGCCTGTTTTGAAAAACCAAACCAAATCCAAAGTTCAAGAGAAACTAATAGATACAGCTCGGTGGCAGAACTCCTGCCTAGCATTTGGGAGGTCCCGCATTTAGTCCCCAGCACAGAATGAACAAAGTCAATAAGAAAACCCCCACCACACAAAAAGGCAAATACATAATTTAAAGGCAAATTTCTTTTTGTTTCAGAGACAGGGACTCACTATATAACGCAGCTGACCTGTATTTCATGTGCAGCCCAAGTGGTCCTTAAATCAGTGGTCTTCCTGCCCCAGCCTCTCAAGTCCTGGGAGTCCAGGATCTGCCACAATGTCAGGCAGGAATATTTCTTAACTTTATATACACCATGACTTGCTCTGAGCTTCCCAACTTCCAAGGCAACAGGAAGTTGAGTTTTAAAATGCAGAGGTTTAAAAGAAAAGCAAAAATGATTGAAAACCCAGTCTTTATAGACTTTATAATTGGCATGAAAATATTTTATAAGTAGCATTCTTGGAGTTCAGTTCACTGACACTAGGAGAAAATTAGTAATTTTTATATTAATCAAAAACATGACTAAGTTTTCTTTCTAGATTCTCTGCTATCAAGTCACAGGCAACATTTTGACTGTTAGGTTCTCTGTTTAAGGGAAGTTCTTGTACTTCTATGAGGTAGGACACAGAGAGAGGGCCTATCAGAGGCCGCCCAAGTCCCGTTTATCCAGCTCCTACTTCCTCCTCATGGGTCCACTGCACTACACAGACCTGCCACACTGACATGGTGATCATTTTGTTGTCAGCAAACAGGAAGCTTGCCAAATCACTGGGTATGTAGTTTTCCTTCAACAAGCATCATGAGGCTTTGCCCTTCATCCTGAAAATCTTCCTCCGTTAGAATAAACAGCCTTGACATTTACTATTAAATATATATAATATATATAATATATATATATATATATATATATATATATATATATATATATATATATATATAATAAAACCTCAGGTATTACAAAAAAGAAACACATACACACTTAGAAGTAACATATACTTGTTAAACTAAATGGGACCAGTGTTCAAAGCTGGCATCACCACAAATCACAACTCTGTCCTTTGGTCTCACTGTTGATTAGTGATAAGCACCTATCCTGGAGCTTCCTAGACATGGGAAGCAACATTGTACTCATATAAAAAGGGTCTGGGTATCAACTTCTTTTAAGGTAACTCCACCTTGCTTGCTCTCTAAAGGGAGCTCTACATCATGCTTGACTGCTTCCCCAGGTGTATCACCTCTTGATGAACATCTTTAATAATCATTTGGAGACTCTGTGCCCTTAGGTAATGGAGTCCCATTTCCCTAGGCCAACGTTCACTGCTGGCAATGGATACATCAGAACCACCAGAACCAGAGATTGTTCAATTCACATTTTAAGCAAGCCAAAGAAAATAGAGCTTTGAACAGTCTAAGTGTCTGAAGAGACTGTCTTGGCAAATATGGTTTCAAAAGTATAACTCATTAGCCTCCTTCGTGTGGAAGCAGGATTTCCCAATGCACAATTCATTACTGGCACAAGATTCACCAAGCTCTGCCAGGAAAAGGGGGGGAGAATTGTTGGAAAAGTGATCTATGTACACTATTCCAGTTAAGTTATAAAAGCAATATGTAACTTAGCAAAGGCTGGTGCCACACTATTATGGTAACAAGCACTAAATCAGAATCAATTATCTGCCACATTTGGAACAAAATAGTATTACTCACTGAAAAATCTTGTATAAAACTTACTTTAAAAGGGAAAGAAAAAAAAAATCAGAAAATGCCTGCAGGTGTTCCAGGAACCTTTACTAATGGCACGGTCCAAATCTGAGGATTAATGAACAGATCATAAATCGAGAGGAAGTTCAGGTCTCAGCTTACATGGGGAAACAGACTTGACCGTGGTCACATGCAGCTTAAGACAAAGCGAAGGAGCTCTGCATTTCTGAGGCAAACACGCTTCTAGGCACTCACACAGTCTCTCAAAACAACCGCTTTCTGCATTGTCTTCCACACATGTAACTGAAGAAGGTGCAGAAGCCAAAATGAAAGGTATTGCTTCCTGGTCTTGCAGCAGGGACTTGTGAAACAAAGGCCATGTTAGCTTCTGTTCAGAGACATTTATATTAAGTAATTGAAGTTATGAGGCTGTAAGATGGACTTACAGGAATGGGACAAGTGAGACAGGACCACTGGAAAAGCCATACACTCCTGAAGACAGCGAGGGCTTAGGAAGAGACTATTGTCATGGTACCTTAGGAAGCCCCAAAAGATGACAGTGCATCTCAGAGGGAGCTTGAAAAGAAAAGGGATGTTTTTGTAATCTATAGGACTTTCCCAGAGGGAGGTGATCACTACATAAGTAGTCTGCAAACCCAAGCTTTTTATACTAGAGGAAACACTGAGGAGGCCTGAAAAGGACTCTGTCTTATTGAGAGGATGAAATGTTTCCGAACAATTCGGGGAGAAAGCAAGAGGAATAGATCAGTGAGAGTATATCCAGTAACAAGATGCTGCTGAGTGAGAATATCACACTGCGGATAAAGATAAGCTCGGCATAGGTGGAGTTTATGAGCAAGAACATAATGGTCCTGAAGAAGAACGGAATGTCAGTACTGTGCAGACGAGGTGAGGCATTGTGGCACCACTGATTCCCTTTTGAGAGTATAAATTATACTGCTGATATAAATCATGTGGTTTCTTTTGTCAGAGACAGATTTGCTTTGTTTTAGGCCAGGCTTCCTTTGTTTTTGTCAATACAAATACCTCCCTAATAGCTAAAATGTGGGCTTCTGTGACTTCACTTCACGGCTTACAGTACTGTGTACAGTGGATGGCACATTACTCAAGACCATATCTACATACAGCTTCATAGATTATAGTACTACATGTAGCGATGGCACATTACTCAAGATCATGTCTACATACAGCTTCCGTGGTTTACAGTCATGCATAGTGGATGGCACATTACTCAAGACCGTATCTATATACAGCTTCAGTCAGTGGTCTACAGTCATGTAAAGTGGATGGCACATTACTCAAGACCATGTCTATATACAAGTTAAACTCCTCAGGACAAGTTTCTCTGCGTTAACAGTTCTAGGGAAGCAAGGAAAACATTAGTGACCCTCTGAAGCTGAGAAAAATGTGGCACTTTAATAAAAATCTGAATTTACAGGCAAGGTAAAGTGCTTTTCACAATGAAGGAATGCACTAGAATTAGCTAGATTAGGCTGCTTTGGAGGGTAGCAGTGAAGTATGTTTATCGTCTTGTCTATATCCCATTAAACTCTGCTTATTTTCACACTCAAGGAATTGAGCCAATTTAGGAGAGTATACAGCTGGTTAGAGAAAGGCTAAGAGAAAACAGGAAGGCATTTCACCACCCTGGGTTACTAGGCTAATCATGTAAGGAACTCTTCTCCTGTCACTGATAAACTCAATGAGTAGATGACATGGGTCTCTAATGGCTCTACTGTCAAGACATTTTCTGGAGCAGACTGTAATGTCATCATGTTTGTCCAATTCCAATTTTGACAGCTACTCACAACATATTTAAGAAACACCAGAAAGTGTTTACATATAGATTAATAACAAGATTCCAAAGATTAGTGTTAACATTGAGTGACACATCTTGCCTTGTCCTATAAAACATTTAAAACCAACAACTTGAAGAAACAGGAGCTAATTATGCATTTCTACCCTGCTTGAAGCTGGAGCAGAGAGCAGACGGGCAGCACCACACTGTGGCTGCGAAGACTATCTGAGCACCCTTATACTGCTGTTCTAGTTGGGCTTGCTATCACTATGATGAAGACCATGACACAAAGCAACTTGGGGAGGAAAGGGTTAGCTTACAACTCTCAGGTCACACCCAATCACTTCCGGAAGCCAGGGCAGGAACTCAAGGCAGGAGTTAAACCAGAACCCATGGCGAATGCTACTTATCAGCTGGCTCCCCATGGCTTGCTAAGCCTGCTCTTTTATAATATGCAGGCCCACTTGCCCAGGGGTGGTACCACCCACAGTGGGTTGGGCCCTTCCACGCCAATCATTAATCAAGAAAATGCCTGCCAGACTTGCTTCCGGCCAATCTGATGGATGCATTTTCTCAATTAAGATTCCTTTCCCCAAATGACGCTAGCTTGTGCCACATTGACAAAAAAATTAGCCAGCACAAGTGCTGGAGATACAAAGATTCCTCCAGGCTGTTTCTTCTTATACAGTTCCCCCTTTGACTGGTGATATTCTATATATGTATGTATTGTTCATAGAGAAGGGTATGAAATAATAAATTCCAAAATGAATATAGAAAAAACGGCTGGCTAGGTTAAGGAAGGGAGCTACTGTTTTAGCTTTATGAACTGGTACATTCAGAATCTGGGATATGAGACGAGCAGAATTTGAAAAGTAGTAATTAGGAGAAGCAGAATCTAGGTTCCGAGCTGGAAAAGCACTGTGCCGCGTATGTGAGGAAGGATTTGTGGTTTGGTTTGAATGAAGAATGGAATTCAGACAAGGGGTAGTAGGAAATACAAGTTGGGTAATAAGAGTCTGGGATACAGGTTGGCACAATGAACTAAAAACAATAAAATTAAATTTAACTTGGATGAACTTCCAGTTTTGGGATGGCAGGGTGAAGATATTGTTTCTCCCTTTTCCCTTGAAAACCACCTCCAAACAATTAGAAAACAACCTCTAACTTCAATGACTAAGAGGCATGTAAGAACCACAATGCTTGGAAATTAAAAGCAGAGAGAAGAATGATTGATGAAGTAGTATGACAGATGAAGGCCAAGTCCATGTGTCCCAAGAGGGAGATCCCACAAAGGAGCCACTTCCAGAGCCTAGAACACAGAAATACCTGTACCAAAGGCTCAGGAAAGCCAGGAGCTTACCACAGGGATGCTGCTCTTATCTGAAAAGTCTGAGAAGGTTGGTTTCAAACTGGCCCACTGCTACGTTCAGGCCAAAAAAAGATGGTCTAGAGTTAAGTCAAGCACTTTTCTTTCTTCCTTAACAAAACATCTATTTGTAAAAAATATTTTAAGTAAAAATTTATAATGGCATTAACAAAACGATTTTAAAATACTTTTAAATTAGAGATCATTTTAAAAACATATATGGTCTGGCTCTGACTTCCACATCTAGAGATTCCAATTCTGTGGGTGGTGCCATGAACCTGTATTTTATAGATTTCTCATTCTGAGACTGTCATTTAAAGAAGGGTGACTAAGTCCTCACTTAGAAGGTACTATTTTAAGTGAAGATTTGAAGGAAAGAGTGAGTAAGCCATGCAGCTATTGGGGGAAAGTATTTCAGGCAGAGAATGGCTGATGTGAAAGACCCCAAGGAGGAGACTGACCACACACTTACCTAGGAACATCACAGAGACCAGGTGAGCTAGGGCAGAATGGTAACAGGGCAGATAACTTAGAGAAGATCTGCTTATAGGCCTCCTAAGCTCTAGCTTTTGTATCCAGTGAGATGGTAGGTTGTATGGTCAGAAAAAATGATAAAGGATCATACACACACACACACACACACACACATACATACACACACACACACACACAGAGAGAGAGAGAGAGAGAGAGAGAGAGAGAGAGAGAGAGAGAGAGAGAGAACTTATTTCAAGTAATTAATAACAAAAATCAAAACTCCAAGTAGTTTCTGGGGGTGTTAGCTGGCTCTGGCTCGCTAATGCAATCTCTTAAGTGTTTGGTACACATCTGTGACATGAGTGGACAGAGCCAGTGTCCCCCTCTTGTCTGCAGGAGCTATGAGACTTGCCAGGCAGATTCCTGAGAGGACTTCCCTGCCAACACGTTCTACAGTGGTGCAGCAGGCTCTCTGCTAACTGTGATGACTAACAGGCTACATGGATCGTGTACACGGGGTGGACGCAAAGGACAGGGGAAGACTCCTGTCAGTGAGAAAGCATCAGAACAGCAACTAATTTCAAGTGGATGAACTGTTTACTTATGAAAGCTCCCATTTGGCGTTTCCAGATGGCAGCTGACTGGTTAACTGCAGCTGTGGGGAGTGGTACCATGGACACAGATCTGCTATCTAGTCCTAGATGAGAGGTTTCAGAAAACCCAAGTCTAGTTTCTCATTTCTTAGGTGGGTTACATCAAAACACACTCAGAGAAAAAGCTTTTCTGTGTCATTCGGAAGGCTTTTCTTTCTTATTTTGAGAGTCACAAAGTTTTTAAGAATTTATCTTTCAAGTGTTCATTCCTGGGTTCATCGTTATTTATATTCAAGCTGAACTCTTTTTTGATCTTATTAAAAATTTATACATTCTTTTTTTTAAAATCCAGAAAGTTTATTACTACAAAGTGTTATCATACCTATTATTTGTAATTATTGATATAATGTTTTTTTTAATTTATTTATTTTACATCGCACTGCAATTCTCCCCCCTCCTCTCCTCCCAGTTCTTCCCCAACCTGACGGCCTTCCCTCTGCCCCACCCACACCCCATCCACTCCTCTTCTGTTTCTGTTCTCTTCTGTTTCTCTCATGGGTATCAACAAAGCACAGCATATCAATTTGCAGTAAGACTAAGCATCTCCCCTTGTATTAAGGCTAGGCAAGGCAATCCAGTATGAGGAAAAGGGTCCCCAAAGCCAGCAAAAGAGTCATAGACAGCCCCTGCTCCAACTGTAAGGAGTCCCACAAGAAGACCAAGCTACACAACTGTCCCATATAGGCAGAGGGCCTAGGTCAGTCCCATGCAGGCTCCCTGGTTGTTGGTTCAGACTCTGTGAACCCCTATGAGCCCAAGTTAGTTGTTTCTGTGGTTTTCCTTAAGATGTCCTTGACTCCTCAGGCTCCTACAATCCTTCTTCCCTCTCTTCAGCAGGATTCCCTGAGCTCAGCCTAATGTTTGGCTGTGGTCTCTGCATCTGTTTCTACCGGTTGCTGGATGAAGCCTCTCTGATGACCACTGGGCTAGGCACCAATCTATGAGTATAGCAGAGGGGGACATTCCAGGGTCAGGTAGAAACCTGGTGCAAGGGAAATTCCCAAATTTCCAAACCTACAAGGATGACCCCAGCAATAGCAGATATGTAGCCTGAACTAGCCACCTCCTGTGACTGGGCAGGACTTCCAGGGAAAGGATTGAGACACCAACCAGCACATAACCTTTGACCTACAGTCTGTCCTGCCTACGGGACAGGCTAGGATAAGAGAGGCCCAGAGATTAAGGGAGTGGCCAACCAATGACTGGTCCAGCCTGAGACCCATGCCATGGGAGTGAGCCCATCCCCGACACTGCCTGGAAGACCAGACCCAGAGGCTAGATGGCCCAGAGACCTACAATAGAACCAAACAGAACTGGAGGGGAAAAAAAAAAGGTCAATGTAATAATGCCTAAAAATGTATACACTCTTATCCCAAAGTCTACCTTACTCCTGAAACCTAGAGGCCAGCCCACTGACTGTCAATGGACCACTGCGAAGTGACAGATCTGCTTCTGTTACACAGAGGGAGGGCACGGCTTCTCTTTCATTCTACTTCTGCAGACCTACAGTACGCGATCCGCTCTCTCCCATCAGACAGACAGCAGTATTTGCCGTGAAGTCATTTTGGTGGTAAATAATGCCACTGGCTGGGACACAGATTTATTCTCTAATCTATAGCACTATTTTTTGTTTTGTTTTTTTGTCTGATAACAAAATGTTATAAAAGCATTAATTTTTTTCTTTAGGTTTTTCAAAACAGAGTTTCTCTCTGAAACCCTGGCTGTCCTGGAACTCTCTCTGTAGACCAGGCTGGCCTCGAACTCAGATCCACCTTCCTCTGCTCCCGAGTGCTGGGACTAAAGGCATGTGCCACCACCGCCTGGCTAATTTTTTTGAATAATATTCTGTTGGTTCTTTGAGTTACTTGCAGCAGGGGTTTCTTTAAGCATAGGAGTAAATATACTTCTGCTGCTGTAGACAAGCGCAGACATTTTTCACCAGACCATGTATAAACTGCTTAGAAAAACATAAAGACATATGCTACTAAAACTGTTGTCTTATGTAGCCAAGAGAGCTGTGTTCTCTTTTATAAATCAAATCACTGATAAATGAACATCAAAATAGAATATATTTTAAAACCATATTTACACTAGCATAAGAGCAAACTCAAGTACTGACTTACCAGAGGAATAGCCCTGTTTCGTTTTTTGCTGACATAGCCAAGATTTCAAATAAAATAATAACGACACAGATCTACACTGAACTGCTAACCTATGTCAACCTGAAGTGTAATTGATTTTGAACTTTTTATTTTATTTGTTCTTATTTTAGGAGCATTAGCATGTATGTCTTATGAGTGCCTCGGGTCTGCTGGAACTGGAGGTACAGACAGTTGTGACCTGCCATGTGGGTGCTGGGAATTGAACCCAAGTCCTCTGGAAGAGCAGTTGGTGCTTTTAACCACTGAGCCATCTCTCCGGCCCCATGTAATTGATTTTAATGGGAAATATTGGACTTCTGGTTTCTTTTAATGAATGCATTATTAAGTAGGAAAGAAGCAAGAGCCTAGAAAACTTGGTCATCCGGGTTAGTAGTTTTTGTTTTTTTCAGATTGAAAAAATAACAGTGAAATCTGCAGGTTTAGACAGAGAAGACAGATAAATTAGCTCACCACTTGAACCATCTTGAGGTATCTGGCGTATCTTGGATCCTTGGCTACAGTTCTGATAGTTTCTGAAGAAACTTCACTTTCCTGTGGTCCAGAGTCTTGTGTACTGTCCTGCTATAGAGAGTTTATGTAAATCTTTAGACAAGTCATAGAAAGCATCTGTCATGTTACTTAAAAGGGATGTTTATTTTTATACTTATAAGTTAATACATATTTAAAATTGCATTCTTACATTTAAATACCAATAATTAAATTATGGGATATATGTTTCTAAATACTTATAATACTTAGAAGCTAAAATTAATATCATCAATAATACATTGTTCCTTAAAATGCAAATGTATTCTTGGCATCAGAATTTTTAGTTTTCCTTTATTTATCCTATAAAACATGATGGGTGGATATATCAGGAAACTAGTGAAACAGTTTGATTTGTCAACTGCTCAACTAATGGCAATGAATTACTTTTCCATGTATCTGCCATGCATCCTATTGTCTTCCTCACTTACTAAGCCATCATACTCTAAACGGATATGGTGATTCTAAGTTTTTAGAAAGTGATACTCAAAGATTTCTTGGAGAAAACCAGATTCTCTGGTTTTGAACATTTTATGTGTTGATGAGCAGTTATTAATGGTAACCAAGTTAACAGAGTGGCTAAAATACTAAATACTAGTTTGGGTGACAAATACTGAGGATGGTGTTTTTAGATAATGGCGGTCCTAATGCTGCACAGCGCTGAGTTGCCAGAAGCTGGAGTGCAGTGAAGACTCACCAGCACACAGTTCTTGGCTTCCCTACCAACCTGAGCACTCAGAATAAACTTACCTGTGACTCTCAGTCAGCACTGGCATAACTGGTTCAAAGAATTTCTTCTACAGATGCCATCACAATGCATCTGTGCTGAAATGTGGGCAAATTACTATTTTAAAAATCTTCAATCTTAGCTAGGCAGTGGTGGTGCATGCCTTTAATCCCAGCACTCAGAAGGCAGAGGCAGGTGGATTTCTGAGTTCAAGGCCAGCCTGTCTATAGAGTGAGTTCTTGGACAACCAGGGCTACACAGGGAAACTCTGTCTTGAAAAAAAAAAAAAAGAAAGAAACAAAACAACAATCTTCAGTCTTTAAAAAATGAACATAAATTATGTTTATATGTTTTAGTTTTATATGTTTTTCTAATATAATTTATATGTAAGAAACTCTGAAGCAATAAAACAAACACAAATACATTTGGTTTCTTTCACTATGTGATTTTTTTTTTTTTTTTTTTTTTTGTGGAGCTGAGGATCGAACCCAGGGCCTTGCGCTTGCTAGGCAAGTGCTCTACCACTGAGCTAAATCCCCAACCCCGTGATATTGTTAAATGTTACAAAAGCGAATGACAATATGTATGAGTATACATAGTCATCTGCAAAACACTTAAAAACAGGAGTCAAAAACATTGTTAAGCATAAAAAGAAAAAAGACTCAAGCATATTTTTTAAGTCTTTAATGCACAGCTCCTCCAAAGCCCAATGGAGCAAAAGAGAGCTAGATCCCCGTCTGAGAGTTTTCCACTTTCAGCTGCCACCTTGTGCCAACAGCCAAGGCCTAACAAGGTCTAGCCACACACTAGCATATCTTTCCTATATGAACAGCCCATCAAGCCTCATAATCCTGTCTCTCAACTGTCCTTCATTTCATTTGATCTCAATCTGAATAACTGATACTCTCCTGTGAACAATGATGAGATCTGAGCCATGAAGTTCAAGTTGCACAAAAAGCAGTACAGAAACCACGGATTCTGACTCAGTCAGAGACAGTAATGAAGAGATGCTACTGCCGTTATCGTTTTGTGTTGAGAAAAGTGTCTCATGTAGCCTAGACTGGCTTCCAATTTACCACATAGCCAAGGATGACCTTGAACTTCTGATTCTCCTGCATCCACCTCCCAGGAACTGGGATAGCTGAGTTGACTATAATGTCCATAAAAATCTGCATAAAGCAAGTTTTCAAAGTATTTTACATAAAATTATACTAGTTAATGTCAATGAAGAAAAAAATGAGAAGTTTATCTGAATATTAATATGCTCAAGAATCATTTTATTAGACTGATCAACAGAAAACCCAATACAATTTTACAAATGCAGAAAGGCTACAGAACTTCCAAATACTCTAAATGAATTAATTTACAACTCAAAAATT
Organism: Onychomys torridus; assembly: GCF_903995425.1. Classification (NCBI taxonomy): domain Eukaryota; kingdom Metazoa; phylum Chordata; class Mammalia; order Rodentia; family Cricetidae; genus Onychomys; species Onychomys torridus. Next base: position 8,639,939 of record NC_050462.1, on the reverse strand, counting down.
GTCAGACATATACCAGGCAGTTCTGAATCTGCAAAGCAAATTAAGAAATTCAGGTGTGATTAATAGTAATAGGTATTTGGGGATCTGCAGGGGAGTCTTAGGACCCCAAGGATATTGAAATCTAAAGCTGCTAGAGTATCCTATATATAAAATGGCATTGTGTCTGAATTTAACTCACTCTTACCCTATCTAAGTAATCTAAAGATTACTTAGAGTACCTTTTACAATGTAAACACTCATGTTGTTTATGGAATAATGACAAGGAAGAGTCCACATACATTCCGTATAGATGCAAATTCTTTCTTCTGAATACCCTTCATGTGTGTCTAGGTGAATTCCGAGATGCAGAATCAGGATAGAAGATCTATAACTAACTATACTTGGGTCATGGGCTCTTCTGAGGATATTCAGTTATTTATAACATATTCAGTTTTAAAAAAACACTTAGAAGTATATATGTGCTGACATACAGCAAGCTTCCTTTCTCAGTTATTAACTTTATTAGCAACATCATTATAATCTAAAAATACTGTGTGAAAATACTTCCAGGTACAAATGTAAAATTCACTTATATAGGATGTCTACGTTGTTAATATTACTTTAGTGGGTCACTATTTCGGTGATTGTTTTATTTCATATCTCAATACCTCACTGACATGTGCATTATAGAATGGATATTTTTAAATAAACAGTTAAAAGCTTTGAACGTGTGGAAGCATAAAGGAACATGGCGGCATAAGTCAAGTACAGTGGCTCTGATTAGGACGCTGATTCAGACAAACCAACTTCCAAAACACTCTTTCAGTCCATTGGAATATAGAGACTTTGGGTCTTCTTAACTTTGGTGTGATATACACAATAAAGTTTTAGTAAAATTAAAAAACAAAATAGCTAGCTCCTTTTCCTTAAAGCATGTTCTGTAGCTTCAGGCTTTGTAATTTGATGACTAAGAGTCTCACAGCTACTGAGCATCTTCCAAGGTCTAAGCACAGGGCTATCCAGCTCAACCACGACGACCATGTCCCCTGTAAATCTTACCTGTGGCTGCTCTGGAGTGCTTTCAGAATGTGACCCGCTCGGGACGGTAGTGACACTTATAGGAGACACTTCAACTGTGACGTCCTCTAGGCCTGGGATAGATGACAGCTGAGAAATAGACATTAGTGTTGGGAGATCATTCTAGGTGCACACAAAAAACCGTTTTACCTGTGGGTTCTTACTCAGCTCCCTTAACCTATCAAATTACATAGGTTCACAATTTTCTTCTTCAATCTCTATGTCATAAACTCAAAGTGAAAAACATTCACAATACTTGAGAAGATTTTTTTTCAAAAGTTTAATTTAGTTGATAACCCTTCTTTCCCTACAAATTATTATTAAGATTACAGATATTTTAGTGCAAGAACTGAGAGTGTGGCTTTGGAGCCTGACTGCCAATGTGTACGTACTGCTAACATACTATTTAAGCCGTTGGCCAACCTTCCTTATACCTCCATTCTATTGCCTGTAACAAGGATGAGGAAATTTTCCTTACAGAATTATTTCTGAAACATTTTTATTAAAAATGACTTGCTAAAGAAAAGTAATACACAGTGTATGTGCACTTGTGGTGTATGTATAGCTGTGTGGGGGTTAGCAAGCATGTATGTGCACGTGTGTGCATGCATGCCGGTGCATGTGCTGGAATCTTCTTCACTGTCCCTTCACCATCTTCTGAGGAAAGGGTTGCTCACTGCCTGGAGTGCCTCCATTTGAACTGCTGGATTGTCTAGATCCTCCTTTCTCCCACCTGAACTCAGGTCCTCAGCCTTGTGCAGCAAGTACGTCCCTGCATCTCCTACCCAGCTCACTAGCAGGCTTACCTTTTAATTATATAAGATGTGTCTTTACATTTTAATATATGACACAGCTTATTTTTCTCTCTAAACATTTTTCATCGAATGTTACTAAAATGCATTTTAGTCACAGCAGATAGGCACATTGTCAACATTCCAGCCTAGAATGGTAGCATTTTAAAATGAAAAAGATAAGCATTTGGGGTTAGATTTACAAAAAATCCATCCTGATTTTACCCTGGTAACATGTGATATGTCTATTAGATGTTTGCCGGCTGTGGGGATTGCACTATGGCTGGGGAAACACTACAGTGAACTTGTTCAAATGGAAATGTGACTTGTATCCTTGGATGGCAGCACCTTAGGGTTCCCCAACCATTACGTAAGACACAGTCATAACCAAGAGTATAAGAAATCCCTGGGGATCTGATCTCAAGGAGCAGAAGTCATTGACAAGTGCTGACTGAGGACTGTGGCCCAAAGTCACAGTGGGTGCAGTTGTGACGGCTAGAATATCCCTAGCATATCCAAGGCCACGCATTCCAAAGTTCTATGCCAGAGAAATGTTCTCAGGCACCATACCTGTTGAAGTTCACAGAGGGCGGACAAAGTATAACCTCGCCTTTACTTCCTTATTCTAACATGAATACAATTCTTTCCACTTACATATTTAGTAAATATTTTGATCAATTAAAGAAATTAAATTCACTTTTGAATGGACACATAGAAAGGTAGACATTGAATACTTTTTTGGAGTATCATAGAGGGAAGGATAAAAATCCCAAAAATACAGTAGAAAAAAAAACCACAAAGTAGTTTCTCCTTTACCTCATAAACAGTAAAGACATGTGCAACATTACAAACCAAAAGAGGTTAAAACTGAATGTGTCACTCATTTATCAAAATCTCTAGGCATCAACTAAAAATAATTTTCCCAGGTGACACGGGAGCTTTTGTTTGTTTATTTGATTTCACTAAAGAGACAGTTTCTTTCTGTATAGATTAGGCTGCCATCAAACTCGTTATCTTCCCACATCATCCTCCTGAGTCCTGGGATTATCAACAGGGACTACTGTACCCAGCTTCTTGGCAATTTATGATTTCAAACTGGTATTCTTCATTAACTTCCAAGATATTTACAAATGAAAGTATTAGACAATGTTGATCAATTTTGCTTGGGAGGCATTTAAGTTTTATTATAACAATATTATTGTGCCACTATTTCTACATTATAACCACTAAAATAAAAATAATTGGGCTGGAGAGGCGGCTTAGTGTCAAGAGCACTGGGTGCTCTTCCAGAGGACCCACATGGCAGCTCACAACTATCTGTATCTCCAGTTCCAGGGGATCTGACACCCTCCCATAGACACACATGCAAACTAAACACCAATGCACATAAAATAAATAAAAATCTTTTAAAAAAGTTTTGTGTTTTCATTAAGTTATGTGAACCACATAGTAGCTTAATTTGCTAACATGTTTATAGTTTACTTGTAATTAGCATAATACAAGAACTCTTGATCTATGAGTTCATTTGAAATGACTAAGTTGATGTTTACATTACACTATTCATTACCTTGCAATTTTAATACATTTTTTAATGTGCAACACTGTATCACTTCACAGATACAGGGGTTAGACTGATTTCACTCCCAAATACATTCTAAGTATGTCTCAGAAAGATGCTATACAGACAGAAAAGTTTATCCTGTATTTAGGAATACAAACCTTTGCATCTAAAATATTGAGAGTCGTTTCAATTTGTTGAATACGAAGAGAAAGGTCTGCCAGTTTCTAGAAAAAGTCAGAGACATAAGAACAGAGCATTTGATTAGCGAGAAAGAAGGGCAGATTTGGAAATTATAAAATACACAACTTAAAATTTTTTCATTTTCTCAATATACCACTGTTTTCACAAGAGTGAATGAGAACACCGTATTATTAGAATGTGTCAGTTTCTATATAGTCACTAATAGAAATCTTAACCCTTCAGCTTTCTTAAATTCATTATCAAAGCAAGAAACCAAACTACAAGTTCAAGCTAGGCCAGTCTTTCATTCACTGCTGTTGGGGGCCCACAGAGACTCCACAGTGAGGCCTTATTCCATCTTAACTCAGGGTAAGAGAGTCTGAGTTTGCTTTGCCCCACAAAAGCTCATAATAGGATGTTTTGGCCAAAGGCGTAGTTACCAGGTGTCTTATACTTCAAGACCTAATTATAAGATGCTTTGTCATAAAGTGTGGTTACCAGGTGTTCTGAAAATTAAGAAAGGGTCTACACTTGTTGGTACTTTGGACCTTGACCTTGAGAGGGGGAGGTAGGTCTTTTGCCTCTCCCCTTGCTGGTATATAAAAAGCCCATTAGGAATAAACTCGAGGAGACGGTGGTATTGACCCAGAGCCCTCCCGAAGCTATCCCGTATCTCTTTCTTTTTCTTCGTCTATGTCTATATTTTTCCTATCTATTATTTCTTAATCCTCATTCCTCCCTTCAAGGACTGCTGGATGGGTCAGGCTGATGCCCGACACTGCTGTATTCCAGTACCGGAACAGTGCCTGGAATGTGACAGCAGCTAATTAACTACTTGCCAATGAGTGAACTGTCCACAGAAGACAAGAGAAAGAATAACAATTAGTTAGAGATAGCCTTGCATAGGATCTGCCTGTAGAAATTACTCTGGTGAATAAGCAAATACAATTCAGTCCAAATTCAAAGTTCTCAAGTTTCTAAAGTAAAAGGGGGAGGGGTGAAATGGGAGGATGAACAATACATTTTAGAAAAGAATTAAAAGAGAAAGAGTTCTAAAGAAGCAAAATGAAACATCTACTATCAAAACCCAACAAAAACCAGAAGAAAGCACTATGCCCTAATTAATTTTGGAGATGGTTCAGGGGATAAAGCACTTGCTACTCCAGCACGGGGACTGGAGTCTGCATCCTCTGCACCAGCCAGGCAGGCACGGTGGCCTGCCTGCACTCCCAGCACTTGGAAATAGAAACTGGATTTCCAGAGCAAGGTGGATAGTAGGAACAGCCAGATCAGTGAGCACTGAATTCAACAAGAGACCCTGCTTCAATAAATACAGTGGAGAGTGACAAGGAAAAGATCTAATGGCATCCGCTGGACTCTATGGCATGCCAACCTGTACACACAGGTACCCACAGAAATGGGTATGTGTATATCTGCATGCACATAAACCAAACATACAATTATTCATCTATACACATATATACAATCCAAAAAAGCATTTACTGAATACCTTGATTCTAAACATGTCAGTTTTGTTACACATCCCAAAAGGGTTAGCCAGTTTACTCCAAGGCAGAGGCAGCATTTTGTCTGCTAACTGGGATGATATAAAACTCCTTATTAAAAGCAGAACTTTCGGGCGGTGGTGGTGCACGCCTTTAATCCCAGCACTCGGGAGGCAGAGGCAGGCGGATCTCTGTGAGTTCAAGGCCAGCCTGGGCTACCAAGTGAGTTCCAGGAAAAAGGCGAAAAAACTACACAGAGAAACCCTGTCTCGAAAAACCAAAAAAAAAAGAAAAAAGAAAAAAGAAAAAGAAAAGAAGAAAAGCAGAACTTTAATGCCCCAAGGTCATTTTGCCCACAGTTAGCAGTAAAATACTGAACACTGGTACAGAGCACTTAGTGCTTCGTAGGGTACTTGGTTGTTTTAAAGCAGGATCTATCAATCCTGCCTATGCAGGTCTCAAACTTGGGGTGACAGCAGCTCCCTGTCTCAGCCCCCCAAATAGCTGGAATGGCAGGATATATTGCTGTACCTGAATCTGTCACCTGAAGTTGAAATAAGAGCTGCATTCTTTTTATTTTACCCGTTGTTGTATTTTGTCTCTTTCATCTTTGCAAGCAGATGTGTACTAGGCTATCTTCAATCTTGGGAATGACAATGAAAGTCCGAGGGGATGTGAAAGCAACAACATCAGAGGACATAACAGAAGAGACTGCTTCTGGATATAGCAATTGCTCTGATAACTGAGATCCACAAGACTGGTACATGAGAGAGACAGTGTTTCAATATTATTTAACTCAGATGCTGCACTTTATTACACTGTCACACCCCTTTCTCATACCTGATGCAAAGTGTACAGCTACAGAGTACTTGTTTTTTATTTTGTATTAAAGATAAAGTGTATTTTAAATTATGTGTATGTGTCTGTGAGTATGTGTACATGAGTACAGGTACCCATGGGGGCCAGAGGAGGCGCCAGGTCTCCAGGAGCTGGAGTTACAGGCAACTGAGAATCATCTTATACAGGTGCTGGAACCCAAACCTGGGGCCTCTGAAAGAGAAGCACACTTACTTTTAAAACGACCACCGGAAATTAAACAGACACAAGCTAATTCCTAACTTTGGTTTCATTTTTGAGACAGGGTCTCACTGTGGAGCTCAGGTTGGCTTCACACTTTCAGCACGGCCTGAGCTAGCCTCAGACTGTCAGTCCTCTTGTCTCAGATAATAGGCCTGCATCCCTGTGATCGAATTTAGTTTTAATGGCACCAATGCTAAGTTTAACTTTGAGATTTATTCACAATAAGCTGTTATGTAAACATAAATACAAGTTATAAAACATGTCATGCTATCCAAATTATAGGCACATTCCTGAAAATCATGGAAATTCAATTCTGGCAAATTTAATAAGTCTTTTAATTCACTAGAGAAGAAATCTTACAACAAATTAATTTGCGAAATGATAAATTCCATATGTGGAAAATGAGCATATTGGTTTAAGTAAAATGAACATAAAAAGAAAAATGAGTTCAAAATTTACCATTTTATGCATGTATGTGCATACACATGTTAATGTGTGTGAGAGAGTATACTTACATGTGTGTCTATGTGGAGGCCAGAGGTCAACACTAGCATCTTCCTTAACTGATTTCAACTTTAAGCTTTGAGATAGGGCATTTCCCTGTACCTGGAGCGCTCCAATTCAGTTCAACTGGCTGGTGAGCACAACCAGGAACCCTCCCAACTGCCCCCCAACACCCAGATTAAGCATGCTCCTCCCCAGTTAACTTTCATATGGACTCTGAGACATCAAACTCAGGTCCTCATGCTTTCATGAAAAGCATTTTATTGACTGAATTATTGCTCCAGTTCCCCAAATCAAGTTTTATGTTTTAATATACCTATATAAATATACACTTTAAAGGATATTTAGTATTGTAAATGTCTGATCATTGGTGTGTGAAATACTGTGTCTGCAACACATCATTCAAGCCTCCACACCAAGTCTATGAAGCAGGAATGACTTTGTTCATTTTTAAGAGAAAAAGAAAAAAGTGAGATTTCATACAAGTGAAATAACCTGAACCAAAACACTTCAAATCCAGAGCTGACAGAATTCTCGACAACATGATGGTAGATCTGGGGGCTACAGACTGTTGTTCATTACCCAGAGTTAGTAAACAATTGACCAGCTTCTCAGCAAGCTCTGGACTATACAGACTGGAAACCAAGATTTTCTGATTTGGAACATGTACTAAGGTGGATGCCATTCACTTGTAACTATTATTATTTTTAAATCAATATTAAATATTCTCATAATTTGAATATAAACTAACTCATCACTGAGTACTGAACAGAGGATTTACATAGGGTAGACTGAGGCTGCAAAGAAATCTTAGTGATTATAGGAGTAAAGATGTTTGTTTGCAAATCTACCTACTGAATAGACCGAAGATGCTTAGACAAAAATGATCATTTCAGAACAACAGTCTTCTCCCTCTTTGTTGCTGTAGATTGTTCTGGAACCTGCCATCCTTTCATTCCAAGCTCATTTACCTACCCTCATCTGTTACTGGTCAAAGCCTGAGAAGGCATGAATGATTTATCTTTCAAGACATGAAAGACACTGATATAAATAAACATCAATACATATTAGCTTATAGTCATTTATCTACAAACCTTTGGCAATTGTGGGGACAAGAATTGTGAACCCTGGTCTTTTCCTTGCTATGGCTGCTACCACTGATGTCAATGCTAGATAAAACAATGTAAACATAATTTCAAGAAAAAACAAACCCTAGCAGTTTTATACTACACAAAAGTTCTAAAACCCCCTCCAAATAGTCTAGTTATTAATTTAAAAACTCATGAGGAGTGCTGTGTTAAGAAATGATTCTCACAATTCTACAGAACAACAGAAAATCCAAAACCACTCAACACCTGAGATTCTCAAGCCCGCTCTAGAGGTTAATTAATAAATAGCACTGTGAACAATGAGATGCCATAACTATGATTATAAAATACTGAGCAGCTATAGCCACATCTCTAAAGAGTCTTTAAAGAGGATCTCAATGTGCTCTGCCATGCTGTGTGTCCTAGAGGCCATCAGGGAATCAATCAGTCTTCAGTAAGCCGCATATGACTCTTAAGCCTCCCCACTATAAAGATGGAGCAAAAGCCAAAAAAGGGTTTAAGAAAGATATCATTTGTTTGAAAGATAAGTTCAATGTGGGCCTAAAGCTTGGATATAAAAGAGAAATACTATAAATCTGTTAGATGAGAATTCTCAACACCTTTGCCTGTATTTAAAGAGTTTTGGAAGAAAAAGATTAGACATGATTTAAAATCCAGTATTGTGTGTACTAAATCTGAGTCAAGATAAAACATCCACATGTCTTGTTTACACGGGGCTGTTGACCCTGTAATTCACAGTAAGACAGTCTGCCCAGAATTTACACAAGGAAGAGCATGGGTTGGCCCTGCCCACTGAGCTGTGGGTGCCGGCCCTTCTGCTGACGGGAGCAGGGATGTAACGTCTGCTGGGGATTTGTGAAGGAAGAGGAGATGACCCTAAGTGACTCTGTAACTTGGGTCTAATTCAACTGTTTTCCTTTCTCTGGCCTCTGGTCTCAGCAGGCAAAAAAGAATTCTTTACAAAGTAGCCTAGAAGGCACAAAGTTTTTTTAAAAAGTTGAGCTCTTTACAAAAATATTTTTAAAAGTTCTATACTGTTCTCTTTATCAGAAAACTCTAAGAAACAAAATAACAGATTAAGAAAGAGCTCAAATTGTTCCCAATTGAATCCCAGCTTGAGTTTAGCTGGCTGAATGCGCTACAGTTATGTCCGATGTAGACCAGCGTGCAGGGAGTAGGTGCCTTTCTCCCTGCAGCTCACACCTAACTCAAAGACAACAGCCGATGCTCACTTTGTCTTTTAGAGACACAGTCATTTTGGTTTCTGTTACGGCTTGTCAAACAAGGACAATAGGCTTCCCAGGAGCTATCAACAGATTAAAAACTATTCCGGAAAGCGACCTTGAGATACATATATAATATCTTCAGTAGTTTCCTTACCCATAAAGACACTCCATTCAGTAGATACAGGACAATAAAATGTACAATGCAGAGTAGAGAAGCTTTGGCCTCTTCACTTAGACCACAGCTGGGATTTCAGCTTGGCTCACTGGGCTCTGTACTGTTCTCAGCAAGTTAGAGAGCCTCGCATGAACAGTTAGCTACAAACCCTAGGGACTCAGATACATGGGGACCGACAGTTGAAACTGTCCACATCGTAGTTTGTGGATATGCCAAGAGAGAGGCCTGGACCTTAAATGGCAGGGCTGAGAAGACTGACTGCATGTTACTCAGTTAGGGAGTAAGCACACAATAAATACTGGCTACATCTCACTGAGCCAACAGCCAACAACTGACAAAATCGTAAGAACTGCCAAAGTATCAATTGTAAACAATGACTTGTCCTCAGTGAGCAAATGTAAAGCACACCAGGAAGGTGGGCCAGGACTTCCCAGTTCATGTCCACAAGCAAAAGCACTGATTTAATCAGACTCCCCCACAAAAACACTTTCTTTCCCAAGAGCTAAGAGAACCCGGTGAGAACTGCAGTGACCTGCTGAACTCAGGGAAGGAAGACACATCAAAAAGAGCAGTGCCTGGGATGTGACGTGTGTGTGTGTGTGTGTGTGTGTGTGTGTGTGTGTGTGTGTGTGTGTGTGTGTGTGTGAGAGAGAGAGAGAGAGAGAGAGAGAGAGAGAGAGAGAGAGAGAGAGATAGATAGATAGATAGATAGATATGCGGGCAGCTGCTCATTACTACTGAGCTCACTTCTCACCAAACCCCAAGCAGCACAGCAGTGGGACACAACTCTAGCTGGAGAAAGGAGAGGGAAGTGAGCACCACACTGCCTCACACTTGGTACCACCCCACTCAGACCTGGCACTGTACAGGCTCTGATGGCCCTAGATACCTGGCCAGTACCAAAGATGGAGTTTCCAGGCCCACTCATTGTCTGATCAGAGTTCAGATCTCAGACTTCATGCCTGGTCCACTGACAGCTCAACCCTAGTGGTTTAAACCTCCCAATCAACCTAAGATTCAAGACATCCCAAGGGTCAGGCTAGTCCCTGCAGACTCAGTCTTCAGAACCACAACAGGGCCATACTGCTCCCCCCGCCCCCAGGCCCTAGGGTCTGAACTCTCTCAGAATGAGTCTTCCCTTGAGGACAGAGTAAGCCCTGGACTCAGCCTTCAAGCCAGTTTCTGTGAGTACAGGTTCCAGGTCTGCCCTAGATTCTAAGCCAGCCCATAGCCAGGCAGACTACAGAGCCTAAGCTTCAGGCCTGTCCCAGCTCCAGGTTTATAGCTCTGACTGCAAGGCAGCAGACTGAAACCCATCAACACAGTCAGGTTGTTCCCTACAGCCTTACTCTTCTGACTGGCTATAGAGCTTCATGCCCTAATGGACCCAGCCCAGGACAACCTTTCCAGACTCCCCATTCAGGCCAGTATATGCGGCCTCTGGACTGTTTGTACATCCCCAACCTCCAGCTCTCTAAACACTGGCCTAACACCCACTATCCCATACTCCAGACTAGCTTTGTGGATGTACATACCATACCTGCCAATTATCAAACTAGCCCCAGAGACTCAGAATCCAGGCCAAACCTAAGCAGGCTCTAATGCCCTCACAAACCAAGGCCCTCTGAAGACTATTGCAGACCCAACCATCAGATTTGACAGAGTGGACCAGGCCTCTGCCCTCAGACTCAGGCTTCAGACCCATCCCAGAGGATCCAGGGTCCAGGACTGGTAGGTACAAAGCCAGACTTTGCAAATTCAGGCTCAAAACCACAATTCCAAGTCAGTCCCTGTAGCCTTGGGGTTCAGGATGGCCTATTAGAGACCCAAACTCTAGGTCTTCCCTTGCAGATCCACAGCCAAGGCCACCTCATAAGCCAATCAATTAGTCCATCTCATTGGATCCATGTTCTATGCAGAACCAAGAATGTGAGATCTGTATACCAAATTACAGCACTTGGGAGGCAGAGGCAGGTGGATCTCTGTGAGTTCAAGGCCAGCCTGGGCTACAGAGTGAGATCCAGGACAGGCACAAAACTACACAGAGAAAGCCTGTCTCAAAAAAACCACAAGGAGAGAAAGAGAGCACACAAAATGCTATAAATTATTGATGAGAATCGGACACAAATGAATACAAAGATATCCTGTGTTCACTGGTTTGAAGAATATTGTTAAAATGCACAAATGATCGAAAATAGTTTATAGATTTAACATAACCGCTACCAAAATTTCAGTGAAATTTTTCACAAAAACAGAAATTGTGAAATTCATAGAGGAACACACACACACACACACACACACACACACACACACACACACACGAACTGAAACAAGAAGAGCACAGCTGGAGGCATCGTCACACTACCCGGCAGAGATGGAGGTGAGCAACGGGCTCAGCATTTGGACAGCCATCAGCATCTGGATGGCCATCCACCAAGGCTGAGCTGGCCACAGCAGCTGCGCACGTGCCAGATCTGCCAGAGGCAGAGACCAACAGTGCCCTCCCGATGAGGCACCGTTCCCCAAATTAAAAAACAGAGTAAATAATGGTGATCAGAGGTGGGGTTGGGGAGATGGGAGGACTGGGAAGCTGTTGCTCAAAGGCACAGAATCTCAGGAGAAAAAGTTCAACACATTTCCCATGCATTAAGGTGACTGCAATTAATAGCAAAACATACTCTCGAGAAAGAAGAGACTAGAATTGGTGTTCTTTCCATTCCCAAAAAAGTATGTGAGGCAGCCTGCATGGGATACGGCCTGATTTATATATTCCTTAGAGGGTACGAGAACCAAGGCAGCATATTTTTCACCCCAGAGACATACATGTAACTTGTCAAAATAAACACATAAAAAAGAGAGAGAGAAAAGGCAATAGACTACCACTGTATTATGTGTGCTTTCTGCCTTACACACTTCTTCCTTGAGTTCAGGGAGGCCCTAGAGGCCTTGGGAAAGTTGAGAGTGCAAGAGCTGGAGGGTCATAGGGCACTGCCTCGTCCACAAGCCATCAGACGCTGACACTCGACCTCAGATTCTAGTGTCAACAGGTAACACCCGTTCTCCAGACAGCGGGAACTGCAGGGCCTACAAAGACCAGGGCTGTCCTTGCCCCGAGCCGCTTACAAAGTCACACTCCTTCCCTAGCCTGTTTGCTAGTTTTATTTAACTCAGAAAGGGCAACTTCACAGCTGTAGGGATGAACACTGGCTGCTTTCCGCGGTATACCCTAACCTGGACTGGAAAGAGTGCTATAAAATTGAACGGTGACAATCTTGGCACTCTATTAGAGGAGCGGCCCCCCTAAGAGAGAACGGGCTGGAAAGATGGCTCGGCAGCTGAGAGCACTTGCCCTTGCGAAGGACCCAGAACGGATCGCCAGCACCCACATGGTGGCTGATAACTGTCTATAACTTAACCACCGTTCTAGGGGATCTTATGCCCTCTCCTGATCTCTGTCGGCACCAGACACTCATGTAGTGGACAGACAAACATGTGAGCAAAACACTAACACAAAAAATAAAAATAAATCTTTTAAATAATTAAATAAATTTTTAAAAGACCAAAAAAGAAAGGAAAAAAAAAAAAAGAAGAAGAAGAGGGGGCAGGGGGACTGCCTGGGAACAACACCTAGTCTCTGGGGCTATGGATATGTAAAATACACAGAACTGAGCTCCTTACTGTATTATTAGTAATTACATTTGTCCTCCATTTGTCTCCATGGAAACGCTGAAGATATCTTGATAAAGACATAAAACAACAGCTGGGTCTAGGGATGTTGCTCAGTGGCAAGGGTGCCTGCCTATCCTGTTCAAGACCTTAATCACAATCCACAACTAAACACCTTGAATTTTACACAAATGAGAAGTGTCCTGTCTACAGGCAATTCTGATTAACATCCACATGTCTAACATAAGCTCTGCTTTGTTAAGGATATGCCAGACATAAGACAATGTAAAACAAGAGAATATTCAATTATTCTGCTGTGAAATGTCTAAGTCTCTTATATTTCCTTCCTTAAATTCAATCTCATCATATAGTCTCATTTTCCTCCTCATCCTTAAAAAAACAGAAAGTGGTGGCGCACACCTTTAATCCAAGCACTTGAGAGGCAGAGGCAGGCAGATCTCTGTGAGTTCACTGGCCAGCCTGGTCTACAGAGCGAGATCCAGGACAGGCACAAAAACTACACAGAGAAAAACCAAAACCAACCAACCAAACAAACAAAAACAAACATCTTTCTCAAAGATCAGGGAGGGTTGGGGATTTATCTCAGTGGTAGAGTGCTTACCTAGTGAGCACAAGGCCCTGGGTTTGATCCTCAGCCCCGCCCCCCCCCCCAAAAAAATCAGGGGAGTTCCTGGATCTGGCTCCTATTTCTTAATTATGTGCTTATTTCTTCCTTCACAAGTGATCCAGCCATCTGCAGAGGGGTATTTTTTGAAAAATGTATTTCTAGGCTCCCTGAACCATTTTTGGCTCAAAGAATGCAAAGTAATTTAATATAAACTCAAACATATACTTAAAATATAAATCTCTGGAGTAGGAAAATTTAAAAAAAAACCTTTAAAATGAAAAGATTTCAACTGTGAAGTTCTGGGGTGTTTTTGTTTTTTCTTGGTTTGGGTCTCATAATCACAACAAACTGGACTGAGCTATCTCAGAAACTTCTAGACTACTAATTGAGTTGAGGGTACAGGGTACAGAATCAAAGAGGTGCTAAGGTGTCTTAACACAGTTGAAGAAGGTCATGGCAGTGTGAATAAACGAAGTCTGAAATTCTTGTTTCATCATGTTAACCTCAGAGGTGGAAGGGGACTTCTCGGCTACTCCGTCAACTAGCAACACAGGACCTACCTCCTCACAAACTGTGGAAAACCGGTTGAGAAACTGCACGGTGTGCACCACAAACTGGTTTAGAAAGGCCACGGTTCTTTTCTGTTGAATAGCTGGCACCTGTGTTGTGTAAAAACAAACAAATATGATTCGTACAGGAGAAACATACACTGTGCAATCCTTCGGGTATCTGGATTTCATAAGGAGTATGGTTTTGCCCTGGGACAGGAATTTTAGGAAGGTCTGAGAACAGTCACGGATTGTTTTCCTGAACCTTGCGTGTGTCAAAGTGACATGGGTTGCATAAAGTTTGAGAATGCGCTAAACAGAGAGGGAGGGAGGGAGGGAGGGAGGGAGGGGCAGCTTGAGGGTTCACGAGAGGTAGTGTTAGAAGTGGCACTATCTCCGGACTGTCAACCTTGGGCGTAGGGACACGTGATGTGGGGAGCAAAGGCAGCGAGGCACACTACTCTTTAATTAGCTCAGGAAGGACCCCTTTCAAAGTGGACTGCGGGAGCTGCCCCTTCCCCAGGTTAGTAAAAGAGGGGCCCAGGTCGGGCCCGGAGAGGTGGCGTCTCACGGGGAACCGCGGCCCCTTGGTCAAGCTCCTTCCCTGTTCGCCGGAAGCTTAAGTCCATCTTTTACAAACCTTGGTCAGGTCTATGCCTGACCCCATGAGAGGAAGCCCATCCTCATCCATCTCTTCAGCGGATGGGGACCCCGGGGCTCAGGCGCAAGCCCCTCCCAGCCCGGTACGGAGCCCCCGATTCTCTTCCCAAGTTCCTGCCTCTGGGGCCTTTCCGGAAGAAAGCTCCGGAGTTCACCAATCAATCGGTGGCTTCGGAGAGCCCGCCCCTCTGCTCTCGCTCAGCATTCTGGGATTGGTAGTTCATGATGAGGATTGTACAGTGGGCCGGGGGAAGCGAGGCTGAAAAGCAGCAGGTGCTGTTTTAGCTGTAAAATCTGAGAAATGCCTGAGAAAACAGAGAAAGAGAGAGGGAGGGAGGGAGGATGGGAGGCAGGGAGACAGAGACAGACAGAGAGGCAGAGAGAGAGAGAGAGAGAGAGAGAGAGAGAGAGTCGAAGAAAGACTGAAGAGATGAAGGGGAAACCTCTACCTTCAAAGAATAGTATAGTGAAGACATGCAGAATTCTGATGTGCAAATTTTAGATGAATGTGCAAGCAAAATCCCGTGAAAGTTGTGGCACTGCAAATTAGCACAAACACTTGTGCTAGCACATACAAATACATGCACCCACACGGACTCAAAGTGCTGTGGTACTGTATCTACCTATTACCTATAGGACTAAGTTGCCCAAGCAAAGAAGAGGAAACCAACTTTAGTGGCTGCTTAACATTAAGAGTAGTTAAGATGACAGTCTGGAATGAAGAGTATAGTATGCAGGGCAAAGGGAAAGTTGTTTGGTGGTGTAAGTAGACTGCCCAGAGGTGGAGAATAATGAGAAATAAGGCAGAAGTAGACACAAAGAGCTGATGAAGGGCCTTTAATGCCAGAATAAGAGTCACGTTCTTCTAAATGTGATTTATGGGTCACTGGTTGGGAGTGTTTCTTAAGAGGCTCATTGCAGAAATTAACCTCAAGCAACCAAATCAGGATCTCTTTTGAAGAAACTTAGATGCCTGCATTTTAAATACCACTCCCTGGAATTGTTCTGAATTGGGTTGTCTTCAACAGTAGGGTCTTACTGTCAAGTTCTATGGAACCTTACTGGCCAATAACTCTAAAAGATGTAATCCATTCCGAATACTAGGCTTTTTGTTAGCAATAGTGCCTGTAGTACCTAGTAGGGGCATTGTTGCCTTATAATAGGGCAACGCCATTTAAATTATGAACTGCATGCATGCATACATACATACATAATAGATATAAACATACCGACGTGCTTTAGTGTTTCTTTAGTGTTAGTCCTTCCTAGGTTCCCTCCTCTACCCTTGCATGTTTTCATTATCCATTTTCTGTATCATTACCCATTTTCTGGCTATTGTGAATATAGCAGGATTGAACATGGATACGTTGTATCTCTAGAACAGGATATAGACCTTAGGGTATGCCCAAGAGTGGTGTAGCCAAACCATGTGGTGTATCTATCTCTAACTTTTGGGGGACCCTCCAACCTGATTTCTGAAATGGCTGCAGCAGTTTGTACTCCCTCTGTTCGTTTTCCTTCTCCTACAAAGGACATTTGTCGTCGTTTGATTATTTTAACCTTAACCATGCTGACTGGGGTAAGACAAAAATCTCTAAGTAGTTTTTAATTTGCATTTCCCTGGTGACCAAGGAGGGTGGACATTTAAAAAATGTTTGTCAGCCATTTGATCTTTTGAGAATTATTTAGTTTAGTTCTATGCCCCATTTACTGAATTTCTTGAAGTAAGCCAGAAATTAAGTTTGATGCGTTGATTAACTGCTATTCACAGGAAAGATTAATCTGCAACATGATGTTGTTTGACAGGATTTTGTTCATACTAGTGATGTGTTTCAACACCAGGGTCAGTTTCCTCAAACCTGCTGTTGCTTTAACAAGCAAGTGTGTGTGATACTCAATGCTTTCTTCTTTCAATGGTGTTCACTGCGTCCTCTTGGAGTGGATTCCATCCTGAGAATCTACTTGCTTTGCTCATCAATTACACGTACTTCTCTGTTTAAGTGTTTTTCATGAGATTAAAAGCAATTCAGCCACATCTTCAGGCTCCAATTCTAACTCCAGTCTTTCTGCTATTTCCGGCACATCCACAACTACCTCCTTCACTGAATCTTGAATTACCTCAAGCCATCCATGCTTTGGAATCTACTTCTTTCAAACCTCCCCCTTCCTCCCCTTTGGGACTAGCTCTCCTGTAGTCCAGCTTAGCCTCGACCTCATGTAAAAGAAGTGAACTTTGAACTCTTGCCTACACTCCCTAAGTACTGGGATTACAGGTGTGTGCCACCATGGCCAGCTCAAATTTTCTTGACATTGACATTTTGACCTCTGCCCATGGATCACAAATGTTCTTTGTTTCATTTAGAATGTTGAATTCTTTGGGAGAGTTTCATTTATTTTGCCAAGATCCACAAGTATTGGTGTGTAAGATGTTGTAGCCTTACAAATTTGGTTTTCTCTCCCCTTTCCTCTCCCAGATCTCTCATTCCTTCCCTCTCCTCTCTTTCTGTCTCTCTTCCTCCATTCTCTCATTTATTTCTTCTCTCCACTTTGTTTTTTAAGACATGGCCTTGTTTATTCCATCCTGACCTCAAACTCACTAATGGCCCAGGATGACATTGAACTTGTGATCTCCCGGCTCTATGTCTTGCATTCTGGGATTTCAGGTGTATGCCTCTAGTGGCATACATATTTATTCAACAATAAGACTTGAAAGTAAAAAGTGTATCCATTGCAGAGTGGATTTTGTGTCAGTCAACAGAAACATTAAGCTCATTGTCCATCTCCTTTGGAGCTCTTGAGTGACACATGGTGCCAATGTCAATCAGCAGTCATACTTTGAGTTTTTTTTCCTTCTTTCTTTCTTTCTTTTTTTTTTTATATCTTGGTTAGTATGTCTCAATAATGGACTTAAAATTGTCTGCAAACCATGTTGTAAACACATATGATATCATCTGGGCTTTGTTCCATTTACAGCGGACAGTCAGAATAGACAGAATAAATCTCAAGGGCCCTGGGGTTTTCAGAATGGTAAGTTAGCATTGGCTTCAATGTAAAAGCCCCAGCTTCATTAAGCCCTAGCAAGAAAATTGGTCGGGCTTTTGAAGTTTTGACAATGGCATTGACATCTCTCTGGCTATGAAAGTCTGACATGGCATCTTCCAGCAGAAGGCTGTTTTGTCTGTGTTGAAAGCCTGTTGGCTGGTGTAGCCCCTTCATCATTTATCTTTTCTAGACCTTAGGGATAACGTGCCGCATCTTCTGCATCAGCCCTCGGTCGGTGAGTCATTGTGCCCGTATATGTGAAGACATCTTCATTCTCCAAACCAAATGAAGCGACCTCTGCTAGCATCAAATTTGCCTTCTGTGGGGCCTTCACCTTTCTCAGTTTTCATAGAACTGAAGATAGTTAAGGCCTTGTTGTGGGTTAGGCTTTGGCTAAGGGGAATATTGTGGTTGTTTTGACTTTCTATTCAGACCAATAACTTTCTCCATATTAATAACAGGGCTATTTTAGGTTGTTTTATTATCACTCACGTTAATTCCCTTCAAAGAGTTCTTTTCCAGTGTGTTTTTTATTTGCAACTTTTAACAATAAAATTTTTTTAAAAAAATCAATGTTTCTTTTAAAAGTTTTCCTCCATCTTTACAACCTGACTAACTGGTAGAGTGGGCTTAGCTTTTGTCTTGCCTATGCTTTCTGCATGTCTTTCTCACCAAGCTTAACTTTCCTAGCATTTGGTTTACAGTGAGAGAGAGGAGATTCTTCTTTCATGTGGGAACTGAAGAGACCTCCATGTGTAAGCTTAAGGGTTTCATTTTGTTACTGTGTTTCAGGGGCTCGAGGGAGACACGGGTAAAAGGACTAGTCAGGACACAGATGATGCTGATGGGTTAGGCCTGCCGTCTTATATGGGCATGATTTGTAGCACTCAGAAACAATTACAGTAGTAACATCAGTGGATACTGAACCCAAATTACTGTAACAGATACAATGAGAAAGTTGGAAGTTCTGTGAGAATTACTAAGATGTAGCACAGATGCTTGAAGTGATCACACGCGGTTGGGAAGGGGACCAATAAATAGATTGCTCCATGAAGTTGCCACAGAGCTTTAGTTCGTCGGGAGAGAGAAAGCAATTGTCTGGAAAGCTCAGTAAAGCCAACCACAATAAAATGAGGTATGCCTAAACTGTGCTTGGGCCATGAGTGTAAATAACGTAAACACGGTGACAGTTCTCTGCGACAGTCCTAGGCAGCTGTATTCACGTTTTGTTTTCTCCCCTTGATAAAGTCCACACGACCTGGAAGTTTTCCATTAGGCTGGAAATTGCTTGGAGCAAAGGCTATTCATTCCTTACGAGTCCTCAGTTAGTAACAGTAAGGCTGCTTTTCAGGGAAAGGCATTAATAAATTAAATATACAATTTTAAGTGCTTATTATGATGTGGGTATGGTCCTTGGCATTAAACAGTCATGCGTCTATCCATCCCTTCGGCCATCTATTGAAACATATCCCATACTATATACTCAACATATTATAAACAAGCATACAGAAGTGAACAAAGGAGGGATAAAGCCTAGGTACTCATATGTATATAGAAACAGGTAACAGAGATGGGCTCTAAGTCTAGACTAGGAGACAAATAAATGAGAGATTAATAGTCTCATAAAGGCTTAGCTAAAGTGTGCCCTGAAGAGCAGCACCTAATAGATGGATGAAAGTGAGTGTAGCTTTCTAGAGGAACTGCTGCTTGGTTTGCAGCTATGAAAGTTATCATGGTATAAAATAGAGATATGAACTCCACAGCATGTGCAGACAATGGCATTCTACACTGATGACCTTATCCTTCCCAATTTCCAGTTGTTTGCTTTGACACACGGAAATCAGTTAGGGGCCAAATTCTCATTAGCCTCTCCTGGGGATACTGCTGCCTGATGCTCTTTCTTCATCTTCATCCACCTCCCTCATCATCAGGGGAGGAGGCAGCCATCTCCCTTGCTCCTAGTTGCTTCTAGGCCACTGTCTTTCCCTTCTCTGTAAGCATGCCACCACAGTTCTGAGTTCATTCTCTACGATCTGATATTCTTGGTGTTGTGTTTCTCTCACTCATCCTTTTGAATGTCTAAAAGTGTGATTGATATCCTGGTTTCTCAGTTCCT